>NC_069140.1:75122309-75435899 GCF_943734755.1 Anopheles moucheti
TTAGCAGCCGGGGAGTTTTCCGTAAGGAGTATGTGTGTTTTGACCCCACGCGATGACGTCACGGCCGCACAGTAGACGGCCGTGGAGGGGAAAACAAAACCATTTGTAAGGACATGCCCTTAGCGTTCGCTTTCATTCGAGTGGTGACCATTGAACGGTTCGGACGGTCAAACCGGGTTGTGCGGTCTGCGAACAATGATTCGAAAAGTTCCCGCGTACGTGTGAGAACCATTGAGACCACCGGCCATTAGCAAAGTTGTTTGTTGAGTGGAAAGTTGGTCCAGGATAGAAAAGGAATCAAGATTTCATCACTACACCCCTGTTTCGAAAGGTAGTGGAAAATGGGGGAAAATGTTCCTAATGTGACTCCCGGCGGGGGCAACCGTTGCGTGGCTCTGCGAGTAATGGCTCGCAGTGATGGCTTACCTGTCGTCCGGGTGTACGTTGTGTAAATCTGTGTCCAAGTGGAAGCGTGTGTTTAAACAACCCGATACTCTTCAACATACACACACCCAAACGGCACATGGCTGGTGTTCGTGGCACAGAAGGTGTTGGTTTGGGTGTCGTGTGTCCTGTTGCGATCATTATTTTCCCCCATATCTCGTTTTTTTGTTGTTGTTGTTGGCTAGCAAATGTCCACAAAGCGGTGTGTGCGCGCGCGTTGCATCATGAATAATTAAGGATCCGCTGTCCAGTAAGCTGTTCCGATTCCGGTGGAAACCGATTTGGATCCGGGGTAGCGCACGAAAAACGGGAAGGAAGTGAACAGTGTGCCGCTCGAGAAGCCCCGGTACTGGTGGAAAGTGGCATATAATTATACCGCGTACCGTAGGGGACATCGAAATTGGTGAAAGTATTCGGTTGTGTGAAGGATGTTTGGAAGTCTATCGCGCCGGACTTCATAAGTTATGCAATGGGACCGAAATGCCCGATTGGCCCGTTGTGTTGACACCTTCCATGACGATATGACGCGGTGTATGTGTGTGTATGTGTGTGTGTCGAGGGAACAAGAATAGGTTACTCAAACAAAACCAAACCCGTGTTCCGGGGGCCTTTATAGTAAACCGGCGTCAAACATGTGGGATATGCAAGCCCCAGTAGGGGCTCTCTTTGTACGACCCGGTTAACCGGCGCACTATGGTTTAGAAGGGGAAAAATGGGCTGAAAATGCCATATGTTGGGATTTAAAAACCAAAAACAAATGCATTGAAATTAGGATAGTTAATTAACAAAAATCCAAAATTTGGGTCCATTCCATCCACACACTTGAAGGATATCGCCATCTGCAAAGAAAATTGCAATAAAATACTTATAAAAAAGCTTACTTTGAACATAGCATCACGTAGGGAAGGGTTTAAAACTATTATACTTTCATAAACTTTGTTAGAATAAACATTCCTGTCGATATTACTAGAGTTATTACCAAAAAAATGTTGAAAGAAGTGCAGCGACTTTTAAATGTTTTTTGTTTGGAAATTTCGCATATTTCTTGCCATGCCGTTAGTAATGAGTTTGTAAAAAAAATTTGTATTTTGAGTAAAAATTTTCCCCGAGATACGCTATTATAGCGGACCAATATAATCCGGGGAAAATTCGCGCGTTATCTCGAATTTCTGCGTAAGTCGAATCCTGGTGCAATTACGTTTATACTTCAAAGGCACAGAGTCGACTTCCTTCTCATCTTGACTTTTTCATCAAATTATGCAACTTTTTGAAATGATAAATTAAAATTAAATAGAAACAAATATTTCATATGAGAAAGAAAGGTATTTTCGACCAATTTTTTACCTTTTCGATTAGATTTTGTGCTATAAACTAACTCATCTGTCAAATTTCCAAAAACCGAGTATCTCCGAATCCGCTTGTAGGAGGAACCGCGTATCTCGGGGACTGTCTGTACTTAATCCAAGCTCAATTCTAAACCTATATAAAACACATAAAACATAAAACACACCCACTAGCATGAGCTGGACCACTGTGCAATGGTTCTAGTTGATGAAGAGGAAGGAAGCGAGAGATGTGCTGGATTGATCGGAACTAAGTTTCGATCCGTTGGACACTATTTTTTTGTGAAAACGGCGGACATCACCGTCATCGTTTCACCCACCGCCCCCCCCCCCCCCCCCCCCCGCTCCCCTCTCCTCCATCGCCCCATTTTTCACAACGAGTTGATTTTATCTTTTTCCCGCGGCAAAAGTGTCCCGCGGGCGCGGAACATTAATGGGACGAATTGTTAACAGATAATTGAGCTTTTCGTAGTCGAATTGATTGATTGATTGAAAGTGAATTGGGAATTTCGTTTGCCGGCGCGGGGACCGGTTGTCTCGTTACGGAACCATCGGAAGGATGTAAATTGTGTCACTCTCCGGCTCCGGCGGTGTGTTTCCTTTTTTGGGAATGCGGGGTGAGGTAATGATTGTACGTAAATGTAAAGGAGGGGTTTTTTCATTGTGATTATTGTGTGATGAGGATCGACAAATTCGTGACCGGATTCAATTTGAGTGCTGGTGGGATAAACATGTATCCACGTCGTTCAAGATCCTTATCCAGTAGAAGAACTGGACGGAATTCGAATTCGGATATCGAATCGTGAAGATGAAGCGCACCAGTGGTCTATGTAGGTTAAACAAGGAACCGCTTTCATAGCCACGAATCGTGTCGGAGCTCAGTCGCTTCAGTCGTTGAACTGTCGTGCCTTTGTGCGGGACCAAAACCGTCGTCATGTTGAAATGAATTATTAAAATAGTGAACTAGGCCCCCCCATAGGAAGTGATGATCGCATAGAATCAGGTGCAACAATAAACGATCACCTACGTAGCTACGGAGGATGTTTCCGGGTACCTTGTTTGATTGCCACGTTTGATCGTGTAGCTGCGAGTTTGTGTACTTCACCTCACCCCGGTGATTCGGTGGCCACCGAAAGCAATTCATTAATGTTTGAGCATATGTGACCGTTTGAGAGTGACATGTAATCAACTCCCACGGAAAGGCAAACAAATCTACAAATTAATGACAAACACACGCTAACAATCACATTAAACGGGGACAGCGAGGGTGGTCCCCCAACCGCACCGACGGAGGTCACTGTGAGTTTTTCAATGTTTTCTTTCATTTTCTCATTCATTTGTTGGTGGCTAGTGCGGTGGTGAAGGAAAACCCTGACAGCAGTACGTAGTATCGGCCCACGGCCCGACGTTTCAGCATGGTGTACAAACCACCAGGCACCTCCACCTCAACACGTGGCATCTCACCGCAGCGCCCGGTACAGTATCCCGCGCACCAGCGTGGTCGAAGGCGGGTGGTTGGGCCGGGTGACGCTTTTCACGCCACCACCCACAATAACAATAACCACATCGGGAACGGCAGTGTGCGCAGTAAGCTAAACAATTATGCCGCCGCAGCGAGTGACCGAGGAGGCAGTACGGGTGCATCCGGTGGCAGCGGTATGAAGCGATCGAACAGTCTCAACAACAAGTATAACGGCACGGTGACAACGACGCAGACACGTCGCTCCAACAGCATCGAACGGATGAACAATGGCAAGGTGTACCGTGGCCGCAGTCCGTTGCGAAATTCCACCTCGAATCTAAGCACGACGGGCGGTGCGATTGGCAACAATGGTACCGCCGTCCGCAACCAGCCGATACTGTTCCGTTCCCGAGGCAATGAGTAAGTAAAATTCCCGGTGACTAGTGAAAATGATAAGCTGTGCACGAGTAGAAACACACGAAAAGAGAAAAACCATTTCCATACCAGCTTTGGTAGTTGTGGTGTGGCTTTTTTGTAGAAAAATGCTTTTGAAGGGCAGCAAAAGGTGTTTTCCTTGGAATTCATTACTTTCTGTGCGCTGTGTGAAAGTTGTTTGGAGGCAGAATTCCAAAGAAAACCGAAAGCTCACAGCGCCATCACAGGCTAATTTGAAGAGTTTCCTTGGCAGTAACCTTCCTGCCTGATTTTATTATTTTGGATATTAATTCAATTTATAGCTATTGTTTTGTTGAAGAACGTTGCATGTTGTGGACCGGTTAAAAAAAAAGTCCTGTTGTTTAAGCTCTTGGAGGAAACAGGAGGTTAAGTGTTCTGTAGCTCAGTAGTTAGTTAATTTTAGCCAACAAAGCTTCGTCGCGCATCCTTTGTTTTACTTCGTCACAAATTAGGCAATCTTTAAATGAGTTCCTTAAACTGCTCACTGTTGGATCTTGAATGTCTGCGTCACTGGGTAAATTATTCTTCTTCAGCGGCATAACAACCTCAAGAGGTCTAGGCTAATCATATTTGGCCACAAGAGGTCAATAAAATTTCAAAATGTGTCAAATTTCAAAGAAAAACTAAACAATAATTGGAAGCGATGTTTCTATAAAACAAAACTTAAGACAAAAACCATTACTTCGTATTACTTCACAAGGCTTCACATGAAGCTCGAGCGAGAAGTAAGCGGCCTGCACGACTGGCATGGGAATTTTGTCCGAAGTTTGAAAATTTTCATCTTTTCAAACCTGTTTCAAACCGATGACCTCGATTTCGTTCAGAATCGTCATCATATGGGAGCAAACAAAAGTATTCAAATTTTGAGGACATGCGAGTTCACAGAGCTTAGCCCAAGAAGTTGGTTAAATCGTCCATGAGCAAGGTCCAAGAGCCAAAGGCACCGTCCTGCTGGAACACTTTGTACAATGAATGTTGCGATGTTTTTAAAAGAATGCCAAGAGTGGTGTCCCCGTTTGGAGACTGCTTTGGAATAGTCTTCACGGACGATCCATTTGGGAAGAGTCTCAGAGGATTCAGTTGAAGTCTACCCCTGGTCATGTTGTACATCATGTGACCGCTGCAGCATGAACAGTTTCTTGTCCGAAAAAATGAATTCTTGACCCTAATTCCAAACAATGAAAATATATAAACGAATCAATTTCTTTGTAGTGATCCCTTGGAAAAAAGAAAAACTAACAGTATAATTTAATTCGAATATATTAAAGTTGACAACAATATCAGAACAGAATGTGAATAGTGATGAATACTTGAACGATCCAAATGGGTATTCGAGCTTAATGATCACGGTACATTCGTAGCTCGAAAGTCAGTCCTGCGTAAGGGAGATTAATTGATTGATGTGGGAGAGCTGAGCTCGACATTATAGTAGATTTTAGGATACATTAATAAATTAATCAATTACTGTGACGTATAACGTATGCAGCAGTATCTGCACAAGATGGACTTTGTAATGAAGAAGTGTCTGGTCGTGGTCGGTCGCATCAAAGTAACAGGTTATCTCCCAGTAGCATCTGCTGAAGGTTCCCGTGGAAATTTTCATTCCGCTTAATTAAGGAATACGTTTTATCAAAGATCACCAACCCGCCCAATGACACTCAACGAGCATAAGACATTAAAAGAAAAAGATGAATAAATCACTAGTAAGTTAGAAGTCTTTAGACATTAGAGAAGCAAAGTACTCAAGTATTTATGGTAAACCTCCAACCTGAGTTTTCCAACTGTTCAAAGGTATGCCAAAGTATCTGCGACATAGTAGCTCCATAAGTATTCCTTTGAGAAAAATGGATTGATGGATTTAGAAAAAAATTTGGATTTTCCCATTTGTCCTCATGTGCCATGTTGAAGGATGTGCTGTCAGGAAAAGACACCAGAAGCACCTGGGCATTGAAATGTCACTGACCTTGGTCATTACTGTTTGCACTAGGTGCTCCGCAATGGGTCGTTGCAGTAGTTTTCAGTCTTGCGTGTGTACACATTTTAAAGAATCGACACGCAACTCACTCCACACACATAACCCTATCTGACTGGCAGAACGCTGTCCCAGTTAGGGCAGGGAATATTTTATGTATGTACACGGTTTGCTCTTCTAGTTCCGTTCGTGTAAGGCTCTATTTTTCCAATAGTTCTACCATCATCGTCGTGTTTTGGTGGTTATGGTTTTCGGTTCGGAAGTATTGCATCTTTTAATCGTGCTCCTAGAATGTTTGCTTCCAACCACCATGCCGCAGTCGCTATTAATGATGGTCCATGTCTAACTGTGTTACCAGTGCGCTGTAAAGGGCATTTGTAGCGTGCAACAGTGACATGATCATTACTCCATTTTTTGTACCCTCTTGATCCTGTGGAATAGATAACGCCACATCCCTCCCAACACATCATAAATAGGTTCTGCTCTAACCATCAGAGATCACCTGATGTTAAATGCTCACGAAACGTGTCCAAATTGAACCATGTATGCGACATACGTCCTACGGCCAAAGCGAAGAACAACCTTCTTTCGTCAGACCATCGGGCAGCGGTGGGTACCGTTCATACAAAAATCAATAATTCCATCCGATAGGGGTCGTATCCTTCCGGTTGATGGCTTCTGAATTATGCTGTACCATTTGTTGTACACTTTATAACCTTTACTGATACAGCATTCCTTTAGTATGTTTACTAGCAGCAATTGGAGGTTAGAGTTGGTGAGATAAGAAATAATTAATATGTTCTGGTACGGTATGGTGAAATCGCGACTAATACAAAAAAAAAACCAATTCTACCCCTAAACCGAACACACAAACACCCCCTCAAAGGCTAGGGGGCTAACGAAGGTCAAGAAAAGCCAGCAACGTCACGGCATCTTCCCGGGGTCAATAGTCGCTTGGTCGAACTTGAAACACCGGTCGCCTTCGCACGGTTTCGCTGCTAGTTCCTTCCCATCCGTGTTTGTACGTCGTCTTCGCCGGATTTAAAAGGGAGCTAGTCTTTCCCAACCCTAATTTACATTTTTCCGCTCTCCAAATGGGGGAACGGATTTGTACCAGAAGGACAAACAGTGCGGCGGGTCCCTTGGGTGTCCTTCGCCGCTGGCTGGTGCGAACGGCGCAAAACTTCGGTTGTAAACTTCTGTTTGTTCTGGCACCATGGCGTGACCATTAACACTAGTTAGTTGCGTTGTTCAGTGATTGCGTTTGCTGTTAGCTTGGTGAAACATTCTGGCATGGATTTTTTTTTGTTGCTGGGAATGTGTTATTTTTAGAGCATTAATCGCAAGTGAACATAAAAAGAAGCGGATATAAAATAATTCTTTGGGTAATATTAGAAATTGGGAACCAGAAACCGTACCAATACTTTTCCATCGGTTCATATTATCGTTGACAAATAAAGGTCATAATGGTCAATTTCCGTTAGGAAATGAATGCCGCACGGTATGGTATTATGGCCATTGATGGGACACGAAACCAATTGGATACATTACGATGTCTTTCACTTTTGCGTAATGAGTAATTTAAACTCGTTTGTTAGTATAACCTTGGACGGTGTAGAAATGCTTTCCCGCTTAATTCTATCGTACCATGATTAGGATCCAATCAATACAGTCGTAATGCTACATTATACTTTATTCAAGGTACGAAACCGGTTCTATTCCTTACGCTGTGGCCAAAA
Source organism: Anopheles moucheti (assembly GCF_943734755.1). Lineage (NCBI taxonomy): Eukaryota > Metazoa > Arthropoda > Insecta > Diptera > Culicidae > Anopheles > Anopheles moucheti. The sequence continues at coordinate 75,129,726 of NC_069140.1, forward strand.
TACCTTACAAGGTTCACCAATGTATCGATTTTTGCAAAGCTTCCAAACTGAGAATTTTAGTCAAAGTGTGGGACAACGATTTGTTCAAATATCTTTCACGAGAGACCCTCTACACATAGTATCCACAAAGACATGCTTCCTTATGATGAATGGACTTTATAAGGTCCCATGTCACTCCTCTGGATTATAATGCACAGCGTAACAGTATGCTGATAATGACGCACAGTCGATATCTGGATGCAAATCGCAGTAGACAGCCGGACGGATGATGCCAAGATGACAATCTGGCTAATCCAATTTTAACGGAGCTGTGTGAGTCACTTTCCAATTCCAGCGACAGGTTAACATTTTGATCAATTATTGATAACAATGGCTCTGTATAGGCGAGATCTCTAGAGCTTCACCGGTCACCAAGAATTACGCTTAGAAACTTTGAGTATTCAGCATGCTTGTTGTAGTCGATGCAATGTGTAGAATTATTGAAAAATAATACGCAAAGAAGATGATAGATTTCTTGCAGTACTTGGGTGGAGCCAGTGGCGGATGAAACGATAGGCGGCTTAGGCGATTGCCTAGGACCAGTGAAGGATCAATCCCCTTGGAGGCCTCGGTTTACGATTACGATTAACTTACATTTACGATTCCTGATTCGTCCAACGCCTTCTACGATTTTTCGCCCAAGGAACAGTTTCCAATCGGTTTACTTCTTCGGTAACAATCAGCGAAATTTCTTAGAAACCTGTTTCGCTCATGTTGATGTTTTAGGCGATGAACAACACAATTATTTTCAGATTTACGAAACCAGGAAAGCATATTTTTAAAGAGGTGACACCTGCAGTGTGGAATAAATTTGCCCATCACTATTGCATTGCATACTATCAAACCCGTGAGAGCGATATCTAGTGTAAGGAAGATAAATGAAAGCATCCTTCATCTCGCTCAAACTTCCCGTCGGCTGGTACGAAATTCCATACAAACCAGCAATTTTTAGATTGCCGATACCAGGAAAGCATCCACGGAAGAGGTAGCACCTTGTACAGCAATTTTGGTAGAAAACCGCCGAAAGGTATGCAATGTTTAAACACTAACTTTCCCGTTGGTGGAGAAAAAATTCTTCGAAAACTACCAGTGTCCGAATGTATAGTACCAGGAGAGCATCCACGGAAGAGGTGGAAGAGGCAAAGTTAGTGTATAAACATTGCATACCTTACGGCGCAGTACCAAGAGCTACCTCTTCCGGGGATGCTCTCCTGGTACTATACATTCAAAACTGGTGGTTTTCGAGAAATTTTTCTCCACCAACGGGAAAGTTAGTGTTTAAACATTGCATACCTTTCGGCGGTTTTCGAGCAAAATTGCTGTACTAGGTGCTACCTCTTCCGTGGATGCTCTCCTGGTACTATACATTCGGAAATCCTGATGCAATTTCGTGTATACTTTAAAGTCACAAAGTCGATATTCTTCTCTGCATTTAATTTATCACATAGAAACAAATGTTTTATATAACCAAGGAAGATATTTTTGATCAGTTTTGTACCTTTTAAAATAATTGTTTTTTGCTATAAATTAACTCTGCTGTTAAATTTTCAAAAATCGCACAATCGGCACAAATTTTTTGTGGCCCCCAACACGGCGAGGCCCTAGGCGATCATTTTATCCGCAAGCGCCTAGGACCCTTCCGTGTAGGAGAGTCCTCAAGATAACTTTAATGCAGGAAACAGTGAGTCAGCCGGTTCGAAATTAAACAATCCAGAGGCCTCATCTATCAACTATTCACCGCCCGGGGTCACTAAGGATCTTGATCCTCCACTGGGTGGAGCGATTCAAATGTGTAAAGCGAAGTAATTGAATTAATCGGTCATATTCGTGAGAATCACTCTAATCTTATCCGAATCGTGCCTCATAACAATGACTTTTATAGCGAGGATACTTGAGAAGCTTAGGTCAAGTTAGGTTATGTTAGGCATGATTGAAAGTCGAAAGCTGTCAGATTTAATAAATTGGTAAAATTGATGCCATGCAATCATGCATCCTCAATGTGAAAATGACTTTTAGTATTAATTTCAAAAGTTTGTGTAGAATGCGAATGTTATGAGTGTTTAGATGTTTTAGATTATTTGAAACAGACATATCCGCAAGATCAGGCTTAATTACCGTTCGATTTCTATCCCACAGCATCGGTAGCATCGACAACCTCGATAACATCACTCAGGCATCTACCGGAAGCAGTAATTCAATGCCAGGAACACCGGAAGATAACATCAATGTGGTGGTACGTGTGCGCCCGCTAAGCACCAAAGAGGCAAGACATGGTGATGAGATGGTGGTACAATTTCCTGGAAATGGCCAAATCTTGGTAAGTGGAAACTTCACACTCCGTTCATCATGAAGAAGCACTGCTAATTATGATAACCTATCAATCTCTCCACAGTGTGACGGAATTCCACTGAGTTCCGGTGCTGGTGGACAGAAGCCGAAGTTGTTTTCGTACAACGTGGTGTTTGAACCGGGTGCTACCCAGGATGATGTTCTGCAGTACTCCGGCATAAAACGACTGATCGAGATGGCGATCGAAGGGTTTAGTTGCACTGCGTTTTGTTACGGTCAGACCGGTTCGGGGAAGACACATACTCTTACGGGACCACCAGAGCTGGTAAGCCGGTTGGATGCCATTGGAGGTGTTCCCAAGTGGTTTAATTTGAAAGTTGTAATTTTTGCAGTTTTATCACAAACCCGACCCAGCCCACGAGGATCACGGATTGGTGTTTCGCTCCTTTCTATATTTATTCAAGCTGCTGCAGGAGCGTAAAGATACAAACTTTATCCTGAAGGCATCGTTTCTGGAGATCTACAACGAAAAGGTGAGCGGAATGAATGTTATATGTAGAATGTTTGTTTGCACCGAACGCTAATCCGTACAAACGTAATCAATTTAAATTGTGTATCGATCCGTGCATCCTCTTCGTTTGTGGCATTATTTGCAAGCAACGTACTTACTGTTGTGGGGTTCCGCAACCACCGTTTTCACCGTTAACAGCACGGACATGCTGTTCTTCAATGGGCATTAAAATTTAAAATTTCATTTGCATTCGTTCAGTGAATCGCTACCTAAGCGGAAAGATTCTAAAGGCCAGTGGAATCGATGTGAAAGGCATCCGGTAGGGATAGAATGCATGGTGTAACGTGAGTGATTTTGTGGGACCGATTTAATTGAAATTATTGGATTGTATCAATTGAAAGCTTCGCCGGATTGTAATACTGTCTGCGGCGCAATTGCACCTGATCTGAGGCATGAAGGTGCCTTCGATAATGCACGATTTGTGTTCCAGCTAAAGCCGTAATCGCCTACCAGAGCAAACAAGCAGCTTCGGCGCGCAAGGGGCTGGAAAGTATAAAAAATGGAATGAATAATTGGATCCTTGCATGACACAACACCACACTCTATCTATGCTCACCGTCATGGCATCGTGCAGGAGCAATCTATAAGCACCTCACTTAACCACCTACTGCAACATCGCCACCTGCATGAAATCGTTTTACTGCTGTTCCGACGAACAGAAACCGCGGTCAAACTGGCCTTGACTCTGGTTCATAATTCGAACGAGGTTCATAAATCGATCGTGGCTAGCAGGAAGGATTTTCGCATCACATGTGTGGGAACGTGTCGGTGTTACTTGGCGGTGAGGAGTCGGTACCATGGCATAGATAGGACGCGCCAGCAATTATCTTCACTGCCAACCTGACCTGTAAGCAAGAATCGTAATGATTTATGCATGCTGTAAAATGATCGATTTTTCTTCGTTTCGCTATAACGCCGGGATATGATTTTCTTTGAATTCCTTGCAGTGCAATAACTTTGGCGAAAATTAAACAAAAAATGCTGTGAAACAATCGAATCTTTTGATTCTTCTGTTCCAGGTGATAGACTTACTGAATCCCGGCACGGCCAGAAAACCACTCGCCGTACGATGGTCGAAAAAGTCACGTGGCTTTTTTGTGGAGAATCTGTTCACCGTCGACTGTGAGGAGCTGGATGACTTACTGGCGGTGCTGGAGGAAGGTACGCGCGGTATCCAGCAAGTTTTGCTGACGCAAGAAGGTGGAATGAATAATTCCATCGTTTCAAACCCTTGATTGAATTGTCTTTTCATCGCCTTCTCACGCGTTTATCTCTCTCACCCGTTTGTAGGAATGCGAAACCGGCACGTTGGTTCTCACCTGATGAACGATTATTCCTCCCGCAGTCACACGATCCTGACGGTGCACATCACCTCCGAGCAGCAGGCTGAGGGTGGTGTATTCATTTCCAAGCAGGGCAAAATTAACTTTGTCGATCTAGCAGGCAGCGAGATGACGAAGAAAACGCACAGCGAGGGCAAAACGCTCGAGGAGGCTAACAACATCAACAAGAGTTTGATGGTTTTGGGTAGGTAGAGACGGGTTTTTGGAAGCTTTGGAACCGATTCTATCTCATTCGTGTCTCTGTTACGTTTGTTTGCAGGTTATTGTATTGCTTCGTTAAGTGACTCGAAGAAGCGAAGCGGACACATACCGTATCGGGACAGCAAGCTAACCAAACTGCTGGCGGACAGTCTCGCAGGGAATGGGGTTACATTGATGGTAAGCAGTGGAAGATAGCATCAACTAGATCATACTACGGCCCTGGTTTTATATTTGCAGATCGCTTGCATTTCGCCGGCCCATTCGAATGTGACGGAAACGGTGAACACGTTGCGTTATGCGGCACGTGCAAAACGCATCCGCACAAAGCCTATCATCGTGATGGACCCGCGGGAAGCTCTCATACTGAGCTTGAAGCGGGATATTGGAGCACTGCAGGTAGAAAATGAACATCTCCGGACGGCGCTTAATCTACAGAGCGAAGCGCAGGACATTAACAGTCAGGTGGATTTGTTAGAGCGTAGACCGGTCCCACGCACTCCACCCAAGGTGGATATTGAAAAGCTAACCGATATGGAGGGCAACGAATTGAAGGAACTGGTAAAGGTATACATCATGGAAAACCAAGCGCTACGGCAGGAGAACGCAGAACTGTACTCGACGCGGGAAATGATCATACGAGACCAGGAGCTCGTTTGTCGGGAGAACGAGCGACTACTGAAAAAGTTGGAAGACGTAAATTCGTGAGTGTTCTGAGAGAAATCCCATATTTTCTTCCATTGTGATCAAGGATATTCTTTTGGTATTCCGTAGCGTATGCTGCCGTTCACCGATTATACCCGCACGGCCGACATTTTCTGCCGAAATGCTGAATTTATCTGCGGCGAGCGGTGACGTGGAGTTGTCGAACATTTGGCGCAATCCGCTCAGCTCTAGCGCCGATAGCATGAATCGCTACCGGAACGAATCGCTGGACGGACGTGTGTCGGCGAATGAGAATAAAATCCCGGAACTGCTGCAAAAGGAACTGGACAAACGTCGGATCGGTGACAGGTACGGCTGGATGAGCGGAGCTTTAGCAGGGCTGTACGTGAATGGTATATTTTTGATTGCAGCATTACCACCATTGCTAACAACTTGAAGCGCAACAATTCGTGGGACAACACAAATCGTGCGAATGGAATCGGTCACGGTGTCAAGTTAGCATCCCGCAAAGGTTCAGCAGACAGCCGCCATTCTGACCCAAGCCAGGCAAGGTCGAGCCAGACAAGAATTATAGAGTAAGTTGCCGATTGTTTCCTAACGAACATGAGTGGAGGCTATTTCTTGCAGAAGATGGTAGTAACAGTCACCTCAGTAATTTGAAACACGCAAGCAAAATAGCAACGGTAGAAATGGGGTTTTGCTAAAGCAAAAACGGCTACAGTGAATATTGACGATCGCCTTACTGTTTCTAATCGTAGCCTCACGCAATTGACCTATCAGACGGCACGCTCTAGTGCTGCGTCTCAACCACCCTGGAGACGTTCCGCACAAAGGGCGGCAAGTGCACAAAAACCAGCCACGCCACTGTTTGTCCGGAAAGAGACGAATCTGCTCGCTAAGAGCAAATCGACCGATGAGGGACTTCTGCCATTGCGGCGGAACGTGTTCGGTAGTCTAGTGTCGCTTGATGCCGAAAGCAACATTTCGCCTTTGTGAAACAGGTAGCTAGAGCGACCTGTTTTTTGGTACGTCGATGCTCTCTCGCAATCCCTGTCCGGTTGCGGATATACTGTACGTACGTAGTATGCCTGATAGATGCATGGTGCATGTACAACTGTGATCGTCTGGTTAAAACTTTTTCCGCCCAGCGCGAAACTGTTGTGTACATTTTTTTTGTTAACCAACATAAAAATAAGCTTGATAGAGAATTATCTTTGCACGTTTTGCGCTTAGAATGCGTTCGAAAACACAGCTGCATCACCCATCTAACGAATGTTGTCTGTTCTGTCTCTTTGCAGCATGATTAGCTAAATGAATGGAGGACTCTCAGCTGGAGAAGTGGAATATGCATCGGGAAGGGAAATCATGTGATAACGTACTGAAGCGCAGGGATTAAAACGTATGGTTAAAACACACAGTGCAATTGCCGCCACATTAAAACAATGAAAATCATTCTACTTTGGATACACCACTGTTGTGTGTGCTGAAATAAATAATTTAAATATAGAATTTCAACTGTTCTTTCGTTGCGTCACTAATGGGAATGGCTTGTAATGCCTCACCTTTAACCTCCTGTCTTTTCGTTGTTGAATTTCAGTTGTTTAGAGTCCTGTAGGAGCGAAAACGCAATAGAAGGTTAGCCGTCCTGAACATGGAGAACAAGAGGTTGGGTTACCCCGGACATTCAAGTCATGCTATCGACAAAGCTGAGATATTTGGAGTAACATGTAAACGTTCGCGAGTAGTTGAAGCTGCTGTGCAAAAAGGGCGTTAGAAGATAGCTCTGGAAGATATAATGTCAAGTGGCCATTATGATGCTATAAGGCTTCGATATCCGAGGCACGGTTTCAATCGTTCTCTTCAGCTTGTTAGCTTCGCAGTATACGTCGACATCGTTGGATCTACACCTTTGTACACGTTAGATTGAGATAGATAAATCTGACGAAGACAAAGTTCCTGTTTGGCGGGGGATCTTGTCATGATAGAAACTCTCTTGAGGTGCAGAGTATCAGTCCCAATACTGCATCAGAGAATGGATACAACTTGGAGTTGAAGGAGCTGGTAGCCCTGGACCGAGTTTCCTGGCAACGGCCATGTCGGCACGACGTGCTGTGTACTATGAGGGAGCAAACACTAAATTTAACAATTTTCTGTATTTGGTAGCTGTTTGTAAGAGAATTCGAAGGGAGAATGCATTTCATATGTTCAATATAATTTATCGCTTTGGTAACGGTAATTTCAAACGGTGGTGCTTTCTCACCACAGCTGTCAAATCGAACGGAAGAGCCGCCAGTGGTGAACAAACACCGATACACAACCGGCTAAAAAGGCGGCCGTTTCGTGCCCAAAACTGTAAACAAAAAAATATTTAGCCGCCAGTACGGGCTGTCACCGTTCGCCTTCAGCATCGAAGCCGCTTCTATAGCCGTCGCCAATTGCAGTCTTCGCTGTGAGTTGAAGTATAATTTTTGCACACATTTCCTCAGTGCTCTAGCCCAATCTGCATCGGAATCAGCTTGCTGAAACGCAAAGTGGTAGCGTGCAAATAAAGTTTAGTGCTAAAACGTGTGCGTGTATGACCACCGCACAGCAACCGATGTCTGACGATATTGCATTGATAGGGTTGAACTTAAAGTTGCAGAGTAACATTGAAGACAAGTAAGTGTTTCGCGACGCGAAGAGAAGCGGATGTGAAGAAAGAATGCATTTCAATTCGTTTGCATATTCTCACAGTAGTCAGCAAAGTCGGTTTTAGCATACATAGCTAGCTTGCCTGTATCAAATACTCTGCGCTTTTTGGGTGCGAGTGTGTAACTGCGTTTGTGTGTAGGGCATTCAGGGGACTGGAATGGACGAACAGTGACATCCTATTTTCCAACACGTAAGTTATTACATTTCCCATATGGATGCTATTACCGAATTGCGAGTTTAGATGGAGATTGCAACCATTCATGCACGTTGCATTTTTCACGGGAGATGGTCTAGAACATGGAAGAAATGAACTGTGACGTTTAAGCATGGTCAAATGATGCCGGCAACAGCTTCAATCAAAGAAAGCCATTGCAAATTTGAGGCACCACTGTTGGCAGGGGGCATTTTTATAGAAGTTTGGCCGGTGTCAGCAAAATGTTCGAAACCGACTAGGACAAGTATGATAGGAACGGCTGTTACGTTGAACATGTATAGTGCTACAATGTGGAATTTAATCAGCACAACGAGCAAAATGAACTTACAATAAATTTATGATCGAATCGGGGAAGAAGCAACGCGTAATTTCTAAAGCGGTGTTTTGCGATTTCGTCTGTGCATGTGTGCGTGTGAGTGAGTGTCAATTGCAGCCGCCGCCGCCGCCGTCTGTCTGTTGTACTGCAACACACACAGCTGCAGGAAGAACTTCATGTTCAGTGTGTTCTCCGCGAAGCGCATAGTTTTACTCGTGACAATTTCGGTGATGACGGCGTGTTTTAATGTAGCGAATCGCTTTTTTTGCTCACATTTTCTTCGCAGCAATTGTAGCTAGAACGATCGAAGCCGCAAAACAACCGGTACGCGAGGGTGAGATAGAAAGGATAGCTTCTTCGGGCTGCTAGATTCGAGCGCGGTGGTGGAACGATAGCTCCTCCAGCACGAGTTTCTGCGGGTTGGCTGGGAAACACGATTTGTTAACCTCAATCATTTTTTTGAGGCAAAGGACGCTGTGTGAGCTTTACCACCCGGTTGGTATTAAGGGCGAAGACGAAACGCAGGCACCGTTCGGAAAGCCAAGGAGGTACAGCAACCATCTCCAGTCCACCACCTCCTCCTTCACCTCCGTCTTCGTCACGGACGCACCCGGTTTGGCTTAATGTCTAGTGGTGAGTTTCGTGACAGCTTCGTCGATCCCCCAGCCGCCAAAAAGCGGAAGCTGCCATCGCCGACGCCGTCGCTGACACAGCCGCCCGAGCAGCAGCACGAGCAGCCGCCGCATTCGTCATCGCCTGCGATAGAGCGCTCTGCACCATCATCGGCCGCAGCCGCTGCAGTAGTAGTAATGGCGACGTCCAATAACAATGGCTCCGCTCCCGTGCCGTCCGTGGAGAACAATTCCGGCGGTGGTGTTGCTGGTGTTGGCGGTGCCCAGGAAATCGACGAGGGTCTGTACTCGCGCCAACTCTACGTGCTCGGCCATGACGCGATGCGTCGGATGGCCCGTTCGGATGTGCTGATCTCCGGACTGGGTGGACTCGGTGTCGAGGTAGCGAAGAACGTGATTCTCGGCGGAGTGAAATCTGTCACCCTGCATGACACGGCGGTTTGCACGGTCGGCGACCTGTCGTCGCAGTTCTATCTGACCACGGACGATGTGGCCAATGGGCGAAACCGTGCGGACGCAAGCTGTCGCCAGCTCTCCGAACTCAACCATTACGTACCGACGGTGGCGTACACGGGCGAGCTGACCGAGGAGTTTCTGCAGAAGTTCCGGGTCGTGGTGCTGACGCAGACCTCGCCCGCCGAACAACGGCGCGTTGCGGAGATTACGCATCGGCATAACATCGCCCTGATTGTGGCAGATACGCGCGGTCTGTTCGCTCAGGTTTTCTGCGACTTTGGGGTCGATTTTACCGTGTACGACCAGAATGGGGCTACTCTCGGCTCGGCCATGGTGGCCAGCATTACCAACGATGTCGAAAGTGTCGTTACGTGCGTCGATGAAACACGCCACGGTTTCGAGGATGGCGATTATGTTACCTTCACGGAGGTAAGTATCCCCCTTCAGTGGGGCGTGTGTACATGTGTGTTTATGTGTGTGTGTGCGTGTGTGTGGCAACTGGAAAGGGGGGAACCAATGAAGATTATGTGTATATTTGTGTGCGTGTGTATTTATGCGAGCAAAATGGGATGTAGGAATGGGTTTAATTTTAGGCTGCAAAAACACGCACGAGATTGTGAGAAAAGCATTGTGTGACCGTGGTGAAATGCGCTAATAATGCATAAAAGCATCCCATTGGAATACTGTGCCCACCCACGGTTTCTGAATACGCAATGACGTGAAATTGATTCGCAGTGTGCGTGCGTGCGTGCGTGCGTTCGTGTATGCCTTGTGTGTTGGCTGGGATGGTGAAATTTTGCCGAGGGAGTAAAATGAGCGTACTCTCGAAATGAATCTTTTCTCCGTGCGTGTGTGCGTGAGTGTGTGTGTGTGTGTGCCTATCCAGGGGTAGCCGAAAAGCGCGCGCGTATGTGTGGTTGTGTGTGGGCACGCTGTTGCTGTATGTGTGTATGTGTCAGCTCAGTTTCTTTACTATCGTTGCGGGGCGATTAAATGGTTGCTATTTTGGGGTTTTTGTGGAATCGAAGGATGTCATGAGTCATAATTCTAGTTGAGATTTCCATGCCATTTATGCTTCCTTTTTCGAAATAATCGTGTTTGAAAATGGGCTAGAAAAACAAGATTAGATTGCTAATAGAAACCTCCCTCCCTCCCACTGTATGAGGATTGTATCTTCCCGATTTGTTGTTTTGTGGTTGAAAGATGCACCTTGAATTGTGCATTTGCCGAAACTATTCAATCCAACCGAGGTGGTTTGAACCACGTTCACTACCGCCTTGTTTTTGCTGCCAAAAGCTGCAGCTCTTTGTTGTTGAAATTTCCTTGTTACACGCGTCGCATCATCATCTGACATCATCATCATTATCGTCATTGCGAGACTTACACTTGGTGTGTAATTGGCATGAGTCGGGCGGAGGATGCGTACCGTGTGTGTTTTTTTTGTAATCCTGTCTGCTGCAGATCGGTACACATTTACTTTTCTTTGTCCGATTCGGCTTTGTGCAGTCGGTCGTGGGTAAACATGTTTGGTATAGAAAAGAAAATGATAAATGATTTTCCTTAAAGAAATGTGGAAAAGTATGTAATTCCGTAGTCAAATTGTAAACGATAATGTTTTGACAATTATTGATCAATATTTTTTTAAATGTGTCGAAAAAGTTATTGAGACATCGTTACCCCATATTCAATTGGCGTCGGTTTGATATGTAGCGACCCCTAGCAACGCCACTCAAAGTTTGCTTACTCTGTTAGCACGGTTGCTAACACTGCGGACTAATCGATCGTTTTTATTTTACTTTAGTAGCATTTCTGCCCTATGTTCCCTATGTATATCTTTTGACAGCTTGATCTAGTTTGCCCTGCAATTATTAATTGAATTGCTTTGGGTCAGCGCATGGGGGGAATAATGAGAAAAATAATCAATCAATGAGGAAGTCAGGGTTTTACGTTACCTATATTCTATTATAGGAAGGTCCAATATAGGTAAATTTAATTATAACTAATCGATATCCCCTCCTTTGACGAGTGGTAATAGTCGTTACGGCACTCACGTTTTTTGACGTGTTATGTCAATTAATCGGATTTTTTTATGTTGAGATCAATCGTATGCATTAAAACACTTACTTATTTACAGTTCTTGTTATATGACTATTATTCATATTACTTTCTTAATCAAATGTATTACACATATGTATACAACCCAATTTGCTATTTGCAATAGTATTTTTTTTTAAGTTTGTTTTAAAGTTTAATGTAGTAAGGTTTAAAATTGAAACCACTTTTCTCATATGTACTTTTCCCTATCGTAGGTTCAAGGTATGACAGAGCTGAACGGAATGGCGCCGATGAAGATAAAGGTGCTTGGACCGTACACTTTCAGCATCGGTGATACGAGCAAGCTGAGTCCGTACTTGCGTGGCGGTATAGCAGCGCAGGTTAAAATGTCCAAGCAGATGAGCTTCAAATCGTTGGCCGATGCGGAGAACGCTCCCGAGTTCATAATGACCGATTTTGGCAAGTGGGATCATTCGACCAACACGCAGATTGCTTTCACCGTACTGGGTCGCTACCAGGAGCAGCATGGACGTTTGCCCCGTCCCTGGAACTCGGCGGACGCAACGGAATTCGTGGAAATGTGTCGTAAGCGTGCAAAGGAGCTATCGATCGAGGAGCTGAATGAGTCCATGTTGACCAAGTTCGCGCAGGTGTGCGCTGGTGATTTGTGCCCGATGAACGGAGCGATTGGTGGCATTACTGCGCAGGAAGTGATGAAAGCTTGCACGGGCAAATTCACGCCAATCTGCCAGTACTTGTGCTACGATGCGATTGAGTGCCTGCAGGAGGCTGACCTAACGGAGGAAGATTGTGCTCCGACGGGTTCGCGTTATGATGGACAAATTGCTGTCTTTGGTCGCAAATTCCAGGACGTACTGGGACAGCTGAAGTACTTCATCGTCGGTGCTGGTGCTATCGGTTGTGAGCTGCTGAAGAACTTCGCCATGATCGGAGTCGCGTCCAAGGGCGATGGAGAGATCATTGTGACCGATATGGATCTGATCGAGAAAAGCAATCTTAATCGCCAGTTCTTGTTCCGGCCGCACGATGTACAGCAGCCGAAATCGCGTGTCGCCGCCCAGGCAGTCAAGCGCATGAATGGCGACATTCAGGTGACATCGCACGAGAACCGTGTCGGGCCAGAAACGGAGCGATTCTACGATGATACGTTCTTTAATCGGTTGGATGGTGTTGCAAATGCGCTGGACAATATTGATGCGCGTATCTACATGGACCGTCGCTGTGTTTACTACCGCAAGCCTCTGTTGGAATCGGGAACGCTCGGAACACTCGGCAACATTCAGGTGAGAAGGATACATTGTTTTTAGAGTGAAGTATATGCGTATAAATGATCACAGGTATGAAATTTGGTCAATAGCACAGTAAAACAAACACGGCAAACATTTTAAACCTGTCCCCTATTAGATGCCAAACTAACACACATTTTAGGTTATCTCTAAAAGACAGGGAAAAAATATATTATCGATACAATTTGTTTTAGTCTCAAATATATTTGGAACTAATGTATAGCATATTTAATAACGTTGATAATACAAACAAACGTATGACGAATTAATGAAACGCTCGGAATCGAATGTAAAGACGATGAACGATAACCTGTTTTCCATGGGATACCGGATTTATCTTTGTCCAGAAGTCCACAATTATGGCAGGAAAAGAAATGTTATTAACCTATAATCATTCTTTCCTTATTTCATGGAAGCATGAGCATTGGTTTATAATACATTATGTTTTGACGAAAATAGAAAATGTGTTATGGAAATTAAATGATTCCTAGCTGATTTTCTAAGAGATAGGAATGAAAAAAGATCATCAAATGAATAAATATGATTGGGATCGTGCGTAAAAACGCTAGTCAACCTGTTTTCCATGGGATACTGAATTTACATTTGTTCAGAAATCCACTATTATGGCAGGAAAAGAAATGTTATCAACCTAAAATTATTCTTTCCTTATTTCATGGAAGCATGAGCATTTATTGGTTGATAATACATTTTGTTTTGACGAAAATAGAAAATGCGTTATTGAAATTAAATGATTCCTTGCTGATTTTCTAAGAGATAGGAATGAAAATAGATTATCGAATGAATAAAAATGATTGGGATCGAGCGTAAAAACGCTAGTCAACCTGTTTTCCATGGGATACTGAATTTACATTTGTTCAGAAATCCATCATTATGGCAGGAAAAGAAATGTTATCAGCCTAAAATCATTCTTTCCTTATTTCATGGAAGCATGAGCATTTATTGGTTGATAATACATTGCGATTAGGATAAAAATGAACAAAGTTTTATTGAAGTTAATTTATATCTTCACTATTGTTAGCAGTAATTGTTTAATTGTTCTTGTTTGTGTTTATTTATTTTCAGGTGGTAGTACCGTTTTTGACGGAATCCTACAGCTCTTCGCAAGATCCGCCAGAAAAGTCGATTCCGATCTGCACACTGAAGAACTTCCCGAACGCGATCGAACACACATTGCAATGGGCACGAGACACGTTTGAGGGAATCTTTAAACAGGTTGCCGAAAATGCTGCTCAGTACATCACAGATCCGACCTTTATTGAGCGCACGCTAAAGCTGCCCGGCGTCCAACCACTCGAGGCACTCGAATCTGTTAAGGTAATATATTTAATTATAGTATTATAGTCTGTGAAGGCACTACGGTTTATCGTACTACAGCTTATTGTTATGTATATGTCGGCAAATAACCATTATCAAATTTCCCTTGCAGAAAGCACTGATTGACGATAGGCCGAAATCGATTGAAGACTGCGTAAAATGGGCCCGTATGTACTTCGAGGAGCAGTACTCGAATCAAATCCGTCAGCTGCTCTTCAATTTCCCGCCCGATCAGACCAGCTCTACCGGGCAACCGTTCTGGTCCGGACCGAAACGTCTGCCAGAGGCTATCACTTTCGATCCGGAAAACCCATTGCACCTGGATTATATATTCGCGGCGGCCAATTTGAAGGCAGAGGTGTACGGCATTCCACAGCAGCGTAACCGGGATGCCATCAGAAAGATAGCGGTGGCCATTGAGGTGAGCGTTGTCTGTGCCCATAGGTTGCGAAATGTTGAGACCAATTCTGGAGGAGATAATAATTGATTAACTGATTCTTCCTTTCGTGCTCACACAGGTGCCGAAGTTCACACCACGTTCCGGTGTCAAAATTGCTGTGACGGATTCTGCGCTGCAGGCAGAAGAGAATGGTGGTGGAGGCGGTGGTATGGGTGGTGAAGATCTCGATCCGGACCGTATCAGTCGGCTGCAGAACGAGCTGGCTGCACTGGGAAAGCCCGATTTTAGGATCACACCGCTGGAGTTCGAAAAGGACGACGATAACAATCTGCACATGGACTTCATTGTGGCGGCATCGAATTTGCGCGCTGCCAACTACAGAATTCCGCCAGCAGATCGTCACAAGTCGAAACTGATCGCGGGCAAAATTATGCCGGCCATTGCTACCACAACGTCGCTCGTTGCCGGATGCGTTTCATTGGAGCTTTATAAACTGGCTCAAGGGTAAGGAACAAAACGCGTTTACATTGCGTTATATTCTGAATGGTTTCTTTTGGTTTGCAGTTTTAACACGATGGAACGCTTCAAGAACGGTTTCCTGAATCTGGCACTGCCCTTCTTTACCTTCTCCGAGCCGATCCAGGCGAAAAAGTCGACCTACTACGACAAAGAATGGACACTGTGGGACCGGTTCGAGGTGAAGGGCGAGCTAACGCTGCAGGAATTCCTGGACTACTTCGATCGGGAACACAAGCTTAAGATTACGATGCTGTCCCAGGGCGTCTGTATGCTGTACGCGTTCTTCATGACCAAGCAGAAGCAGCAGGAACGTCTGAATCTGCCAATGTCCGAGGTCGTGCGGAAGGTATCGAAGAAGAGTATTGAGCCGCATGTACGTGCGCTCGTGTTTGAGATCTGCTGTAACGACGAAGCCGGCGAGGATGTGGAGGTGCCGTACGTGCGCTACGTGTTGCCTTGAATATTCGTAACCCCTTGCTGAAGATAGAACGGCGCAATAGAGGAATAGGGGTGGGGCTGCAGGAGGTTTCGATTATGAATTAATGTTTGCCGATACCGTTAAGGAGGGAAAAAAGAGAAAAAGAGCGAGAGAGAGAGAGAGAGCTAGAGAGGAGGGAAGGAGAGGTATGATATATTCATATAGGAAAATTACTAGAGGTGGGGATCACATTCAGTAAATGCGATGCGTGGAAAATAGCAAAATAAGATCAATGTCTTGTAATGCCACATCTGGAATGACGGTATGACGCTATTTAAACATCTGCGACCGTGCATAATATGATAATGCAACAACACCCGTATAATCGTGGATGTGCGCATGACTGCATGCAGTAATGAGCCGCGTCTCTGATGCATTGTATGTAAGCATTTTTGTTGCTACTGGTCATCTTGGGTAGCTAGATCACATTAACACATCGGTTGTTCTCCGTTGCTAGAGAGCAAATCAAGATGTGTTATTTGGCACGTTCTATAGATCGTCGATACCGGCTTATTCTCTTTTTCCTTTCTCTTAATGTGGGTATCACTTAGTATTTATTTTACATCAATATTCCTACGCGCGCACAGTCCCCTCCCCCCCTCCCTTTATTGACGGTGAAGCCGTGGCTTGTGTGCGGCTTGCACAATGGCTGATCTCTCGCGAACGAAACAAAAACGAAAAAGAACTAGCGAAGGTATAAATGGAATCAGAAGCACGAAAGATGGTAACATACAATCGTTCGTCTAGGGGAGTAGGATACGGTAATTATACAGCCGGATCGAACGGAAAGCATAATAAAAGCATAGCTTTTTTTAACAAAATGTTTGTTTTTACGTACTTGAATGTTTGCCGTAAATCAGGAAAATTAGTAATGCGTGGTGCAAAGGGAAAGCGAAATCAGCATGCATGAAAGGAAGTTTGTAATAAGAAGATCAACTGTTTGACCGTGGTGCGTGTCGTCATCGTAGGTTGAACCACATATATGGTAGCTAAGAAATTGTAGCCGTCTTTAGTACAGGGAAAGAGCAGCGACCTCTGTTGTTCGTGGTGCGAAACAAAATGTGAGCACATTTGGTGACTGATAACGGAAAACCCATTCAAGGGAAAAGGTCTTCGGTATGAAAATGATTTAATTTTATAATACAGCGTGATGGGACTTGAGTTTCTCAGTTGCATGCCAGGAAGTGTGCGTTCAATTTTATATGTTGTACTTTGAAGAGGGTAATGGTCAATGAACGGTCGTGCGAGTAGTAGTAACAGCAATGTCTCGTATTCGTATTGTTTGGATTGAGCAATTAATGATGATAAATGCCGAATGGAATGGTGTTATAAGAATATTACCAGGATGCAGGAGCAAAACTTGGAGGGAGTGATTGGTAGTGGGTCGTTTCGTAGCAGGTTGTGTTACTCCTAATTACAAGAAATAACCGTAGTTGGCGCGATGCATGGCTGAGCAAAGGGGACACATTTCATTAGCAACCGTTTCCTTCGGGATGTTACATACCCGCAGAATAAACCTGTTTTCTCGTACTTTTTCATGTACCAAATCCGTTACTACTTGGGTTCGCTTCTGCATTGTGCATATCTATTTAGCGGGTGCGGAATGATTGTAGTGTACGCTACGACGGGGCATTGTAGTGTAAAAACGAGAGAAGCGGAAAGACGAATTACTCTCGTTGTTTAGATCGATCGTATGGATCCGGAACGGAAAGAAAGTAAAAGGGTGGCAAACAATACACTAACTTAGCTGAAAGGATAAGATATCTATTTCTATAACCTCTGATGTAGCAGTGACGAAAACTATGGTCGAATGGATTGCGTGAAATAAATGCATTATATTTGAAATTGAAGGCTAAAACCTACTGAAAACCCCTACGATTCTGTTGTGCTTTGAAAGATGCTGTATAGGTAGAATTAAGACTATTCTTTATGGATAAACCGAACGTGACTCCCCCTTCACAGACATTTATTTTATGCGCATGCAGCTTACATTTCGGAGAACGATTCTGTTAAGGGAATAGTATAATCGCATGTGTTTTCTACTCTTGTTAACATTTTAAGTTGAATTTATTTTCTTTTACAAAAAAAATCCAAAAATACCTTCTTGTTCAGGTTGCCATAGTGTATACAGAGTTGCTGTAGTGTACTACACCCTTAATATTTATCGGTTGGGTGACATTGAATGGTAGTTGATCATCTCAGTTGCCCTGCTGATTGCTTAGTTGCTTAGCTAAGTTGGAACGCAAAGAAGAAACATTGTTTTGGGTTTCAGAATCACGCCACAGCTTTGTTTATGCAATTTATGAAAAGCGAGAAGGGAGCGCTAGTAATGCACGTGTAGTTGTGCTGGGCTGTGTTCGTTCCACAGATGTGAACTGATCGGCAACAAGTGACAGGAATTATATTCAGTTCTGCTTCATCAGCGCGTAGGCATCGATCGGCCGATTCTGGGTGCTACTAGGCAGGGGATTTCCCAGTGTCGCTACATCCGATACAACATTCCGTCAAAGGATCGTTTGAAAGTGTCGTGTCGTGCGCGTGCGGTACATTGCTGGTCATCAGCAAATATCTTGAGCGATTGATCAATCAAATTGTACCATTGTGACTTCAAACTTCTGTCCTGGCGCTCTGTTGCGGTCGTTAACAATCATCACTGTTGATTTCCAGCAGCAATTGGATAAGGTGGTAACAATAGTGGGTGTGTGTGCTAAAAGCTTGCGGCTGAAGAGTGTATGCGATGGCTTTACATGAAGAGAGGTCATAAATCAATCAACCATCAACCTGTAACCAATTAGTGTCGTTTATTACAGAGATGAAGGCATTTCTGTGTTTTGTTGCCTGCGGGTGTTGGTGCTTCCGTCCGTCCGATAACGCGTGCTGCGGCAGGGAAGAAGCGCAGTGATTAATCGATTTTTCGTTCGACCGGTATTGTTTTGTCGAACTGATTAGATTTTGCGATAATCTGATAACTGATTCGTGCTCGAAACTCTGATAACTTGTAATTGGCTAAGCTACTTATTCGATTAGCGAATAATGTTTACATTAACGACTCTGCGGCAGAAACGAAGCGATTGCAAGCTCAACAATGTTGCACGAAGCGTGAGATGTTTATAAATCCCTTTTCGAATGTGAAGTTAAAAAGTATACACATACGACAAGAACCATTGTTTGCTTTCCTTTGCCTCGGTTTATTGTTTGCCCATTAGAAGAGAATAACCAGCCTTTCCCGTTCTCTATGGTCTTAACGGCGTTCGTGATCGTTTGCGATCGATTGTTTATAATTGGTTTATGCATCAGACGTCCAGTGGAAGTCAGCTTTCTGTATGCATCGTGTAGAAGGTACTTTGTTCAAGCCATTAGTGGTACTCGAGCATTTGTTTCGATGGAAAAAGGTTCCTACGTGCTTTGGTTTTGATATCTAGAATTGTTAGAATAGATTTTGTTGAGTCGTCAGTGTCGTGATCTTCACTCATTTCATTATTTTATTTGTAACATTTTTTTAAACGTCGGTCTATGCTTCAGATTGTGGGATACTCTTGGGTTTAGACCCAAGACTTTCGCGCTTGGACAGATTTGATTGTTAGTTCGACAGTGTGAGAAAGCGTAAATGTTCTCTTGATATGATGGAATTGGCCGATTTTGAGAATCGATCTCACAACACAACAGATTGCTTGGTGTTGTATCTTCGAATACAATATATTTTCTTAATGATTATGCAACACGCCTTAAGCCTGAGCCTACTAGTCTGAAAAAGGTGCGCGCCTGCTGGCGTCACCACGGAACTCTATTGCACTGACTGTTGCTAAGCAACCGCGTTTATCCGTGTGGTGTTCACGTCTCCAACACTTGGGAAACTACAGCATCTCCTGGATGTCGCAAATAGATTTCGGATTAGCAGAAGGTTTAACATTATATTCCCTTTCTTTTTCTTTGCAGTTCACTTCTCTATCCTCTTCCAACTAGCATGAAATAGGGTCACCCTACTGCCAATCGACTCCCGAAGCCAACTCCCGGAGGGGGGCGTATCATGCTGCAATTGACGTGTCATGCTCAATCTGTTTGTGATAAGCGCATAAAATAATGCACAAACTAATTTCCCTATCAGGCGGAAACCAAACATATAACCCCAACATCATCAACCACGAGCACTGGCTTATCTTAAATGTCGCGATGTCATAAACGTAAAGGCATTTGCGACTACTCCGGGCACACCCAACGAGTTTCTGCGTAGTTCCTGAATAGGCGCAACCTTGTCAATAAAATCACAGCCACCCAGCCCAGGTTCCCTGAGTCATACGGGGTGTGTTGGATGGGACGCTATAGTCGGTCTGGCGGGTAGCCGGAAGCGCAAGGGACGATATCGCACGATAAGAACAATGCTTGGGTAGATTGCGGTCCGATTTAGGACCCCTTGCGGATGGCAAACACTTTTGGCAAGATATCTGCGTCAGAATTGTAATGACCGCCGAAGGGCGACAACACGCACTCTAGCGTTGCAGTGCCAGAACGAATCGGGCCGTGTACGAGACTTCAATTTTTAAATCTCTCGATCTATAGCGGGTGAAAAAAAAACATATAAGACAAAAACAGTGATCAACAAAGGTGAAGGAATCGAGATGCACGATTTGAAATTGTGATTTACAATACAACCGGCGACGTCAGTGATGAAGAGTTTAGACCAACTCCGTTCGATACTATCTTATCGGCAGCGGTAAACGTGTTCCTTGTATCCTTCGAGTGCGTGTGTTTGTCATCTAATATTCAAAAACTGAACCAGATAAAGCGTGCGTCCACAGACGGGAAGTGCCGTAAATTCGTCACCGGCACTCAGGATACTTAAGATTACCCCGTAGGTAAAGTACGATAAGAGCGTGGTGTTTCGAACAGTACCCGAACTCTTTGGTGACTAGATTGATAAGCCGGTGTTTGCAAACGAAAAAGAGAGTACCAAAACATCGCAGCGCCACTTTGCGTTGCATTCGCCATCAAAGTCACCATTGCAGAACGTGTGAAAACGAAACGCCAAACAAGTGTGTGTCAGTTCACGGTTAAGCCTTGATCGGAAACGGACGTGTCTGAGATCTATTAGTTGTGCTGTAAAACAGTGCTGTAATTGCTGGAATTGCGGAAAAGTTTGGAGGGTGTAAGAATACACACAAAGCGAACACTGCGTCAACGACAGAATAATGGAAAATTTACGATGTAAAAAATGTAATTGTTTCCCAAACGGTGAGGTGTATCAGTGTGCCGCAAAGGATCACTTTTATTGCGCACCATGCCAGGAATCTTCGAAGAACACACTGTGCTTGGTAAGTGTATACCATTCTTCTCCAACAAGTGTTCACTGAACGAGTGAAAGAGGCGCATTGTTAATGGCTTGCTGTTTCAATCATGATATTATAGATACATGTTTTGATATAAAATGTGTAATAACTTGTGTAGTCGTTGTGCGAAAACTCGCAAGCGACATTAACCTCATAAAGTGCTGTGCTAAATGCAGCGGCGGATCTTCCGTGCTCTCCTGGTACTATACATTCGAAAACTGGTAGTTTTCGAAGAAATTTTTTCACGACCAACGGGAAAGTTAGTGTTTAAACATTGCATACCTTTCGGCGGTTTTCGATCAAAATTGCTGTACTAGGTGCTACCTTGCTGGTTGAAAACAGCTGGTTTTGTATGGAATTTCGTAACAGCTGATGGAAAGTTTGAGCGAAATGAAGGATGCTCTCCGTTTCATCCATCTTCCTTAAACTAGTGAACGCTCTCACGGGTTTGATAGTATGCAACGCCATAGGGATGGGCAAATTTATTCCACGCTGCAGGTGTCACCTCTGACCAGCTGATTTGGCCATTGGACAAATTTGTCAGTATTTTGTCAACTCTCGTGGCCCTGCACCTATGGATCAAAGAATGTTTTAGTTTCAAATGCTAAAAGCTATGCAAACCTAACCGACTGTGCATAACACAAATTATTATTATTATATAAAATTTGCGTTGTTTATTTAATGGGATACACAATGTTAAACAATCCACTAAATAATAAATAAACAAAAAATCGAAATTCACAACTTAGTAACTCGCTCATTCTATATTGCAAACGTATGACGGGTGATTACCCCTCATAATGCATCAGAGAATGAGCGATCTCCCGCCAGGATATGCAATATATACGCGACATAATTACGTGGAGTAATTTGATTGGATGAATTTTCCTCTGCATTCGGCTCCATTGGGGATCATTCTCATTGATGACGCACCACTATCTGAGTTAGTCCCCGTGTTCGATGGTCTGGGCTGTCTTCCTCGGCGACGTATCTTAAACATACCATGAGTCCAACCGGCTTCACCCCGTGGAAACAGGATCGGGTACTGTAGTGGACGCATCATCTGGTTGGTCTCATACACTGACCTTAAGGATCCTGCAGCCCAATCTCCTATGTATATTCCGTGCTACCGGTGATATCGTCACAAACACACATTACCCATCTCACCTGCAGTCGGTGTGTTGTTCCGGAACTGTTCAATACCTGGTTTACGTGAAAGGAGGCATCGCGAACAGACATGCGTTCATACGTATGACTGAACATCCGTGTTAGGAGATTGTGTGTTATAAATACCCGCTGCAGGATAAACAATAGCGATTAACTTCACCACCAAATGCTGGTGCTTGAGTGTTTTGTTAAGTTAAGTTAAGATCGAAGAAGTATAAGTGAGTGTTGCATGGCAAATATCCCGGAAGCACAGCGAGCGAACCAATTCGATGGCAAAGTGTTCCTTGGATGCTTTAGTTGTAAATTTCACCACGTGCTGCTTCTCTAAGCAGGTGCACGTATGATTGTAGCTCCATTTTGAAGAGTTCAGATACAGTGGTAACTGGAGTTGGTGGTGATATAGCCGGTTCCAATATTGTATTCGAAGCTGGTGATGGCCCTGGCGGACCATTTGAAGAAGATGATTAGGGGCGGCCCAGCGGCGGATCAAACGGTAGGCGGAGTAGGCCCCTTCTTACTGCGCTTTTCGCCTTGTCTCATTTCAAGTCCCCTCAATGTCCCCCTTCCCTCTTGCATCGTTTTTAAAATTAGAGGCCCCAGCTATAATTCCGCCCTGAGCCTCCAAGGGGATTGATCCTCCACTGTATTAGGTCCATAAGCTGGATCTACAATCCTGCTTCGAATAAGTAATAATCAAGAAAGACAGAAATGGTATTCCAAGAACCATGATGATTGTAATATCAAACGGAAAAGAGAGCTCGCATGATTGCAATATGGTTTTATTCATATTCGAGGACAATGCTAGCTATGTCGTAGTACACTGACAGATTGTGTCGGTTAAAATATCATTAGCGGCTTGCAAACTTGCACAAATTGTGACAATCGAAATACTAAACAAAATACTCCACTACAATGCTGTTCAGAAACACGCAGGCAGGACATTTTCAGATAAAACAGATAAAAACTCGCATTAAAATAGCCTACTATGTAACGCGTTACACAAAGATGGCGGATAGCTGATGGATGTATGCTACAGACACTTCTGCACACCGTCCGCACAGAGTGTTGCTACGATTGCATTCTTATTGTTGTTGCAGATACTAGTTCAGCCTGATATGTTGTTAGCACACGCCTAAACCTGGCTGATAAGCATTTTTAACACGACATCCCAGCCTACCGGAACAAGCCCAACAGCAGCGATAACCATTAACATCTGTCTCCGATAACAGCAAGCCGCTGTCAATGATGATAGTCGGTTTTGATGTTGTTGTTATTGGTGTTGGAGTTCTATGGGCTGCTGAAAGAGAGAGAGAGAGAGTACGAGGCATGCTGGTATCCCTGTCCGCCATCTAATCTTCCGTCTCTTCTCCTGTTGCAGTGTGGTGCCAAGCTGGATCAGAAGAGAGTTCCCAACCCGATCGAGAAGCTGCTGAATCAGGCAATGTGCCCGTGTCGCTATGCGTCCAACGGATGCACCTGGAAGTTTGCCCAGTCCGAGATGGATGCACACGTTGTTGAGTGCCGCTTCCGACCCTATCGGTGTGTTACGGATGCTTTAAATGTCATCAAGTAAGTTTGGGGTAGAGAGATTGCTACATCAGCGGCATGTCGGACGTTGGAATAACCTCCACTTTCTATATAGGTGCGATTGGCGAGGACTACAGCACGAAATTGAGAAGCATCTTACCGAGGGTCACAAGGAGCTAGGTCCTGTGTTTCGTTTCCGCGAGACGACATCACTGGTGTTTAAGGAGCAAATGTCGCTAGGAGGTCTTAAGCTGGTGGACGCCTTCAGTAAGCGCTTCTTGTTCTACTTCTTCTCCGATGTAGCGAACAAGAAGCTGTCCTTTCTGATGATCTACTTTGGACGACACGAGGAAGCGAACCAGTACTGTTACGAGCTGGAAATACGTGCCGCGCCCTATGCGACAAAGGACTCGCCGGAAGAGGACGACTCGGACAAGCCAATCACCTTCGCACGAAGCGTCAAGTTTGTTGAGCGTTGTTGTTCCGATTCGGAGAATCTGGCGAAGCTGCTGGAAGAGGATCGTTGCATCACAATATCCCACCGGGATGTGCATAAATATCTGCACGAGGAGAAGATCCATATGCTGTACAAGATACGCAAGGTAGATCCAACGCGCGAAAAAAAACTGTCCACAACAAGCGTGACCGCTAGTGAAGTTCCGGAAAAGGCCAGTGCGTTATCAACGAAGACAAAACCCCGGCCTCCACCGTTTGTGTTTGCCAACAAGGGGAAACTGTCCGGCAGTGGCAAACGCTCAAATTCGTCTTCAAGCACTTCAAGTTCCAGCTCGAGCTCGAGCAGCGGCTCTAACACGTCGACATCCACCACCAAATTGCCGAACATTACTGGTGCTAGTCCCACCACATCTTTGCCCTCGCGAACACCATCCACCGCCTCGACGGTGACAGTTAGTTCGGACCGGAACAGTGTCGATGCGCTAGCATTGGACGTCAGCCGTAGTTCACTGTCGTCCATCAATCGTGTCACTACACCGTTAACACCGTTCGAAAAACCGGAACGGTGTCCGCTTCTGACGCCTTCCATCAACAAGCACGATGTGGTAGGTGAAGTAACTGCCCAACCGGCCAAAAAAACTATGGCCGAGAAAAAGCGAGACATTCACCGGCTAATGAAGGCATCGCACAACGTGAAGAAATAGACAAGCTGTGGCCTACTATTATTCATCAACGCTTTACCGTCTTCTGTTCTGTGTTACTGTTTATGCTTCTTTCATCCGCTTCTCACATATTGTTTGTGCGTGTGTATCTCCTTTCTTTTGTACTGTTTTAGTTGCTCGTTGACGGCTTTTGTTCACTTCCATAATGTTTTTCCCGATACTACTTGCAGCCTCCAACGTGGTCCATTTCGCAGACGACAACGACGAGCGGTTTCGCTTACCACACCAGCACCGAGTATCAACGGCAGGTTTACGGCCATGAACCGTACCGTAATGTCCATCATTATCCGCTGAGCGGGTATACAACAACGGCTGCCGTTTGCCAGCGATACACCCAACCGTACAAGGTGAAGGACGATCGTGGCTATCTGATGAAGCATCCGACAAACTGTCTGTACAAACCGCGACCCAAATGGTCGGCCGGAGGTAGCGTCAAAGAAGGGAAAGCAAAAGGTGGTTGGAGTGCGTAAAACTTCAACCGAACAGGACCTACATACATTTAACAAATAGCTGCAACACAGAATTATACTTTAAATATAACATACTCAACCTGGAGCTTTTCTCACTGTTTCTCACTTGTTAGGTGCGACGATGGGGGGGAAGACATATCTTAATCTTTGTTTCGATTGATTTATTTTTGTGTCGGGTGAGCGGAACCCTTTTTGTTTGCAATTCGTGTCTTCCAATTCCAGCACTAATAAGCTTTTGCACAATTACATTTTTCATAATATTGTATGAGTGTGCCCACGATGCACGTTCAAGTATTCACATACATGTATCATGTCTAGGCTTACGTTACTATCCTAAAGAATCACGTTTTTTTAGTTCGTTTTTGCTACCGGTAGACCATAGTGTAAGAATGAATAGCAAAAGCACCAAGAACCCACCTACGGGAGCGGAACTACATTTAGGAAGAATATTTAGCATATTTTACTAGGAAGAAGCCTACAGGCACCTAGTGCCTAGTGTGCACTGCGTGGCTCCTACAGCAGTTGCAATTATCTAAAGTTTGGACACCTGTTCTCGTAACCGGTTTCTGACCTGATGCTACAGGTGCAGCGTTCCTAGGTTCACTTATCAGTCGTGGCGAATTAGACGACTTGTTACCAAGTTCCAAAGCCGTGGGCAAACTTAGTTCACCCGATGTCTCTTAATGGCTTGTCTAGGCTAACTGACAATATCATTCGGGGATCGGTCCTACTGAGCATCTGGTCGAAATAAACCACCGGCAACGGGTGTCCAACTTAGTGTAATGACAACTGCCCATCTTAAGCGTACTGTTTGGAGTAGAATGATATCGCTAACGTTAGGAGTGTGCATGGCAGCAACAGCAGTAATCTCGTCCGATCGTCATTGCTCAGACTGGACGGCGCAGCACGGTTCGTGCCAATTGCGGCCTTCTGCACATCCGACGGCTAACTGCTGGGCGATTCAATGTCCACGTCCAGATCGTTCAGCACCTGCCGTTCGTGTCGACAGTTTTTCGGTGGTTTTCGCTTAAAATTGCTGTACTAGGTGCTACCTCTTCCGTGGATGCTCTCCTGGTACTAAACTGGTAGCTTTCGAAGCGGTTTTGCGGTGGCTTTCGCGCCAATTTGCTGTACTAGGTGCTACCTCTTCCGTGGATGCTCTCCTGGTACTAAACTGGTAGCTTTCGAAGCGATTTTGCGGTGGCTTTCGCGCCAATTTGCTATACTAGGTGCTACCTCTTCCGTGGATGCTCTCCTGGTACTAAACTGGTAGCTTTCGAAGCGATTTTGCGGTGGTTTTCGCGCCAATTTGCTGTACTAGGTGCTACCTCTTCCGCGGATGCTCTCCTGGTACTAAACTGGTAGCTTTCGAAGCGATTTCGCGGTGGTTTTCGCGCCAATTTGCTGTACTAGGTGCTACCTCTTCCGTGCATGCTCTCCTGGTACTAAACTGGTAGCTTTCGAAGCGATTTTGCGGTGGTTTTCTCGCCAATTTGCTGTACTAGGTGCTACCTCTTCCGTGGATGCTCTCCTGGTACTAAACTGGTAGCTTTCGAAGCGATTTTGCGGTGGTTTTCGCGCCAATTTGCTGTACTAGGTGCTACCTTTTCCGCGGATGCTCTCCTGGTACTAAACTGAAAGCTTTCGAAGCGATTTTGCGGTGGTTTTCTCGCCAATTTGCTGTACTAGGTGCCACCTCTTCCGTGGATGCTTTCCTGGTACTAAACTGGTAGCTTTCGAAACGGTTTTGCGGTGGTTTTCGCACCAATTTGCTGTACTAGGTGCTACCTCTTCCGTGGATGCTCTTCTGGTACTAAACTGGTAGCTTTCGAAGCGATTTTGCGGTGGTTTTCGCGCCAATTTGCTGTACTAGGTGCTACCTCTTCCGTGGATGCTCTCCTGGTACTAAACTGGTAGCTTTCGAAGCGATTGTGCGGTGGTTTTCGCACCAATTTGCTGTACTAGGTGTTACCTCTTCCGTGGATGCTCTCCTGGTACTAAACTGGTAGCTTTCGAAGCGATTTTGCGGTGGTTTTCGCACCAATTTGCTGTACTAGGTGCTACCTCTTTCGTGGATGCTCTCCTGGTACTAAACTGGTAGCTTTCGAAGCGATTTTGCGGTGGTTTTCGCGCCAATTTGCTGTACTAGGTGCTACCTCTTCCGTGGATGCTCTCCTGGTACTAAACTGGTAGCTTTCGAAGCGATTTTACGGTGGTTTTCGCGCCAATTTGCTGTACTAGGTGCTACCTCTTCCGTGGATGCTCTCCTGGTACTAAACTGAAAGCTTTCGAAGCGATTTTGCGGTGGTTTTCGCGCCAATTTGCTGTACTAGGTGCTACCTCTTCCGTGGATGCTTTCCTGGTACTAAACTGGTAGCTTTCGAAGCGGTTTTGCGGTGGCTTTCGCGCCAATTTGCTGTACTAGGTGCTACCTCTTCCGTGGATGCTCTCCTGGTACTAAACTGGTAGCTTTCGAAGCGATTGTGCGGTGGTTTTCGCGCCAATTTGCTGTACTAGGTGTTACCTCTTCCGTGGATGCTCTCCTGGTACTAAACTGGTAGCTTTCGAAGCGATTTTGCGGTGGTTTTCGCGCCAATTTGCTGTACTAGGTGCTACCTCTTCCGTGGATGCTCTCCTGGTACTAAACTGGTAGCTTTCGAAGCGATTTTGCGGTGGTTTTTGCACCAATTTGCTGTACTAGGTGCTACCTTTTCCGTGGATGCTCTCCTGGTACTAAACTGGTAGCTTTCGAAGCGATTTTGCGGTGGTTTTCGCTTAAAATTGCTGTACTAGGTGCTACCTCTTCCGTGGATGCTCTCCTGGTACTAAACTGGTAGCTTTCGAAGCGATTGTGCGGTGGTTTTCGCGCCAATTTGCTGTACTAGGTGCTACCTCTTCCGTGCATGCTCTCCTGGTACTAAACTGGTAGCTTTCGAAGCGATTTTGCGGTGGTTTTCTCGCCAATTTGCTGTACTAGGTGCTACCTCTTCCGTGGATGCTTTCCTGGTACTAAACTGGTAGCTTTCGAAGCGGTTTTGCGGTGATTTTCGCGCCAATTTGCTGTACTAGGTGCTACCTCTTCCGTGGATGCTCTCCTGGTACTAAACTGGTAGCTTTCGAGGCGATTTTGCGGTGGTTTTCTCGCCAATTTGCTGTACTAGGTGCTACCTCTTCCGTGGATGCTCTTCTGGTACTAAACTGGTAGCTTTCGAAGCGATTTTGCGGTGGTTTTCGCGCCAATTTGCTGTACTAGGTGTTACCTCTTCCGTGGATGCTCTCCTGGTACTGTACTGGTAGCTTTCGAAGCGATTTTGCGGTGGTTTTTGCCCCAATCAGCGGTGGATCAAACGGTAGGCGTAGTAGGCGGACGCCTAGGGCCTCGCCGTGTTGGGGGCCCCAAACAACTTGTGCCGATTGTGCGATTTGTGGAAATTCAGCAGCAGAGTTAATTTATAGCACAAAATCAAATTAAAAAGGTAGAAAATCGATTGAAAATATCCTTAGATTTTATATATCCTTGGTTAGATAATTTTTTTTATTTGATTAGCTATGTCGGCCCGGTTACACGGCTACGCAAGAAAAGTATGCAGTGTTTTCAAACTCCTTCTTCTTTTTCGGCACGGCATCTTCAGGATGTTTAAGCCTACCATTTCTATTTTTTTTTACTTTATTTACCCGTAGGATAGTCAGTGCTGCGTACGGAGGCGTACGGTGGTCCAAATGAAATTTTTCCTAGTCCTGTCTTGTGCAGACCGGCTGCGCTACCAATACACCATCTGGCCGCCCCGTAAACCCTTATATGCCCTTTTACTTCAACCTATTCATGTATTCTATTTCTTGAACGGGATTGTTTCATCTGTTCGTAAATGATCCTACCCTTAGATGCTAGAATAGAAACCATGCTTATTTTCACTTCCGGAATATTTGCAAGCTATTGCCATTGCGACACTCGTGGTGTGGTATTGTTTTCTCTCACCGACTGAACCGTGAATATGTCCAGCCTACGTGTTTCGAAACAGTATTGTGGTGGAGTATTGTGTTTAGTATTTCGATTGTCACAATTTGTGCAAGTTTGCAAGCCGGTAATGATGTTATAACCGACACAATCTGTTAGTGTACTACGACATAGCTAGCATTGTCATAGATTATGAATAAAATCATATTGCAATCATTAGAACTCTCTTTTCCGTTTGATATTTCATACCTCATGGTTCTTGGAATACCATTTCTGTCTTTCTTGATTATTACTTATTCGAAGCTGGTTTGTAGGTTCAGCTTATGTCCACCCATCCCAAACTGTCCAAACACTTCATTATATCCCCTTGTAGAATACTGTTCAAACTACATTGTTGTAATCTCGGTAACATTTGCATCGTTGTTAGACTGAAATTGTTCTAAAATTTCCAATTCTAAATCCATACGGTTTTGGATCATCGCCGCGGAATCGTTTATCTAAATTTAAAAAAAATCACGAAAAAAGATACTTGAAGAAATCAAGTATGCATTTATATAAAAACGAAGTGTTCAGTGAAGAACCTATCATAGTAGTGTTGCTAAAACATTGTCGTGCGTGCTGAAAGCGGTCTCGTTTTTTTTGCATTGAAAACTCAGATTTGTTTGAGAAAAATTGGTGAGTGCTTTGTGGTGTTGTATCCTTATGATTTGCTACTGACTATCAAATTGTGCCTGAGGAGCACATAGTGTGTTTCATACTGATGTAAATGTGCAAGTGTAAATGTGACGAAATGATCGCAAGTGTCTTCACAATGAGCGACGAGATTGGCGATCTGCAGCTTGGGACAAATTTGCCCATCACAATTGCTATTGCATACTATCAAACACGTGAGAACGATCGCTAATAAGTAATATCAATAAAACGGAAAGCATCCTTCATCTCGCTCAAACTATCCGTCGGTTGGTACGAAATTCCATACAAAACCAGCTGTTTTCAGATTTCCAATACCAGGAATAGGATATTTAAACCCAAACTTTCCCGTGGGTCGTGAAATATTTTGCAACAATTTTGTTCAAAAACCGCCGAAAGTTATGCAATGTTTAAACACTAAATTTCCCGTTGGTGGAGCAAAATTTCTTCGAAAACTACCAGTTTTCGAATGTATAGTACCAGGAGAGCATCCACGGAAGAGGTAGCTCCTGGTACTGCGCCGTAAGGTATGCAATCAACTTGCAATGCAATGCGCCGTAAGGTATGCAATCTTTATACACTAATTTTTCATACAAACCAGCTGTTTTCAGATTTCCGATACCAGGAGAGCATGATTTTCAAGAGGTGACATCTTCCATCCCCCTCCCCCCCTTCACACGGCAAGATGGCGACCAGGAAGGCGGCCAAGATGGCGGCCAAGATGGCGGACAAGATGGCGGACACAAGATGGCGGCTTAGATGGCGGACAAGATGGCGGACAAGATGGCGGACAAGATGGCGGACAAGATGGCGGACACAAGACGGCGGACACAAGATGGCGACCAAGATGGCGGACAAGATGGTGGACAAGATGGCGGACAAGATGGCGGACAAGATGGTGGACACAAGATGGCGGCCAAGATGGCGGACAAGATGGCGGACAAGATAGCGGCCAAGATGGCGGACAAGATGCCGGACAAGATGGCGGACAAGATGGCGGCCAAGATGGCGTCCAAGATGGCGGAAAAGATGATGGACAAGATGGCGGGCAAGATGGCGGACAAGATGACGGACAAGATGGTGGACAAGATGGCGGACAAGATGGCGGACAAGATGGCGGACAAGATGGCGGACAAGATGGCGGACAAGATGGCGGACAAGATGGGGGACAAGATGGCGGACAAGATGGCGACCAAGATGGCGGCCAAGATGGTGGCCAAGATGGCGGACAAGATGGCGGCCAAGATGGCGGACAAGATGGCGGCCAAGATGGCGGACAAGATGGCGGCCAAGATGGCTGACACCAGATGGCGGACAAGATGGCGGCCAAGATGGCGGACACCAGATGGCGGACAAGATGGCGGACAAGATGGCGGCCAAGATGGCGGACAAGATGGCGGACAAGATGGCGGACAAGATGGCGGACAAGATGGCGGACAAGATGGCGGACAAGATGGCGGACAAGATGGCCGACAAGATGGCGGCCAAGATGGCGGACAAGATGGCGGCCAAGATGGCGGCCAAGATGGCGGACAAGATGGCGGACAAGATGGCGGACACAAGATGGCATCCAAGATGGCGGACAAGATGGCGGACAAGATGGCGGACACAAGATGGCATCCAAGATGGCGGACAAGATGGCGGACAAGATGGCGGACAAGATGGCGGCCAAGATGGCGGCCAAGATGGCGGACAAGATGGCGGACAAGATGGCGGACAAGATGGCGGACACAAGATGGCGACCAAGATGTCGGACAAGATGGCGGACAAGATGGCGGCCAAGATGGCTGACACCGGATGGCGGACAAGATGGCGGCCAAGATGGCGGACACAAGATGGCGGACACAAGATGGCGACCAAGATGGCGGACAAGATGGCGGACAAGATGGCGGCCAAGATGGCGGACAAGATGGCGGACAAGATGGCGGCCAAGATGGCGGACACAAGATGGCGTCCAAGATGGCGGACAAGATGGCGGACAAGATGGCGGACAAGATGGCGGCCAAGATGGCGGACAAGATGGCGGACAAGATGGCGGACACAAGATGGCATCCAAGATGGCGGACAAGATGGCGGACAAGATGGCGGACACAAGATGGCATCCAAGATGGCGGACAAGATGGCGGACAAGATGGCGGACAAGATGGCGGCCAAGATGGCGGCCAAGATGGCGGACAAGATGGCGGCCAAGATGGCGGACAAGATGGCGGACACAAGATGGCGACGAAGATGGCGGACAAGATGGCGGACAAGATGGCGGCCAAGATGGCTGACACCGGATGGCGGACAAGATGGCGGCCAAGATGGCGGACACAAGATGGCGACCAAGATGGCGGACAAGATGGCGGACAAGATGGCGGCCAAGATGGCGTCCAAGATGGCGGACAAGATGGCGGACAAGATGGCGGACAAGATGGCGGACAAGATGGCGGACAAGATGGCGGCCAAGATGGCGGACAAGATGGCGGCCAAGATGGCGGACAAGATGGCGGCCAAGATGGCGGACAAGATGGCGGCCAAGATGGCGGACACAAGATGGCGGACAAGATGGCGGCCAAGATGGCGGCCAAGATGGCGGCCAAGATGGCGGACAAGATGGCGGACAAGATGGTGGACAAGATGGCGGACAAGATGGCGGACAAGATGGCGGACAAGATGGCGGACAAGATGGCGTCCAAGATGTTGGACAAGATGGCGGACAACATGGCGGACAAGATGGCGGACACAAGATGGCGGACAAGATGGCGGACAAGATGGCGGACGCAACATGGCGGACAAGATGGCGGACAAGATGGCGGACAAGATGGCGGACACAAGATGGCGGCCAAGATGGGGGACAAGATGGCGGACAAGATGGCGGCCAAGATCGCGGCCAAGATGGCGGACACAAGATGGCGGACAAGATGACGAACACAAGATGGTGGACAAGATGGCGGACAAGATGGCGGACAAGATGGCGGACAAGATGGCGGACAAGATGGCGTCCAAGATGGCGGACAAGATGGCGGACAACATGGCGGACAAGATGGCGGACAAGATGGCGGACAAGATGGCGGACAAGATGGCGGACACAACATGGCGGACAAGATGGCGGACAAGATGGCGGACACAAGATGGCGGACAAGATGGCGGACAAGATGGCGGACAAGATGGCGGCCAAGATGGCGGACAAGATGGCGGACAAGATGGCGGACAAGATGGCGGACAAGATGGCGGACAAGATGGCGGACAAGATGGCGGACAAGATGGCCGACAAGATGGCGGCCAAGATGGCGGACAAGATGGCGGCCAAGATGGCGGCCAAGATGGCGGACAAGATGGCGGACAAGATGGCATCCAAGATGGCGGACAAGATGGCGGACAAGATGGCGGACACAAGATGGCATCCAAGATGGCGGACAAGATGGCGGACAAGATGGCGGACAAGATGGCGGCCAAGATGGCGGCCAAGATGGCGGACAAGATGGCGGACAAGATGGCGGACAAGATGGCGGACACAAGATGGCGACCAAGATGTCGGACAAGATGGCGGACAAGATGGCGGCCAAGATGGCTGACACCGGATGGCGGACAAGATGGCGGCCAAGATGGCGGACACAAGATGGCGGACACAAGATGGCGACCAAGATGGCGGACAAGATGGCGGACAAGATGGCGGCCAAGATGGCGGACAAGATGGCGGACAAGATGGCGGCCAAGATGGCGGACACAAGATGGCGTCCAAGATGGCGGACAAGATGGCGGACAAGATGGCGGACAAGATGGCGGCCAAGATGGCGGACAAGATGGCGGACAAGATGGCGGACACAAGATGGCATCCAAGATGGCGGACAAGATGGCGGACAAGATGGCGGACACAAGATGGCATCCAAGATGGCGGACAAGATGGCGGACAAGATGGCGGACAAGATGGCGGCCAAGATGGCGGCCAAGATGGCGGACAAGATGGCGGCCAAGATGGCGGACAAGATGGCGGACACAAGATGGCGACGAAGATGGCGGACAAGATGGCGGACAAGATGGCGGCCAAGATGGCTGACACCGGATGGCGGACAAGATGGCGGCCAAGATGGCGGACACAAGATGGCGACCAAGATGGCGGACAAGATGGCGGACAAGATGGCGGCCAAGATGGCGTCCAAGATGGCGGACAAGATGGCGGACAAGATGGCGGACAAGATGGCGGACAAGATGGCGGACAAGATGGCGGCCAAGATGGCGGACAAGATGGCGGCCAAGATGGCGGACAAGATGGCGGCCAAGATGGCGGACAAGATGGCGGCCAAGATGGCGGACACAAGATGGCGGACAAGATGGCGGCCAAGATGGCGGCCAAGATGGCGGCCAAGATGGCGGACAAGATGGCGGACAAGATGGTGGACAAGATGGCGGACAAGATGGCGGACAAGATGGCGGACAAGATGGCGGACAAGATGGCGTCCAAGATGTTGGACAAGATGGCGGACAACATGGCGGACAAGATGGCGGACACAAGATGGCGGACAAGATGGCGGACAAGATGGCGGACGCAACATGGCGGACAAGATGGCGGACAAGATGGCGGACAAGATGGCGGACACAAGATGGCGGCCAAGATGGGGGACAAGATGGCGGACAAGATGGCGGCCAAGATCGCGGCCAAGATGGCGGACACAAGATGGCGGACAAGATGACGAACACAAGATGGTGGACAAGATGGCGGACAAGATGGCGGACAAGATGGCGGACAAGATGGCGGACAAGATGGCGTCCAAGATGGCGGACAAGATGGCGGACAACATGGCGGACAAGATGGCGGACAAGATGGCGGACAAGATGGCGGACAAGATGGCGGACACAACATGGCGGACAAGATGGCGGACAAGATGGCGGACACAAGATGGCGGACAAGATGGCGGACAAGATGGCGGACAAGATGGCGGCCAAGATGGCGGACAAGATGGCGGACAAGATGGTGGACACAAGATGGCGGACAAGATGGCGGACAAGATGGCGGACACAACATGGCGGACAAGATGGCGGACACAAGATGGCGGACAAGATGGCGGACAAGATGGCGGACACAACATGGCGGACAAGATGGCGGACAAGATGGCGGACAAGATGGCGGCCAAGATGTCGGACAAGATGGCGGACAAGATGGCGGACAAGATGGCGGACAAGATGGCGTCCAAGATGGCGGACAAGATGGCGGACAACATGGCGGACAAGATGGCGGACACAAGATGGCGGACAAGATGGCGGACAAGATGGCGGACACAACATGGCGGACAAGATGGCGGACAAGATGGCGGACAAGATGGCGGACACAAGATGGCGGACAAGATGGCGGACAAGATGGCGGACACAACATGGCGGACAAGATGGCGGACACAAGATGGCGTCCAAGATGGCGTCCAAGATGGCGGACAAGATGGCGGACAAGATGGCGCACAAGATGGCGGACAAGATGGCGGCCAAGATGGCGGAAGAGATGGCGGCCAAGATGGCGGACAAAAAAAGGCGGACAAGATGGCGGACAAGATGGCGGACACACGATGGCGGACAAGATTACGGACAAGATGGCGGCCAAGATGGCGGACACAAGATGGCGGACAAGATGGCGGACACAAGATGGCGTCCAAGATGGCGGACACAAGATGGCGGACAAGATGGCGGACAAGATGGCGGACAAGATGTCGGATAAGATGGCGGACAAGATGGCGGACAAGATGGCGGACAAGATGGCGGACAAGATGGCGTCCAAGATGGCGGCCAAGATGGCGGACAAGATGGCGGACAAGATGGCGGACAAGATGGCGGACAAGATGGCGGCCAAGATGGCGGACAAGATGGCGGACAACATGGCGGACAAGATGGCGGACACAAGATGGCGGACAAGATGGCGGACAAGATGGCGGACACAACATGGCGGACAAGATGGCGGACAAGATGGCGGACAAGATGGCGGACACAACATGGCGGACAAGATGGCGGACAAGATGGCGGACCTCCCACATGTCACCACCCACCTCCCACATGTCACCATCCACCTCCCACGGGTCAACACCCACCTCCCACGGGTCACCACCCACCTGCCCCGTGTCACCACTCACCTCCCACGGGCCTCCATCCACCTCCTACGAATCACCACCCACCTCCCGCCATTTTGTCCACCATCTTGTCCGCCATTATGGCCGCCATCTTGTCCGCCATCTTGTCCGCCATCTTGGCCGCCATCTTGTCCGCCATCTTGTCAACCATCTTGTATCCGCCATGTTGTCCGCCATCTTGTCCGCCATCTTGTCCGCCATCTTGTCCGCCATCTTGTCCGCCATCTTGTGTCCGCCATCTTGTCCGCCATCTTGTCCGCCATCTTTGCCGCCATATTGTGTCCGCCTTTTTGTCCGCCATCTTGTGTTCGTCATATTGTCCGCCATCTTGTGTCCGCCATCTTGGCCGCCATCTTGTCCGCCATCTTGTCCCCCATATTGGCCGCCGTCTTGTCCGCCATCTTGTCCGCCATCTTGTGATCGCCATCTTGTCCGCCATCTTGTCCGCCATCTTGTGTCCACCATCTTGTCCGCCATCTTGGCCGCCATCTTGTCCGCCATCTTGTCCGCCATCTTGTCCGCCATCTTGTCCGCCATCTTGTCCGCCATCTTGTCCGCCATCTAAGCCGCCATCTTGTCCGCCATCTTGTCCGCCATCTTGGCCGCCATCTTGTCCGCCATCTTGTCCGCCATCTTGTCCGCCATCTTGTCCGCCATCTTGGCCGCCATCTTGGACGCCATCTTGTCCGCCATCTTGTCCGCCATCTTGTCCGCCATCTTGTCCGCCATCTTGTCCGCCATCTTATCCGACATCTTGTCCGCCATCTTGTCCGCCATCTTGTCCGCCATCTTGTCCGCCATCTTGTGTCCGCCATCTTGGACGTCATCTTGTGTCCGCCATCTTGTCCGCCATCTTGTCCGCCATCTTGGCCGCCATCTTGTCCGCCATCTTGGCCGCCATCTTGTCCGCCATCTTGGCCGCCAACTTGTCCGCCATCTTGTCCGCAATCTTGTCCGCCATCTTGTCCGCCATCTTGGTCGCCATCTTGCGTCCGCCATCTTGGCCGCCATCTTGTCCGCCATCTTGTCCGCCATCTTGTCCGCCATCTTGTCTGCCATCTTGTCCGCCATCTTGTCCGCCATCTTGTCCGCCATCTTGTCCACCATCTTGTGTCCGCCATCTTGTCCACCATCTTGTGTCCGCCATCTTGTCCACCATCTTGTGTCCGCCATCTTGTCCGCCATCTTGGACGCCATCGTGTGTCCGCCATCTTGTCCGCCATCTTGTCTGCCATCTTGTCCGCCATCTTGTGTCCGCCATCTTGTCCGCCATCTTGTCCGCCATCTTGTCCGCCATCTTGTCCACCTCTTGTCCGCCTTGTCCGCCATCTTGGCCGCCATCTTGTCCGCCATCTTGGCCGCCATCTTGTCCGCCATCTTGTCCGCCATCTTGTTCGCCATCCTGTGCCCGGAATCTTGTCCGCCATCTTGTCCGCCATCTTGTCCGCCATCTTATGTTCGCCATCTTGTCCGCCATCTTGGCCGCCATCTTGGCCGCCATCTTGTCTGCCATCTTGGCCGCCATCTTGTCCGCCATCTTGTCCGCCATCTTGGCCGCCATCTTGTCCGCCATCTTGTCCGCCATCTTGGCCGCCATCTTGTCCGCCATCTTGTCCGCCATCTTGTCCGCCATCTTGTCCGCCATCTTGGCAGCCATCTTGGCCGCCATCTTGTCCGCCATCTTGTCCGCCATCTTGTCCGCCATCTTGTCCGCCATCTTGTCCGCCATCTTGTCCGCCATCTTGTCCGCTATCTTGTCCGCCATCTTGGCCGCCATCTTGTGTTCGCCATCTGGGTCGCCATCTTGTCCACCATCTTGGCCGCCATTTTGTCCGCCATCTGGTGTCCGCCATCTTGTCCGCCATCTTGGCCGCCATCTTGTCCGCCATCTTGGTCACCATCTTGGCCACCATCTTGTCCGCCATCTTGTCCGCCATCTTGTCCGCCATCTTGTCCGCCATCTTGTCCGCCATCTTGTCCGCCATCTTGGCAGCCATCTTGGCCGCCATCTTGTCCGCCATCTTGTCCGCCATCTTGTCCGCCATCTAAGCCGCCATCTTGTCCGCCATCTTGTCCGCCATCTTGTCCGCCATCTTGTCCGCCATCTTGGCCGCCATCTTGTCCGCCATCTTGTCCGCCATCTTGTCCGCCATCTTGTCCGCCATCTTGGCAGCCATCTTGGCCGCCATCTTGTCCGCCATCTTGTCCGCCATCTTGTCCGCCATCTTGTCCGCCATCTTGGCCGCCATCTTGTCCGCCATCTTATCCGCCATCTTGTCCGCCATCTTGTCCGCCATCTTGGCCGCCATCTTGTCCGCCATCTTGTCCGCCATCTTGTCCGCCATCTTGTCCGCCATCTTGTCCGCCATCTTGTCCGCCATCTTGTCCGCCATCTTGGCCGCCATCTTGTCCGCCATCTTGTCCGCCATGTTGTCCGCCATCTTGTCCGCCATCTTGGCCGCCATCTTGTCCGCCATCTTGTCCGCCATCTTGGCCGCCATCTTGTCCGCCATCTTGTCCACCATCTTGTCCGCCATCTTGTCCGCCATCTTGTCCACCATCTTGGCCGCCATCTTGTCCGCCATGTTGTCCGCCATCTTGGCCGCCATCTTGGCCGCCATCTTGTCCGTCATCTTGTCCGCCATCTTGTCCGCCATCTTATCCGCCATCTTGTCCGCCATCTTGTCCGCCATCTTGTCCGCCATCTTGGCCGCCATCTTGTCCGCCATCTTGGCCGCCATCTTGTGTCCGCCATCTTGTCCGCCATCTTGTCCGCCATCTTGTTCACCATCTTGTCCACCATCTTGTGTCCGCCATCTTGTCCGCCATCTTGTCCGCCATCTTGTCCGCCATCTTGTCCGCCATCTTGTCCGCCATCTTGTCCGCCATCTTGTCCGCCATCTTGGCCGCCATCTTGTCCGCCATCTTGGCCGCCATCGTGGCCGCCATCTTGGCCGCCATCTTGTCCGCCATCTTGGTCGCTATCTTGTCCGCCATCTTGGCCACCATCTTGGCCACCATTTTGTCCGCCATCTTGTCCGCCATCTTGTCCGCCATGTTGACCGCCATCTTGTCCGCCATCTTGTCCGCCATCTTGTGTCCGCCATCTTGTCCGCCATCTTGGCCGCCATCTTGTCCGCCATATTGTCCGCCTTGTCCGCCATCTTGTGTCCGCCATCTTGGCCGCCATCTTGTCCGCCATCTTGTCCGCCATCTTGTCCGTCATCTTGTCCACCATCTTGGCCGCCATCTTGTCCGCCATCTTGCCCGCCAACTTGTCCGCCATCTTGTCCGCAATCTTGTCCGCCATCTTGTCCGCCATCTTGGTCGCCATCTTGTGTCCGCCATCTTGGCCGCCATCTTGTCCGCCATCTTGTCCGCCATCTTGTCCGCCATCTTGTCTGCCATCTTGTCCGCCATCTTGTCCGCCATCTTGTCCGCCATCTTGTCCGCCATCTTGTCCACCATCTTGTGTCCGCCATCTTGTCCACCATCTTGTGTCCGCCATCTTGTCCACCATCTTGTGTCCGCCATCTTGTCCGCCATCTTGGACGCCATCGTGTGTCCGCCATCTTGTCCGCCATCTTGTCCGCCATCGTGGCCGCCATCTTGTCCGCCATCTTGTCAACCATCTTGTCCGCCATCTTGTCCGCCATCTTGTCCACCATCTTGTCCGCCTTGTCCGCCATCTTGGCCGCCATCTTGTCCGCCATCTTGTCCGCCATCTTGGCCGCCATCTTGTCCGCCATCTTGTTCGCCATCCTGTGCCCGGAATCTTGTCCGCCATCTTGTCCGCCATCTTGTCCGCCATCTTATGTTCGCCATCTTGTCCGCCATCTTGGCCGCCATCTTGGCCGCCATCTTGTCTGCCATCTTGGCCGCCATCTTGTCCGCCATCTTGGCCGCCATCTTGTCCGCCATCTTGTCCGCCATCTTGTCCGCCATCTTGGCCGCCATCTTGTCCTCCATCTTGTCCGCCATCTTGTCCGCCATCTTGTCCGCCATCTTGGCAGCCATCTTGGCCGCCATGTTGTCCGCCATCTTGTCCGCCATCTTGTCCGCCATCTTGTCCGCCATCTTGTCCGCCAACTTGTCCGCCATCTTGGCCGCCATCTTGTCCGCCATCTTGTCCGCCATCTTGTCCGCCATCTTGGCCGCCATCTTGGCCGCCATCTTGTCCGCCATCTTGTCCACCATCTTGGCCGCCATTTTGTCCGCCATCTTGTGTCCGCCATCTTGGCCGCCATCTTGTCCGCCATCTTGGCCGCCATCTTGTCCGCCATCTTGGTCACCATCTTGTCCGCCATCTTGGCCACCATCTTGTCCGCCATCTTGTCCGCCATCTTGTCCGCCATCTTGTCCGCCATCTTGTCCGCCATCTTGGCAGCCATCTTGGCCGCCATCTTGTCCGCCATCTTGTCCGCCATCTTGTCCGCCATCTTGGCCGCCATCTTGTCCGCCATCTTGTCTGCCATCTTGTCCGCCATCTTGTCCGCCATCTTGTGTCTGCCATCTTGTCCGCCATCTTGTCCGCCATCTTGTCCGCCATCTTGGCCGCCATCTTGGCCGCCATCTTGTCCGCCATCGTGGGTCCATCATCTTGTCCGCTATCTTGTCCGCCATCTTGTGTCCGCCATCTTGGCCGCCATCTTGTCCGCCATCTTGTCCGCCATCTTGGTCGCCATCTTGTCCGCCATCTTGTCCGCCATCTTGTCCACCATCTTGGCCGCCATCTTGTCCGCCATCTTGTCCGCCATCTTGTCCGCCATCTTGTAAGCCATCTTGTCCGCCATCTTGTCCGCCATCTTGGACGCCATCTTGTGTCCGCCATCTTGTCCGCCATCTTGTCCGCCATCGTGGCCGCCATCTTGTCCGCCATCTTGTCAACCATCTTGTCCGCCATCTTGTCCGCCATCTTGTCCGCCATCTTGTGTCCGCCATCTTGTCCGCCATCTTGGTCGCCATCTTGTGTCCGCCATCTTGTCCGCCATCTTGTCCTCCATCTTGTCCGCCATCTTGCCTGCCATCTTGTCTGCCATCTTGTCCGCCATCTTGTCCGCCATCCTGTGCCCGGAATCTTGTCCGCCATCGTGTCCGCCATCTTGTCCGCCATCTTGTCCGCCATCTTTTGTTCGCCATCTTTTCCGCCATCTTGTGTTCGCCATCTGGGTCGCCATCTTGTCCGCCATCTTGTCCGCCATCTTGTCCGCCATCTTGTCCGCCATCCTGTGCCCGGAATCTTGGCCGCCATCTTGTCCGTCATCTTGTCCGCCATCTTGTCCGCCATCTTGTCCACCATCTTGTCCGCCATCTTGTGTCCGCCATCTTGTCCGCCATCTTGTCCGCCATGTTGTCCGCCATCTTGTCCGCCATCTTGGCCGCCATCTTGTCCGCCATCTTGTCCGCCATCTTGTCCGCCATCGTGGCCGCCATCTTGTCCGCCATCTTGTCAACCATCTTGTCCGCCATCTTGTCTGCCATCTTGTCCGCCATCTTGTGTCCGCCATCTTGTGTCCGCCATCTTGTGTCCGCCATCTTGTCCGCCATCTTGTCCGCCAGCTTGTGTCCGCCATCTTGTCCGCCATCTTGTCCGCCATCTTGTCCGCCATGTTGTCCGCCATCTTGTCCGCCATCTTGGCCGCCATCTTGGCCGCCATCTTGGCCGCCATCTTGTCCGCCATCTTGTCCGCCATCTTGGCCGCCATCTTGTCCACCATCTTGGCCGCCATCTTGTCCGCCATCTTGTCCGCCATCTTGTCCGCCATCTTGGCCGCCATCTTGTCCGCCATCTTGTCCACCATCTTGTCCGCCATCTTGTCCGCCATCTTGTCCACCATCTTGGCCGCCATCTTGTCCGCCATGTTGTCCGCCATCTTGGCCGCCATCTTGGCCGCCATCTTGTCCGTCATCTTGTCCGCCATCTTGTCCGCCATCTTATCCGCCATCTTGTCCGCCATCTTGTCCGCCATCTTGTCCGCCATCTTGGCCGCCATCTTGTCCGCCATCTTGGCCGCCATCTTGTGTCCGCCATCTTGTCCGCCATCTTGTCCGCCATCTTGTTCACCATCTTGTCCACCATCTTGTGTCCGCCATCTTGTCCGCCATCTTGTCCGCCATCTTGTCCGCCATCTTGTCCGCCATCTTGTCCGCCATCTTGTCCGCCATCTTGTCCGCCATCTTGGCCGCCATCTTGTCCGCCATCTTGGCCGCCATCGTGGCCGCCATCTTGGCCGCCATCTTGTCCGCCATCTTGGTCGCTATCTTGTCCGCCATCTTGGCCACCATCTTGGCCACCATTTTGTCCGCCATCTTGTCCGCCATCTTGTCCGCCATGTTGACCGCCATCTTGTCCGCCATCTTGTCCGCCATCTTGTGTCCGCCATCTTGTCCGCCATCTTGGCCGCCATCTTGTCCGCCATATTGTCCGCCTTGTCCGCCATCTTGTGTCCGCCATCTTGGCCGCCATCTTGTCCGCCATCTTGTCCGCCATCTTGTCCGTCATCTTGTCCACCATCTTGGCCGCCATCTTGTCCGCCATCTTGCCCGCCAACTTGTCCGCCATCTTGTCCGCAATCTTGTCCGCCATCTTGTCCGCCATCTTGGTCGCCATCTTGTGTCCGCCATCTTGGCCGCCATCTTGTCCGCCATCTTGTCCGCCATCTTGTCCGCCATCTTGTCTGCCATCTTGTCCGCCATCTTGTCCGCCATCTTGTCCGCCATCTTGTCCGCCATCTTGTCCACCATCTTGTGTCCGCCATCTTGTCCACCATCTTGTGTCCGCCATCTTGTCCACCATCTTGTGTCCGCCATCTTGTCCGCCATCTTGGACGCCATCGTGTGTCCGCCATCTTGTCCGCCATCTTGTCCGCCATCGTGGCCGCCATCTTGTCCGCCATCTTGTCAACCATCTTGTCCGCCATCTTGTCCGCCATCTTGTCCACCATCTTGTCCGCCTTGTCCGCCATCTTGGCCGCCATCTTGTCCGCCATCTTGTCCGCCATCTTGGCCGCCATCTTGTCCGCCATCTTGTCCGCCATCTTGTTCGCCATCCTGTGCCCGGAATCTTGTCCGCCATCTTGTCCGCCATCTTGTCCGCCATCTTATGTTCGCCATCTTGTCCGCCATCTTGGCCGCCATCTTGGCCGCCATCTTGTCTGCCATCTTGGCCGCCATCTTGTCCGCCATCTTGGCCGCCATCTTGTCCGCCATCTTGTCCGCCATCTTGTCCGCCATCTTGTCCGCCATCTTGTCCGCCATCTTGTCCTCCATCTTGTCCGCCATCTTGTCCGCCATCTTGTCCGCCATCTTGGCAGCCATCTTGGCCGCCATGTTGTCCGCCATCTTGTCCGCCATCTTGTCCGCCATCTTGTCCGCCATCTTGTCCGCCAACTTGTCCGCCATCTTGGCCGCCATCTTGTCCGCCATCTTGTCCGCCATCTTGTCCGCCATCTTGGCCGCCATCTTGGCCGCCATCTTGTCCGCCATCTTGTCCACCATCTTGGCCGCCATTTTGTCCGCCATCTTGTGTCCGCCATCTTGGCCGCCATCTTGTCCGCCATCTTGGCCGCCATCTTGTCCGCCATCTTGGTCACCATCTTGTCCGCCATCTTGGCCACCATCTTGTCCGCCATCTTGTCCGCCATCTTGTCCGCCATCTTGTCCGCCATCTTGTCCGCCATCTTGGCAGCCATCTTGGCCGCCATCTTGTCCGCCATCTTGTCCGCCATCTTGTCCGCCATCTTGGCCGCCATCTTGTCCGCCATCTTGTCTGCCATCTTGTCCGCCATCTTGTCCGCCATCTTGTGTCTGCCATCTTGTCCGCCATCTTGTCCGCCATCTTGTCCGCCATCTTGGCCGCCATCTTGGCCGCCATCTTGTCCGCCATCGTGGGTCCATCATCTTGTCCGCTATCTTGTCCGCCATCTTGTGTCCGCCATCTTGGCCGCCATCTTGTCCGCCATCTTGTCCGCCATCTTGGTCGCCATCTTGTCCGCCATCTTGTCCGCCATCTTGTCCACCATCTTGGCCGCCATCTCGTCCGCCATCTTGTCCGCCATCTTGTCCGCCATCTTGTAAGCCATCTTGTCCGCCATCTTGTCCGCCATCTTGGACGCCATCTTGTGTCCGCCATCTTGTCCGCCATCTTGTCCGCCATCGTGGCCGC
The DNA here is from genome assembly GCF_943734755.1 of Anopheles moucheti. Lineage (NCBI taxonomy): Eukaryota > Metazoa > Arthropoda > Insecta > Diptera > Culicidae > Anopheles > Anopheles moucheti. The sequence goes on from NC_069140.1 coordinate 75,173,802, forward strand.
CATCTTGTCCGCCATCTTGTCAACCATCTTGTCCGCCATCTTGTCCGCCATCTTGTCCGCCATCTTGTGTCCGCCATCTTGTCCGCCATCTTGGTCGCCATCTTGTGTCCGCCATCTTGTCCGCCATCTTGTCCTCCATCTTGTCCGCCATCTTGCCTGCCATCTTGTCTGCCATCTTGTCCGCCATCTTGTCCGCCATCCTGTGCCCGGAATCTTGTCCGCCATCGTGTCCGCCATCTTGTCCGCCATCTTGTCCGCCATCTTTTGTTCGCCATCTTTTCCGCCATCTTGTGTTCGCCATCTGGGTCGCCATCTTGTCCGCCATCTTGTCCGCCATCTTGTCCGCCATCTTGTCCGCCATCCTGTGCCCGGAATCTTGGCCGCCATCTTGTCCGTCATCTTGTCCGCCATCTTGTCCGCCATCTTGTCCACCATCTTGTCCGCCATCTTGTGTCCGCCATCTTGTCCGCCATCTTGTCCGCCATGTTGTCCGCCATCTTGTCCGCCATCTTGGCCGCCATCTTGTCCGCCATCTTGTCCGCCATCTTGTCCGCCATCGTGGCCGCCATCTTGTCCGCCATCTTGTCAACCATCTTGTCCGCCATCTTGTCTGCCATCTTGTCCGCCATCTTGTGTCCGCCATCTTGTGTCCGCCATCTTGTGTCCGCCATCTTGTCCGCCATCTTGTCCGCCAGCTTGTGTCCGCCATCTTGTCCGCCATCTTGTCCGCCATGTTGTCCGCCATCTTGTCCGCCATCTTGGCCGCCATCTTGGCCGCCATCTTGGCCGCCATCTTGTCCGCCATCTTGTCCGCCATCTTGGCCGCCATCTTGTCCACCATCTTGGCCGCCATCTTGTCCGCCATCTTGTCCGCCATCTTGTCCGCCATCTTGGCCGCCATCTTGTCCGCCATCTTGTCCGCCATCTTGTCCGCCATCTTGTCCGCCATCTTGTGTCCGCCATCTTGTCCGCCATCTTGTCCGCCATCTTGTGTCCGCCATCTTGTCCGCCATCTTGTCCGTCATCTTGTCCGCCATCTTGTCCGCCATCTTATCCGCCATCTTGGCCGCCATCTTGGCCGCCATCTTGTCCGTCATCTTGTCCGCCATCTTGTCCGCCATCTTGGCCGCCATCTTGTCCGCCATCTTGTCCGCCATCTTGTCCGCCATCTTGTCCGCCATCTTGGCCGCCATCTTGTCCGCCATCTTGTCCGCCATCTTGTCCGCCATCTTGGCCGCCATCTTGTCCGCCATCTTGTCCGCCATCTTGTCCGCCATCTTGTCCGCCATCTTGTCCGCCATCTTGTCCACCATCTTGGCCGCCATCTTGTCCGCCATCTTGTCCGCCATCTTGTCCGCCATCTTGGCCGCCATCTTGGCCGCCATCTTGTCCGTCATCTTGTCCGCCATCTTGTCCGCTATCTTATCCGCCATCTTGTCCGCCATCTTGTCCGCCATCTTGGCCGCCATCTTGTCCGCCATCTTGGCCGCCATCTTGTGTCCGCCATCTTGTCCGCCATCTTGTCCGCCATCTTGTTCACCATCTTGTCCGCCATCTTGTCCACCATCTTGTGTCCGCCATCTTGTCCGCCATCTTGTCCGCCATCTTGTCCGCCATCTTATCCGCCATCTTGGCCGCCATCTTGGCCGCCATCTTGTCCGTCATCTTGTCCGCCATCTTGTCCGCCATCTTGGCCGCCATCTTGTCCGCCATCTTGTCTGCCATCTTGTCCGCGATCTTGTCCGCCATCTTGTGTCTGCCATCTTGTCCGCCATCTTGTCCGCCATCTTGTCCGCCATCTTGTCCGCCATCTTGGCCGCCATCTTGTCCGCCATCGTGGGTCCATCATCTTGTCCGCTATCTTGTCCGCCATCTTGTGTCCGCCATCTGGGCCGCCATCTTGTCCGCCATCTTGTCCGCCATCTTGGTCGCCATCTTGTCCACCATCTTGTCCGCCATCTTGTCCGCCATCTTGTCCGCCATCTTGTCCGCCATCTTGTGTCCGCCATCTTGTCCGCCATCTTGTCCGCCATCTTGTGTCCGCCATCTTGTCCGCCATCTTGTCCGCCATCTTGTCCGCCATCTTGTCCGCCATGTTGTCCGCCATCTTGTCCGCCATCTTGGCCGCCATCTTGGCCGCCATCTTGGCCGCCATCTTGGCCGCCATCTTGGCCGCCATCTTGGCCGCCATCTTGTCCGCCATCTTGTCCGCCATTTTGTGTCCGACATCTTGTCCGCCATCTTGGCCGCCATCTTGTCCGCCATCTTGGCCGCCATCTTGTCCGCCATCTTGTCCACCATCTTGGCCACCATCTTGGCCACCATCTTGTCCGCCATCTTGTCCGCCATCTTGTCCGCCATCTTGTCCGCCATCTTGTCCGCCATCTTGTCCGCCATCTTGGCTGCCACCTTGGCCGCCATCTTGTCCGCCATCTTGTCCGCCATCTTGTCCGCCATCTTGTCCGCCATCTTGTCCGCCATCTTGTGTCCGCCATCTTGTCCACCATCTTGTGTCCGCCATCTTGTCCACCATCTTGTGTCCGCCATCTTGTCCGCCATCTTGTCCGCCATCTTGTACGCCATCTTGGCCGCCATCGTGGCCGTCATCTTGTCCGCCATCTTGTCCGCCATCTTGGTCGCCATCCTTTCCGCCATCTTGGCCACCATCTTGGCCACCATCTTGTCCGCCATCTTGTCCGCCATCTTGTCCGCCATCTTGTCCGCCATCTTGTCCGCCATCTTGTCCGCCATCTTGTGTCCGCCATCTTGTCCGCCATCTTGTCCGCCATCTTGTCCACCATCTTGTGTCCGCCATCTTGTCCGCCATCTTGTCCGCCATCTTGTCCGCCATCTTGTCCGCCATCTTGTCCGCCATCTTGTCCACCATTTTGGCCGCCATCTTGTCCGCCATCTTGTGTCCGCCATCTTGTCCACCATCTTGTGTCCGCCATCTTGTCCACCATCTTGTGTCCGCCATCTTGTCCGCCATCTTGTCCGCCATCTTGTCCGCCATCTTGTCCGCCATCTTGGCTGCCACCTTGGCCGCCATCTTGTCCGCCATCTTGTCCGCCATCTTGTCCGCCATCTTGTCCGCCATCTTGTCCGCCATCTTGTGTCCGCCATCTTGTCCACCATCTTGTGTCCGCCATCTTGTCCACCATCTTGTGTCCGCCATCTTGTCCGCCATCTTGTCCGCCATCTTGTACGCCATCTTGGCCGCCATCGTGGCCGTCATCTTGTCCGCCATCTTTTCCGCCATCTTGGTCGCCATCTTGTCCGCCATCTTGGCCACCATCTTGGCCACCATCTTGTCCGCCATCTTGTCCGCCATCTTGTCCGCCATCTTGTCCGCCATCTTGTCCGCCATCTTGTCCGCCATCTTGTGTCCGCCATCTTGTCCGCCATCTTGTCCGCCATCTTGTCCACCATCTTGTGTCCGCCATCTTGTCCGCCATCTTGTCCGCCATCTTGTCCGCCATCTTGTCCGCCATCTTGTCCACCATTTTGGCCGCCATCTTGTCCGCCATCTTATCCGACATCTTGGCCGCCATCTTGGCCGCTTGCTTGTCCGCCATCTTGCCGTTGGAAGGGGGGGAAGGGGACTGAAGATGTCACCTCTTGAAAATCATGCCCTCCTGGTATCGGCAAACTGAAAACAGCTGGTTTGTATCGAAAGTTAGTGTATAAACATTGCATACCTTACGGCGCATTGCATTGCAAGTTGGTTGCCAAATCAGTGTATAAACATTGCATACTTTCTTGCGGGCAAAACTACCAGGTGCTACCTCTTCCGTGGATGCTCTCCTGGTACTAAACTGGTAGCTTTCGAAGCGATTTTGCGGTGGTTTTCGCACCAATTTGCTGTACTAGGTGCTACCTCTTTCGTGGATGCTCTCCTGGTACTAAACTGGTAGCTTTCGAAGCGATTTTGCGGTGGTTTTCGCTCCAATTTGCTGTACTAGGTGCTACCTCTTCCGTGGATGCTCTCCTGGTACTAAACTGGTAGCTTTCGAAGCGATTTTGCGGTGGTTTTCGCGCCAATTTGCTGTACTAGGTGCTACCTCTTCCGTGGATGCTCTCCTGGTACTAAACTGGTTTTCGCGCCAATTTGCTGTACTAGGTGCTACCTCTTCCGTGAATGCTCTCCTGGTACTAAACTGGTAGCTTTCGAAGCGATTTTGCGGTGGTTTTCGCTCCAATTTGCTGTACTAGGTGCTACCTCTTCCGTGGATGCTCTCCTGGTACTAAACTGGTTGCTTTCGAAGCGATTGTGCGGTGGTTTTCGCGCCAATTTGCTGTACTAGGTGCTACCTCTTCCGTGGATGCTCTCCTGGTACTAAACTGGTTTTCGCGCCAATTTGCTGTACTAGGTGCTACCTCTTCCGTGAATGCTCTCCTGGTACTAAACTGGTAGCTTTCGAAGCGATTTTGCGGTGGTTTTCGCGCCAATTTGCTGTACTAGGTGCTACCTCTTTCGTGGATGCTCTCCTGGTACTAAACTGGTAGCTTTCGAAGCGATTTTGCGGTGGTTTTCGCTCCAATTTGCTGTACTAGGTGCTACCTCTTCCGTGGATGCTCTCCTGGTACTAAACTGGTAGCTTTCGAAGCGATTTTGCGGTGGTTTTCGCTTAAAATTGCTGTACTAGGAGCTACCTCTTCTGTGGATGCTCTCCTGGTCAGCGGCGGATCAAACGGTAGTCGGAGTAGGCGGTCGCCTAGGGCCTCACGGTGTTGGGGGCCCCAAAAAATTGGTGCCGATTGTACAAATTTTGGAAATTTAACAGCAGAGTTAATTTATAGCACAAAATCTAATTAACAAAGGTAAAAAATTGATCGAAAATATCCTTGGATTTTATATATCCTTGGTTATATAAAACATTTGTTTCCATTTTTACTAGCTATATCGGCCCGGTTACAAGGGTACGCAGGAGAGGTATGAAGGGTACTCAAACTCCTTCTTCTTTTTCGGCACGACATCCTAAGGATGTTTAAGCCTACCATTTCTGGCTTTTTTTTTACTTTATTTACCCGTAGGATAGTCTCCGGAAATAACCTGCAGCGTGGAATAAATTTGCCCATCACTATTGCATTGCATACTATCAAACCCGTGAGAGCGATCGCTAGTGTAAGGAAGATGGATAAAACGGAAAGCATCCTTCATGTCGCTCAAACTTTCCGTCGGCTGATACGAAATTCCATTCAAAACCAGCGGTTTTCAGATTCCCGATGCCAGGAAACCATCCCAGGAAGAGCAAGGTGCTACACCTTGTACAGCAATTTTGCTCAAAAACCGCCGAAAGGTATGCAATGTTTAAACACTAACCTTCCCGTTGGTCGAGCAAAATTTTGCATCAATTTTGCTCGAAAACCGCCGAAAGGTATGCAATTTTTAAACACTAACTTGGTCGTGAAAAATTTATTCGAAAACTACCAGTTTTCGAATGTATAGTACCAGGAGAGCATCCACGGAAGAGGTAGCACCTGGTAATTTTGCCCGCCTGAAGGTATGCAATGTTTAAACACTAACTTTTCATACAAACCAACTGTTTTCAGATTTCTGATACCAGGAGAGCATGTTTTTCAAGAGGTAACACCTGGTACCAGCAGAGCAAGATGGCGCCCAATAATTCATGAAATGTTTCATGAAATGTTTCATGAAATATTTCATGAAAATTTTACGAAAATTTCATGAAATATTTCATGAAACATTTCATGAAACATTTCATGAAATATTTCATGAATGAAATTTTCATGAATAAATTTTTCTAGAATGAAATTTCATGACCCCATGAATGAAATTTTCATGAATGAATTTTTCATGAATGAAATTTTCATGAATGAAATTTTCATGAATGAAATTTTAATGAATGAAATTTTCATGAATGAAATTTTCATGAATGAATTTTTCATGAATGAAATTTTCATGAATGAAATTTTCATGAATGAATTTTACGTGAATGAAATTTTATTGAATGAATTTTTCATGAATGAAATTTTCATGAATGAAATTTTCATGAATGAAATTTTCATGAATGAATTTTTCATGAATGAAATTTTCATGAATGAAATTTTCATGAATGAAATTTTCATGAATGAATTTTTCATGAATGAAATTTTCTTGAATGAAATTTTCATGAATGAAATTTTCATGAATGAATTTTTCATGAATGAAATTTTCATGAATGAATTTTTCATGAATGAAATTTTCATGAATGAATTTTTCATGAATGAAATTTTCATGAATGAAATTTTCATGAATGAATTTTTCATGAATGAAATTTTCATGAATGAAATTTTCATGAATGAAATTTTCATGAATGAATTTTTCATGAATGAATTTTTCGTGAATGAAATTTTCATGAATGAATTTTTCATGAATGAAATTTTCATGAATGAAATTTTTATGAATGAATTTTTCATGAAGGAAATTTTCATTCATGAAATATTTCATGAAATGTTTCATTAAATGTTTCATGAAATATTTCATGAAATTATCGTGAAATATTCATGAAATATTTCATGAAACATTTCATGAATTATTGGGCGCCATCTTGCTCTGCTGGTACCAGGTGTTACCTCTTGAAAAACATGCTCTCCTGGTATCGGAAATTTGAAAACAGTTGGTTTGTATGAAAAGTTAGTGTTTAAACATTGCATACCTTCAGGCGGGCAAAATTACCAGGTGCTACCTCTTCCGTGGATGCTCTCCTGGTACTATACATTCGAAAACTGGTAGTTTTCGAATAAATTTTTCACGACCAACGGGAAAGTTAGTGTTTAAAAATTGCATACCTTTCGGCGGTTTTCGAGCAAAATTGATGCAAAATTTTGCTCGACCAACGGGAAGGTTAGTGTTTAAACATTGCATACCTTTCGGCGGTTTTTGAGCAAAATTGCTGTACAAGGTGTAGCACCTTGCTCTTCCTGGGATGGTTTCCTGGCATCGGGAATCTGAAAACCGCTGGTTTTGAATGGAATTTCGTATCAGCCGACGGAAAGTTTGAGCGACATGAAGGATGCTTTCCGTTTTATCCATCTTCCTTACACTAGCGATCGCTCTCACGGGTTTGATAGTATGCAATGCAATAGTGATGGGCAAATTTATTCCACGCTGCAGGTTATTTCCGGAGACTATCCTACGGGTAAATAAAGTAAAAAAAAAGCCAGAAATGGTAGGCTTAAACATCCTTAGGATGTCGTGCCGAAAAAGAAGAAGGAGTTTGAGTACCCTTCATACCTCTCCTGCGTACCCTTGTAACCGGGCCGATATAGCTAGTAAAAATGGAAACAAATGTTTTATGTAACCAAGGATATATAAAATCCAAGGATATTTTCGATCAATTTTTTACCTTTGTTAATTAGATTTTGTGCTATAAATTAACTCTGCTGTTAAATTTCCAAAATTTGTACAATCGGCACCAATTTTTTGGGGCCCCCAACACCGTGAGGCCCTAGGCGACCGCCTACTCCGCCTACCGTTTTATTCGCCGCTGTGTATGACTGAACATCCGTGTTAGTGGATTGCATGAGATAAATACCCAGGATGCAGGATAGATTATATCGATTAAGTTCACCACCAACTAGTGCTTGAGTGTTTTGTTAAGTTAAGTTAAGATCAAAGAAGTATAACTGAGTGTTGCATGGCGAATCTCCCGGAAGCACAGCGAGCGAAGTTCTCCTTGAATGCTGTAATTGTAAATTCCACCACGTGCAGCTTCTCGAAGTTGGCACACGTATGATTGTAGCTCCATTTAGAAGAGTACTGATACTATGGTAACTGGTGTTGGTGGTAATATAGTCGTTTCCAATATTGTATTCGAAGATGATGATGGCCCTGGCGGACCATTTGAGTAAGTTGATTAGTGGCGGCCCTGCGGCGGATCAAACGGTAGGCGGAGTAGGTCCTTTCTTACTGCTCTTTCAAGAGCTTCAATGTCCCCCTTCCCTCCTTCAACGTTTTTAAATTTAGAGGCCCCGACTATAATTCCGCTCTGGGCCTCGAAGGGGATTGTTCCGCCACTACTCCTGGTACTAAACTGGTAGCTTTCGAAGCGATTTTGCGGTGGTTTTCGCGCCAATTTGCTGTACTAGGAGCTACCTCTTCCGTGGATGCTCTCCTGGTACTAAACTGGTAGCTTTCGAAGCGATTTTGCGGTGGTTTTTGCACCAATTTGCTGTACTAGGTGCTACCTCTTCCGTGGATGCTCTCCTGGTACTAAACTGGTAGCTTTCGAAGCGATTTTGCGGTGATTTTCGCGCCAATTTGCTATACTAGGTGCTACCTCTTCCGTGGATGCTCTCCTGGTACTAAACTGGTAGCTTTCGAAGCGATTTTGCGGTGGTTTTCGCGCCAATTAGCTGTACTAGGTGCTACCTCTTCCGTGAATGATCTCCTGGTACTAAACTGGTAGCTTTCGAAGCGATTTTGCGGTGGTTTTCGCTCCAATTTGCTGTACTAGGTGCTACCTCTTCCGTGGATGCTCTCCTGGTACTAAACTGGTAGCTTTCGAGGCGATTTCGCGGTGGTTTTCACGCCAATTTGCTATACGAGGTGCTACCTCTTCCGTGGATGCTCTCCTGGTAATAAACTGGTAGCTTTCGAAGCGATTTTGCGGTGGTTTTCGCGCCAATTTGCTGTATTAGGTGCTACCTCTTCCGTGGATGATCTCCTGGTACTAAACTGGTAGCTTTCGAAGCGATTTTGCGGTGGTTTTCGCGCCAATTTGCTGTACTAGGTGCTACCTCTTCCGTGGATGCTCTCCTGGTACTAAACTGGTAGCTTTCGAGGCGATTTCGCGGTGGTTTTCGCGCCAATTTGCTGTACGAGGTGCTACCTCTTCCGTGGATGCTCTCCTGGTACTAAACTGGTAGCTTTGGGTAGTTTTCGTGCAAATTTGCTGTACTAGGTGCTACCTCTTCCGTGGATGCTCTCCTGGTATTAAACTGGTAGCTTTCGAAGCGATTTTGCGGTGATTTTTGTGCAAATTTGCTGTACTAGGTGCTACCTCTTCCGTGGATGCTCTTCTGGTACTAAACTGGTAGCTTTCGAAGCGATTGTGCCGTGGTTTTCGCGCCAATTTGCTGTACGATGGGCTACCTCTTCCGTGGATGCTCTCCTGGTACTAAACTGGTAGCTTTCGAAGCGATTTTGCGGTGGTTTTTGCTTAAAATTGCTGTACTAGGTGCTACCTCTTCCGTGGATGCTCTCCTGGTACTAAACTGGTAGCTTTCGAGGCGATTTCGCGGTGGTTTTCGCGCCAATTTGCTGTACGAGGTGCTACCTCTTCCGTGGATGATCTCCTGGTACTAAACTGGTAGCTTTCGAGGCGATTTTGCGGTGATTTTTGTGCAAATTTGCTGTACTAGGTGCTACCTCTTCCGTGGATGCTCTTCTGGTACTAAACTGGTAGCTTTCGAAGTGATTTTGCGGTGGTTTTCGCTCCAATTTGCTGTACTAGGTGCTACCTCTTCCGTGGATGCTCTCCTGGTACTAAACTGGTAGCTTTGGGTAGTTTTCGTGCAAATTTGCTGTACTAGGTGCTACCTCTTCCGTGGATGCTCTCCTGGTATTAAACTGGTAGCTTTCGAAGCGATTTTGCGGTGATTTTTGTGCAAATTTGCTGTACTAGGTGCTACCTCTTCCGTGGATGCTCTTCTGGTACTAAACTGGTAGCTTTCGAGGCGATTGTGCCGTGGTTTTCGCGCCAATTTGCTGTACGATGGGCTACCTCTTCCGTGGATGCTCTCCTGGTACTAAACTGGTATTTTTCGAAGCGATTTTGCGGTGGTTTTTGCTTAAAATTGCTGTACTAGGTGCTACCTCTTCCGTGGATGCTCTCCTGGTACTAAACTGGTAGCTTTCGAGGCGATTTCGCGGTGGTTTTCGCGCCAATTTGCTGTACGAGGTGCTACCTCTTCCGTGGATGATCTCCTGGTACTAAACTGGTAGCTTTCGAGGCGATTTTGCGGTGGTTTTCGCGTCAATTTGCTGTACTAGGTGCTACCTCTTCCGTGGATGCTCTCCTGTTACTAAACTGGTAGCTTTCGAGGCGATTTTGCGGTGGTTTTCGCGCCAATTTGCTGTACTAGGTGCTACCTCTTCCGTGGATGCTCTTCTGGTACTAAACTGGTAGCTTTCGAAGCGATTGTGCGGTGGTTTTCGCGCCAATTTGCTGTACGATGGGCTACCTCTTCCGTGGATGCTCTCCTGGTACTAAACTGGTAGCTTTCGAAGCGATTGTGCGGTGGTTTTCGCGCCAATTTGCTGTACTAGGTGCTACCTCTTCCGTGGATGCTCTCCTGGTACTAAACTGGTAGCTTTCGAAGTGATTTTGCGGTGATTTTCGCGCCAATTTGCTATACTAGGTGCTACCTCTTACATGGATACTCTTCTGGTACTAAACTGGTAGCTTTCGAAGCGATTGTGCGGTGGTTTTCACGCTAATTTGCTGTACTAGGTGCTACCTCTTCCGTGGATGCTCTCCTGGTACTAAACTGGTAGCTTTCGAGGCGATTTCGCGGTGGTTTTCGCGCCAATTTGCTGTACGAGGTGCTACCTCTTCCGTGGATGCTCTCCTGGTACTAAACTGCTAGCTTTCGAGGCGATTTTATGGTGGTTTTCTCGCCAATTTGCTGTGCTAGGTGCTACCTCTTCCGTGGATGCTCTCCTGGTACTAAACTGGTAGCTTTCGAAGCGATTTTGCGGTGGTTTTCGCGCCAATTTGCTGTACGATGGGCTACCTCTTCCGTGGATGCTCTCCTGGTACTAAACTGGTAGCTTTCGAGGCGATTTTGCGGTGGTTTTCTCGCCAATTTGCTGTACTAGGTGCTACCTCTTCCGTGGATGCTCTCCTGGTACTAAACTGGTAGCTTTCGAAGTGATTTTGCGGTGGTTTTCGCGCCAATTTGCTGTACTAGGAGCTACCTCTTCCGTGGATGCTCTCCTGGTACTAAACTGGTAGCTTTCGAACCGATTGTGCGGTGGTTTTCGCGCCAATTTGCTGTACTAGGTGCTACCTCTTCCGTGGATGCTCTCCTGGTATTAAACTGGTAGCTTTCGAAGCGATTTTGCGGTGGTTTTCTCGCCAATTTGCTGTACTAGGTGCTACCTCTTCCGTGGATGCTCTTCTGGTACTAAACTGGTAGCTTTCGGGCGATTTTGCGGTGGTTTTCGCTTAAAATTGCTGTACTAGGTGCTACTTCTTCCGTGGATGCTCTCCTGGTACTAAACTGGTAGCTTTCGAGGCGATTTTGCGGTGGTTTTCGCGCCAATTTGCTGTACTAGGAGCTACCTCTTCCGTGGATGCTCTCCTGGTACTAAACTGGTAGCTTTCGAAGCGATTTTGCGGTGGTTTTCGCGCCAATTTGCTGTACTAGGTGCTACCTCTTCCGTGGATGCTTTCCTGGTACTAAACTGGTAGCTTTCGAAGCGGTTTTGCGGTGGTTTTCGCGCCAATTTGCTAAACTAGGTGCTACCTCTTGCATGGATGCTCTTCTGGTACTAAACTGGTAGCTTTCGAAGTGATTTTGCGGTGATTTTCGTGCCAATTTGCTGTACTAGGTGCTACCTCTTCCGTGGATGCTCTTCTGGTACTAAACTGGTAGCTTTCGAAGTGATTTTGCGGTGGTTTTCGCTTAAAATTGCTGTACTAGGTGCTACCTCTTCCGTGGATGCTCTCCTGGTACTAAACTGGTAGCTTTCGAAGTGATTTTGCGGTGATTTTCGCGCCAATTTGCTGTACTAGGTGCTACCTCTTCCGTGGATGCTCTTCTGGTACTAAACTGGTAGCTTTCGAAGCGATTGTGCGGTGGTTTTCGCGCCAATTTGCTGTACTAGGTGCTACCTCTTCCGTGGATGCTCTCCTGGTATTAAACTGGTAGCTTTCGAAGCGATTTTGCGGTGATTTTTGTGCAAATTTGCTGTACTAGGTGCTACCTCTTCCGTGGATGCTCTTCTGGTACTAAACTGGTAGCTTTCGAAGCGATTTTGCGGTGATTTTCGCGCCAATTTGCTATACTAGGTGCTACCTCTTACATGGATGCTCTCCTAGTACTAAACTGGTAGCTTTGGGTAGTTTTCGTGCAAATTTGCTGTACTAGGTGCTACCTCTTCCGTGGATGCTCTCTTGGTATTAAACTGGTAGCTTTCGAAGCGATTGTGCGGTGGTTTTCGCGCCAATTTGCTGTACTAGGAGCTACCTCTTCCGTGGATGCTCTCCTGGTACTAAACTGGTAGCTTTCGAAGTGATTTTGCGGTGATTTTCGCGCCAATTTGCTGTACTAGGTGCTACCTCTTCCGTGGATGCTCTTCTGGTACTAAACTGGTAGCTTTCGAAGCGATTGTGCGGTGGTTTTCGCTCCAATTTGCTGTACTAGGAGCTACCTCTTCCGTGGATGCTCTCCTGGTACTAAACTGGTAGCTTTCGAAGCGATTTTGCGGTGGTTTTCGCGCCAATTTGCTGTACTAGGTGCTACCTCTTCCGTGGATGCTCTTCTGGTACTAAACTGGTAGCTTTCGAGGCGATTTTGCGGTGGTTTTCGCGCCAATTTGCTAAACTAGGTGCTACCTCTTACATGGATGCTCTCCTGGTACTAAACTGGTAGCTTTCGAAGCGATTTTGCGGTGGTTTTCGCGCCAATTTGCTGTACTAGGTGCTACCTCTTCCGTGGATGCTCTTCTGGTACTAAACTGGTAGCTTTCGAAGTGATTGTGCGGTGGTTTTCGCGCCAATTTGCTGTACGATGGGCTACCTCTTCCGTGGATGCTCTTCTGGTACTAAACTGGTAGCTTTCGAAGCGATTTTGCGGTGATTTTCGCGCCAATTTGCTGTACTAGGTGCTACCTCTTCCGTGGATGCTCTTCTGGTACTAAACTGGTAGCTTTCGAAGCGATTGTGCGGTGGTTTTCGCGCCAATTTACTGTACTAGGTGCTACCTCTTCCGTGGATGCTCTCCTGGTATTAAGCTGGTAGCTTTCGAAGCGATTTTGCGGTGGTTTTTGTGCAAATTTGCTGTACTAGGTGCTACCTCTTCCGTGGATGCTCTTCTGGTACTAAACTGGTAGCTTTCGAAGCGATTTTGCGGTGATTTTCGCGCCAATTTGCTATACTAGGTGCTACCTCTTACATGGATGCTCTCCTAGTACTAAACTGGTAGCTTTGGGTAGTTTTCGTGCAAATTTGCTGTACTAGGTGCTACCTCTTCCGTGGATGCTCTCTTGGTACTAAACTGGTAGCTTTCGAAGCGATTTTGCGGTGATTTTTGTGCAAATTTGCTGTACTAGGTGCTACCTCTTCCGTGGATGCTCTTCTGGTACTAAACTGGTAGCTTTCGAAGCGATTTTGCGGTGATTTTCGCGCCAATTTGCTATACTAGGTGCTACCTCTTACATGGATGCTCTTCTGGTACTAAACTGGTAGCTTTCGAAGCGATTTTGCGGTGGTTTTCGCGCCAATATGCTGTACTACGAGCTACCTCTTCCGTGGATGCTCTCCTGGTACTAAACTGGTAGCTTTCGAAGCGATTTTGCGGTGGTTTTCTCGCCAATTTGCTGTACTAGGTGCTACCTCTTCCGTGGATGCTCTCCTGGTACTAAACTGGTAGCTTTCGGGCGATTTTGCGGTGGTTTTCGCTTAAAATTGCTGTACTAGGTGCTACCTCTTCCGTGGATGCTCTCCTGGTACTAAACTGGTAGCTTTCGAGGCGATTTTGCGGTGGTTTTCTCGCCAATTTGCTGTACTAGGTGCTACCTCTTCCGTGGATGCTCTTCTGGTACTAAACTGGTAGCTTTCGAGGCGATTTTGCGGTGGTTTTCTCGCCAATTTGCTGTACTAGGTGCTACCTCTTACATGGATGCTCTCCTGGTACTAAACTGGTAGCTTTCGAAGCGATTTTGCGGTGGTTTTCGCGCCAATTTGCTGTACTAGGAGCTACCTCTTCCGTGGATGCTCTCCTGGTACTAAACTGGTAGCTTTCGAAGCGATTTTGCGGTGGTTTTCTCGCCAATTTGCTGTACTAGGTGCTACCTCTTCCGTGGATGCTCTTCTGGTACTAAACTGGTAGCTTTCGAAGCGATTTTGCGGTGGTTTTCGCTTAAAATTGCTGTACTAGGTGCTACCTCTTCCGTGGATGCTCTCCTGGTACTAAACTGGTAGCTTTCGAGGCGATTTTGCGGTGGTTTTCTCGCCAATTTGCTGTACTAGGTGCTACCTCTTCCGTGGATGCTCTTCTGGTACTAAACTGGTAGCTTTCGAAGCGATTTTGCGGTGATTTTCGCGCCAATTTGCTATACTAGGTGCTACCTCTTACATGGATGCTCTTCTGGTACTAAACTGGTAGCTTTCGAAGCGATTTTGCGGTGGTTTTCGCGCCAATTTGCTGTACTAGGTGCTACCTCTTCCGTGGATGCTCTTCTGGTACTAAACTGGTAGCTTTCGAAGCGATTGTGCGGTGGTTTTCGCGCCAATTTGCTGTACGATGGGCTACCTCTTCCGTGGATGCTCTCCTGGTACTAAACTGGTAGCTTTCGAGGCGATTTTGCGGTGGTTTTCTCGCCAATTTGCTGTACTAGGTGCTACCTCTTCCGTGGATGCTCTCCTGGTACTAAACTGGTAGCTTTCGAAGCGATTTTGCGGTGGTTTTCGCGCCAATTTGCTGTACTAGGAGCTACCTCTTCCGTGGATGCTCTCCTGGTACTAAACTGGTAGCTTTCGAACCGATTGTGCGGTGGTTTTCGCGCCAATTTGCTGTACTAGGTGCTACCTCTTCCGTGGATGCTCTCCTGGTATTAAACTGGTAGCTTTCGAAGCGATTTTGCGGTGGTTTTCTCGCCAATTTGCTGTACTAGGTGCTACCTCTTCCGTGGATGCTCTCCTGGTACTAAACTGGTAGCTTTCGGGCGATTTTGCGGTGGTTTTCGCTTAAAATTGCTGTACTAGGTGCTACCTCTTCCGTGGATGCTCTCCTGGTACTAAACTGGTAGCTTTCGAGGCGATTTTGCGGTGGTTTTCGCGCCAATTTGCTGTTCTAGGTGCTACCTCTTCCGTGGATGCTCTCCTGGTACTATACTGGTAGCTTTCGAAGCGATTTTGCGGTGGTTTTTGCCCCAATTTGCTATACTAGGTGCTACCTCTTACATGGATGCTCTTCTGGTACTAAACTGGTAGCTTTCGAAGCGATTTTGCGGTGGTTTTCGCGCCAATTTGCTGTACTAGGTGCTACCTCTTCCGTGGATGCTCTTCTGGTACTAAACTGGTAGCTTTCGAAGCGATTGTGCGGTGGTTTTTGCGCCAATTTGCTGTACGATGGGCTACCTCTTCCGTGGATGCTCTCCTGGTACTAAACTGGTAGCTTTCGAAGCGATTTTGCGGTGGTTTTCGCGCCAATTTACTGTACGATGGGCTACCTCTTCCGTGGATGCTCTTCTGGTACTAAACTGGTAGCTTTCGAAGTGATTTTGCGGTGGTTTTCGCTTAAAATTGCTGTACTAGGTGCTACCTCTTCCGTGGATGCTCTCCTGGTACTAAACTGGTAGCTTTCGAAGTGATTTTGCGGTGATTTTCGCGCCAATTTGCTGTACTAGGTGTTACCTCTTCCGTGGATGCTCTTCTGGTACTAAACTGGTAGCTTTCGAAGTGATTTTGCGGTGATTTTCGCGCCAATTTGCTATACTAGGTGCTACCTCTTACATGGATGCTCTTCTGGTACTAAACTGGTAGCTTTCGAGGCGATTTTGCGGTGGTTTTCGCTTAAAATTGCTGTACTAGGTGCTACCTCTTCCGTGGATGCTCTCCTGGTACTAAACTGGTAGCTTTCGAGGCGATTTTGCGGTGGTTTTCGCGCCAATTTGCTGTACTAGGAGCTACCTCTTCCGTGGATGCTCTCCTGGTACTAAACTGGTAGCTTTCGAAGCGATTGTGCGGTGGTTTTCGCGCCAATTAGCTGTACTAGGTGCTACCTCTTCCGTGGATGCTTTCCTGGTACTAAACTGGTAGCTTTCGAAGCGGTTTTGCGGTGGTTTTCGCGCCAATTTGCTGTACTAGGTGCTACCTCTTACATGGATGCTCTCCTGGTACTAAACTGGTAGCT
Source organism: Anopheles moucheti (assembly GCF_943734755.1). Classification (NCBI taxonomy): domain Eukaryota; kingdom Metazoa; phylum Arthropoda; class Insecta; order Diptera; family Culicidae; genus Anopheles; species Anopheles moucheti. Next base: position 75,189,888 of record NC_069140.1, read on the forward strand.
TTCGAAGTGATTTTGCGGTGATTTTCGCGCCAATTTGCTGTACTAGGTGCTACCTCTTCCGTGGATGCTCTTCTGGTACTAAACTGGTAGCTTTCGAAGTGATTTTGCGGTGGTTTTCGCTTAAAATTGCTGTACTAGGTGCTACCTCTTCCGTGGATGCTCTCCTGGTACTAAACTGGTAGCTTTCGAAGTGATTTTGCGGTGATTTTCGCGCCAATTTGCTGTACTAGGTGCTACCTCTTCCGTGGATGCTCTTCTGGTACCAAACTGGTAGCTTTCGAGGCGATTTTGCGGTGGTTTTCGCGCCAATTTGCTAAACTAGGTGCTACCTCTTACATGGATGCTCTTCTGGTACTAAACTGGTAGCTTTCGAAGCGATTTTGCGGTGGTTTTCGCGCCAATTTGCTGTACTAGGAGCTACCTCTTCCGTGGATGCTCTTCTGGTACTAAACTGGTAGCTTTCGAAGTGATTGTGCGGTGGTTTTCGCGCCAATTTGCTGTACGAGGTGCTACCTCTTCCGTGGATGCTCTTCTGGTACTAAACTGGTAGCTTTCGTAGCGATTTTGCGGTGATTTTCGCGCCAATTTGCTGTACTAGGTGCTACCTCTTCCGTGGATGCTCTTCTGGTACTAAACTGGTAGCTTTCGAAGCGATTGTGCGGTGGTTTTCGCGCCAATTTGCTGTACTAGGTGCTACCTCTTCCGTGGATGCTCTCCTGGTATTAACCTAATTAGCTTTCGAAGCGATTTTGCGGTGGTTTTTGTGCAAATTTGCTGTACTAGGTGCTACCTCTTCCGTGGATGCTCTTCTGGTACTAAACTGGTAGCTTTCGAAGCGATTTTGCGGTGATTTTCGCGCCAATTTGCTATACTAGGTGCTACCTCTTACATGGATGCTCTCCTAGTACTAAACTGGTAGCTTTGGGTAGTTTTCGTGCAAATTTGCTGTACTAGGTGCTACCTCTTCCGTGGATGCTCTCCTGGTATTAAACTGGTAGCTTTCGAAGCGATTTTGCGGTGATTTTTGTGCAAATTTGCTGTACTAGGTGCTACCTCTTCCGTGGATGCTCTTCTGGTACTAAACTGGTAGCTTTCGAAGCGATTTTGCGGTGATTTTCGCGCCAATTTGCTATACTAGGTGCTACCTCTTACATGGATGCTCTTCTGGTACTAAACTGGTAGCTTTCGAAGCGATTTTGCGGTGGTTTTCTCGCCAATTTGCTGTACTAGGAGCTACCTCTTCCGTGGATGCTCTTCTGGTACTAAACTGGTAGCTTTCGAAGCGATTTTGCGGTGGTTTTCTCGCCAATTTGCTGTACTAGGTGCTACCTCTTCCGTGGATGCTCTTCTGGTACTAAACTGGTAGCTTTCGAGGCGATTTTGCGGTGATTTTCGCGCCAATTTGCTATACTAGGTGCTACCTCTTACATGGATGCTCTTCTGGTACTAAACTGGTAGCTTTCGGGCGATTTTGCGGTGGTTTTCGCTTAAAATTGCTGTACTAGGTGCTACCTCTTCCGTGGATGCTCTCCTGGTACTAAACTGGTAGCTTTCGAGGCGATTTTGCGGTGGTTTTCTCGCCAATTTGCTGTACTAGGTGCTACCTCTTCCGTGGATGCTCTTCTGGTACTAAACTGGTAGCTTTCGAGGCGATTTTGCGGTGGTTTTCTCGCCAATTTGCTGTACTAGGTGCTACCTCTTACATGGATGCTCTCCTGGTACTAAACTGGTAGCTTTCGAAGCGATTTTGCGGTGGTTTTCGCGCCAATTTGCTGTACTAGGAGCTACCTCTTCCGTGGATGCTCTCCTGGTACTAAACTGGTAGCTTTCGAAGCGATTTTGCGGTGGTTTTCTCGCCAATTTGCTGTACTAGGTGCTACCTCTTCCGTGGATGCTCTTCTGGTACTAAACTGGTAGCTTTCGGGCGATTTTGCGGTGGTTTTCGCTTAAAATTGCTGTACTAGGTGCTACCTCTTCCGTGGATGCTCTCCTGGTACTAAACTGGTAGCTTTCGAGGCGATTTTGCGGTGATTTTCTCGCCAATTTGCTGTACTAGGTGCTACCTCTTCCGTGGATGCTCTTCTGGTACTAAACTGGTAGCTTTCGAAGCGATTGTGCGGTGGTTTTCGCGCCAATTTGCTGTACGATGGGCTACCTCTTCCGTGGATGCTCTCCTGGTACTAAACTGGTAGCTTTCGAGGCGATTTTGCGGTGGTTTTCTCGCCAATTTGCTGTACTAGGTGCTACCTCTTCCGTGGATGCTCTCCTGGTACTAAACTGGTAGCTTTCGAAGCGATTTTGCGGTGGTTTTCGCGCCAATTTGCTGTACTAGGAGCTACCTCTTCCGTGGATGCTCTCCTGGTACTAAACTGGTAGCTTTCGAACCGATTGTGCGGTGGTTTTCGCGCCAATTTGCTGTACTAGGTGCTACCTCTTCCGTGGATGCTCTTCTGGTACTAAACTGGTAGCTTTCGAAGCGATTGTGCGGTGGTTTTCGCGCCAATTTGCTGTACGATGGGCTACCTCTTCCGTGGATGCTCTCCTGGTACTAAACTGGTAGCTTTCGAAGCGATTTTGCGGTGGTTTTCGCTTAAAATTGCTGTACTAGGTGCTACCTCTTCCGTGGATGCTCTCCTGGTATTAAACTGGTAGCTTTCGAAGCGATTTTGCGGTGGTTTTTGTGCAAATTTGCTGTACTAGGTGCTACCTCTTCCGTGGATGCTCTCCTGGTACTAAACTGGTAGCTTTGGGTAGTTTTCGTGCAAATTTGCTGTACTAGGTGCTACCTCTTCCGTGGATGCTCTCCTGGTATTAAACTGGTAGCTTTCGAAGCGATTTAGCGGTGATTTTCGCTCCAATTTGCTATACTAGGTGCTACCTCTTACATGGATGCTCTTCTGGTACTAAACTGGTAGCTTTCGAAGCGATTGTGCGGTGGTTTTCGCGCCAATTTGCTGTACTAGGTGCTACCTCTTCCGTGGATGCTCTCCTGGTACTAAACTGGTAGCTTTCGAAGCGATTTTGCGGTGGTTTTCGCTTAAAATTGCTGTACTAGGTGCTACCTCTTCCGTGGATGCTCTCCTGGTACTAAACTGGTAGCTTTCGAACCGATTGTGCGGTGGTTTTCGCGCCAATTTGCTGTACTAGGTGCTACCTCTTCCGTGGATGCTCTCCTGGTATTAAACTGGTAGCTTTCGAAGCGATTTTGCGGTGGTTTTTGTGCAAATTTGCTGTACTAGGTGCTACCTCTTCCGTGGATGCTCTCCTGGTACTAAACTGGTAGCTTTGGGTAGTTTTCGTGCAAATTTGCTGTACTAGGTGCTACCTCTTCCGTGGATGCTCTCCTGGTATTAAACTGGTAGCTTTCGAAGCGATTTAGCGGTGATTTTCGCTCCAATTTGCTATACTAGGTGCTACCTCTTACATGGATGCTCTTCTGGTACTATACTGGTAGCTTTCGAAGCGATTGTGCGGTGGTTTTCGCGCCAATTTGCTGTACGATGGGCTACCTCTTCCGTGGATGCTCTCCTGGTACTAAACTGGTAGCTTTCGAAGCGATTTTGCGGTGGTTTTCGCTTAAAATTGCTGTACTAGGTGCTACCTCTTCCGTGGATGCTCTCCTGGTACTAAACTGGTAGCTTTCGAACCGATTGTGCGGTGGTTTTCGCGCCAATTTGCTGTACTAGGTGCTACCTCTTCCGTGGATGCTCTTCTGGTACTAAACTGGTAGCTTTCGAAGCGATTGTGCGGTGGTTTTCGCGCCAATTTGCTGTACGATGGGCTACCTCTTCCGTGGATGCTCTCCTGGTACTAAACTGGTAGCTTTCGAAGCGATTTTGCGGTGGTTTTCGCTTAAAATTGCTGTACTAGGTGCTACCTCTTCCGTGGATGCTCTCCTGGTACTAAACTGGTAGCTTTCGAACCGATTGTGCAGTGGTTTTCGCGCCAATTTGCTGTACTAGGTGCTACCTCTTCCGTGGATGCTCTTCTGGTACTAAACTGGTAGCTTTCGGGCGATTTTGCGGTGGTTTTCGCTTAAAATTGCTGTACTAGGTGCTACCTCTTCCGTGGATGCTCTCCTGGTACTAAACTGGTAGCTTTCGAGGCGATTTTGCGGTGGTTTTCTCGCCAATTTGCTGTACTAGGTGCTACCTCTTCCGTGGATGCTCTCCTGGTACTAAACTGGTAGCTTTCGAAGCGATTTTGCGGTGGTTTTCGCGCCAATTTGCTGTACTAGGAGCTACCTCTTCCGTGGATGCTCTCCTGGTACTAAACTGGTAGCTTTCGAAGTGATTTTGCGGTGATTTTCGCGCCAATTTGCTATACTAGGTGCTACCTCTTACATGGATGCTCTTCTGGTACTAAACTGGTAGCTTTCGAAGCGATTGTGCGGTGGTTTTCGCGCCAATTTGCTGTACTAGGTGCTACCTCTTCCGTGGATGCTCTTCTGGTACTAAACTGGTAGCTTTCGAAGCGATTTTGCGGTGGTTTTCGCTTAAAATTGCTGTACTAGGTGCTACCTCTTCCGTGGATGCTCTCCTGGTACTAAACTGGTAGCTTTCGAGGCGATTTTGCGGTGGTTTTCTCGCCAATTTGCTGTACTAGGTGCTACCTCTTCCGTGGATGCTCTCCTGGTACGAAACTGGTAGCTTTCGGGCGATTTTGCGGTGGTTTTCGCTTAAAATTGCTGTACTAGGTGCTACCTCTTCCGTGGATGCTCTCCTGGTACTAAACTGGTAGCTTTCGAGGCGATTTTGCGGTGGTTTTCTCGCCAATTTGCTGTACTAGGTGCTACCTCTTCCGTGGATGCTCTCCTGGTACTAAACTGGTAGCTTTCGAAGCGATTTTGCGGTGGTTTTCGCGCCAATTTGCTGTACTAGGAGCTACCTCTTCCGTGGATGCTCTCCTGGTACTAAACTGGTAGCTTTCGAAGTGATTTTGCGGTGATTTTCGCGCCAATTTGCTATACTAGGTGCTACCTCTTACATGGATGCTCTTCTGGTACTAAACTGGTAGCTTTCGAAGCGATTGTGCGGTGGTTTTCGCGCCAATTTGCTGTACTAGGTGCTACCTCTTCCGTGGATGCTCTTCTGGTACTAAACTGGTAGCTTTCGAAGCGATTTTGCGGTGGTTTTCGCGCCAATTTGCTGTACTAGGTGCTACCTCTTCCGTGGATGCTCTCCTGGTACTAAACTGGTAGCTTTCGAAGCGATTTTGCGGTGGTTTTCGCGCCAATTTGCTGTACTAGGTGCTACCTCTTCCGTGGATGCTCTCCTGGTACTAAACTGGTAGCTTTCGAAGCGATTGTGCGGTGGTTTTCGCGCCAATTTGCTGTACTAGGTGCTACCTCTTCCGTGGATGCTCTTCTGGTACTAAACTGGTAGCTTTCGAAGCGATTTTGCGGTGATTTTCGCGCCAATTTGCTATACTAGGTGCTACCTCTTACATGGATGCTCTCCTAGTACTAAACTGGTAGCTTTGGGTAGTTTTCGTGCAAATTTGCTGTACTAGGTGCTACCTCTTCCGTGGATGCTCTCCTGGTATTAAACTGGTAGCTTTCGAAGCGATTTTGCGGTGGTTTTTGTGCAAATTTGCTGTACTAGGTGCTACCTCTTCCGTGGATGCTCTTCTGGTACTAAACTGGTAGCTTTCGAAGCGATTGTGCGGTGGTTTTCGCGCCAATTTGCTGTACGATGGGCTACCTCTTCCGTGGATGCTCTCCTGGTACTAAACTGGTAGCTTTCGAAGCGATTTTGCGGTGGTTTTCGCTTAAAATTGCTGTACTAGGTGCTACCTCTTCCGTGGATGCTCTCCTGGTACTAAACTGGTAGCTTTCGAACCGATTGTGCGGTGGTTTTCGCGCCAATTTGCTGTACTAGGTGCTACCTCTTCCGTGGATGCTCTCCTGGTACTAAACTGGTAGCTTTCGAAGCGATTTTGCGGTGGTTTTCTCGCCAATTTGCTGTACTAGGTGCTACCTCTTCCGTGGATGCTCTCCTGGTACTAAACTGATAGCTTTCGAAGCGATTTTGCGGTGGTTTTCGCGCCAATTTGCTGTACTAGGAGCTACCTCTTCCGTGGATGCTCTCCTGGTACTAAACTGGTAGCTTTCGAACCGATTGTGCGGTGGTTTTCGCGCCAATTTGCTGTACTAGGTGCTACCTCTTCCGTGGATGCTCTCCTGGTATTAAACTGGTAGCTTTCGAAGCGATTTTGCGGTGGTTTTTGTGCAAATTTGCTGTACTAGGTGCTACCTCTTCCGTGGATGCTCTCCTGGTACTAAACTGGTAGCTTTGGGTAGTTTTCGTGCAAATTTGCTGTACTAGGTGCTACCTCTTCCGTGGATGCTCTCCTGGTATTAAACTGGTAGCTTTCGAAGCGATTTAGCGGTGATTTTCGCTCCAATTTGCTATACTAGGTGCTACCTCTTACATGGATGCTCTTCTGGTACTAAACTGGTAGCTTTCGAAGCGATTGTGCGGTGGTTTTCGCGCCAATTTGCTGTACGATGGGCTACCTCTTCCGTGGATGCTCTCCTGGTACTAAACTGGTAGCTTTCGAAGCGATTTTGCGGTGGTTTTCGCTTAAAATTGCTGTACTAGGTGCTACCTCTTCCGTGGATGCTCTCCTGGTACTAAACTGGTAGCTTTCGAACCGATTGTGCGGTGGTTTTCGCGCCAATTTGCTGTACTAGGTGCTACCTCTTCCGTGGATGCTCTTCTGGTACTAAACTGGTAGCTTTCGAAGCGATTTTGCGGTGGTTTTCGCGCCAATTTGCTGTACGATGGGCTACCTCTTCCGTGGATGCTCTCCTGGTACTAAACTGGTAGCTTTCGAACCGATTGTGCGGTGGTTTTCGCGCCAATTTGCTGTACTAGGTGCTACCTCTTCCGTGGATGCTCTTCTGGTACTAAACTGGTAGCTTTCGAAGCGATTTTGCGGTGGTTTTCGCGCCAATTTGCTGTACGATGGGCTACCTCTTCCGTGGATGCTCTCCTGGTACTAAACTGGTAGCTTTCGAAGCGATTTTGCGGTGGTTTTCGCTTAAAATTGCTGTACTAGGTGCTACCTCTTCCGTGGATGCTCTCCTGGTACTAAACTGGTAGCTTTCGAACCGATTGTGCGGTGGTTTTCGCGCCAATTTGCTGTACTAGGTGCTACCTCTTCCGTGGATGCTCTTCTGGTACTAAACTGGTAGCTTTCGAAGCGATTGTGCGGTGGTTTTCGCGCCAATTTGCTGTACGATGGGCTACCTCTTCCGTGGATGCTCTCCTGGTACTAAACTGGTAGCTTTCGAAGCGATTTTGCGGTGGTTTTCGCTTAAAATTGCTGTACTAGGTGCTACCTCTTCCGTGGATGCTCTCCTGGTATTAAACTGGTAGCTTTCGAAGCGATTTTGCGGTGGTTTTTGCGCCAAATTGCTGTACTAGGTGCTACCTCTTCCGTGGATGCTCTCCTGGTACTAAACTGGTAGCTTTGGGTAGTTTTCGTGCAAATTTGCTGTACTAGGTGCTACCTCTTCCGTGGATGCTCTCCTGGTATTAAACTGGTAGCTTTCGAAGCGATTTAGCGGTGATTTTCGCTCCAATTTGCTATACTAGGTGCTACCTCTTACATGGATGCTCTTCTGGTACTAAACTGGTAGCTTTCGAAGCGATTGTGCGGTGGTTTTCGCGCCAATTTGCTGTACGATGGGCTACCTCTTCCGTGGATGCTCTCCTGGTACTAAACTGGTAGCTTTCGAGGCGATTTTGCGTTGGTTTTCTCGCCAATTTGCTGTACGAGGTGCTACCTCTTCCGTGGATGCTCTCCTGGTACTAAACTGGTAGCTTTCGAAGCGATTTTGCGGTGGTTTTCGCGCCAATTTGCTGTACTAGGTGCTACCTCTTCCGTGGATGCTCTCCTGGTATTAAACTGGTAGCTTTCGAAGCGATTTTGCGGTGGTTTTTGTGCAAATTTGCTGTACTAGGTGCTACCTCTTCCGTGGATGCTCTCCTGGTACTAAACTGGTAGCTTTGGGTAGTTTTCGTGCAAATTTGCTGTACTAGGTGCTACCTCTTCCGTGGATGCTCTCCTGGTATTAAACTGGTAGCTTTCGAAGCGATTTAGCGGTGATTTTCGCTCCAATTTGCTATACTAGGTGCTACCTCTTACATGGATGCTCTTCTGGTACTAAACTGGTAGCTTTCGAAGCGATTGTGCGGTGGTTTTCGCGCCAATTTGCTGTACGATGGGCTACCTCTTCCGTGGATGCTCTCCTGGTACTAAACTGGTAGCTTTCGAAGCGATTTTGCGGTGGTTTTCGCTTAAAATTGCTGTACTAGGTGCTACCTCTTCCGTGGATGCTCTCCTGGTACTAAACTGGTAGCTTTCGAACCGATTGTGCGGTGGTTTTCGCGCCAATTTGCTGTACTAGGTGCTACCTCTTCCGTGGATGCTCTTCTGGTACTAAACTGGTAGCTTTCGAAGCGATTGTGCGGTGGTTTTCGCGCCAATTTGCTGTACGATGGGCTACCTCTTCCGTGGATGCTCTCCTGGTACTAAACTGGTAGCTTTCGAAGCGATTTTGCGGTGGTTTTCGCTTAAAATTGCTGTACTAGGTGCTACCTCTTCCGTGGATGCTCTCCTGGTACTAAACTGGTAGCTTTCGAACCGATTGTGCGGTGGTTTTCGCGCCAATTTGCTGTACTAGGTGCTACCTCTTCCGTGGATGCTCTCCTGGTACTAAACTGGTAGCTTTCGAAGCGATTTTGCGGTGGTTTTCGCGCCAATTTGCTGTACTAGGTGCTACCTCTTCCGTGGATGCTCTCCTGGTACTAAACTGGTAGCTTTCGAGGCGATTTTGCGTTGGTTTTCTCGCCAATTTGCTGTACGAGGTGCTACCTCTTCCGTGGATGCTCTCCTGGTACTAAACTGGTAGCTTTCGAAGCGATTTTGCGGTGGTTTTCGCGCCAATTTGCTGTACTAGGTGCTACCTCTTCCGTGGATGCTCTCCTGGTATTAAACTGGTAGCTTTCGAAGCGATTTTGCGGTGGTTTTTGTGCAAATTTGCTGTACTAGGTGCTACCTCTTCCGTGGATGCTCTCCTGGTACTAAACTGGTAGCTTTGGGTAGTTTTCGTGCAAATTTGCTGTACTAGGTGCTACCTCTTCCGTGGATGCTCTCCTGGTATTAAACTGGTAGCTTTCGAAGCGATTTAGCGGTGATTTTCGCTCCAATTTGCTATACTAGGTGCTACCTCTTACATGGATGCTCTTCTGGTACTAAACTGGTAGCTTTCGAAGCGATTGTGCGGTGGTTTTCGCGCCAATTTGCTGTACGATGGGCTACCTCTTCCGTGGATGCTCTCCTGGTACTAAACTGGTAGCTTTCGAAGCGATTTTGCGGTGGTTTTCGCTTAAAATTGCTGTACTAGGTGCTACCTCTTCCGTGGATGCTCTCCTGGTACTAAACTGGTAGCTTTCGAACCGATTGTGCGGTGGTTTTCGCGCCAATTTGCTGTACTAGGTGCTACCTCTTCCGTGGATGCTCTTCTGGTACTAAACTGGTAGCTTTCGAAGCGATTGTGCGGTGGTTTTCGCGCCAATTTGCTGTACGATGGGCTACCTCTTCCGTGGATGCTCTCCTGGTACTAAACTGGTAGCTTTCGAAGCGATTTTGCGGTGGTTTTCGCTTAAAATTGCTGTACTAGGTGCTACCTCTTCCGTGGATGCTCTCCTGGTACTAAACTGGTAGCTTTCGAACCGATTGTGCGGTGGTTTTCGCTTAAAATTGCTGTACTAGGTGCTACCTCTTCCGTGGATGCTCTCCTGGTACTAAACTGGTAGCTTTCGAAGCGATTTTGCGGTGGTTTTCGCGCCAATTTGCTGTACTAGGTGCTACCTCTTCCGTGGATGCTCTCCTGGTACTAAACTGGTAGCTTTCGAGGCGATTTTGCGTTGGTTTTCTCGCCAATTTGCTGTACGAGGTGCTACCTCTTCCGTGGATGCTCTCCTGGTACTAAACTGGTAGCTTTCGAAGCGATTTTGCGGTGGTTTTCGCGCCAATTTGCTGTACTAGGTGCTACCTCTTCCGTGGATGCTCTCCTGGTATTAAACTGGTAGCTTTCGAAGCGATTTTGCGGTGGTTTTTGTGCAAATTTGCTGTACTAGGTGCTACCTCTTCCGTGGATGCTCTCCTGGTACTAAACTGGTAGCTTTGGGTAGTTTTCGTGCAAATTTGCTGTACTAGGTGCTACCTCTTCCGTGGATGCTCTCCTGGTATTAAACTGGTAGCTTTCGAAGCGATTTAGCGGTGATTTTCGCTCCAATTTGCTATACTAGGTGCTACCTCTTACATGGATGCTCTTCTGGTACTAAACTGGTAGCTTTCGAAGCGATTGTGCGGTGGTTTTCGCGCCAATTTGCTGTACGATGGGCTACCTCTTCCGTGGATGCTCTCCTGGTACTAAACTGGTAGCTTTCGAAGCGATTTTGCGGTGGTTTTCGCTTAAAATTGCTGTACTAGGTGCTACCTCTTCCGTGGATGCTCTCCTGGTACTAAACTGGTAGCTTTCGAACCGATTGTGCGGTGGTTTTCGCGCCAATTTGCTGTACTAGGTGCTACCTCTTCCGTGGATGCTCTTCTGGTACTAAACTGGTAGCTTTCGAAGCGATTGTGCGGTGGTTTTCGCGCCAATTTGCTGTACGATGGGCTACCTCTTCCGTGGATGCTCTCCTGGTACTAAACTGGTAGCTTTCGAAGCGATTTTGCGGTGGTTTTCGCTTAAAATTGCTGTACTAGGTGCTACCTCTTCCGTGGATGCTCTCCTGGTACTAAACTGGTAGCTTTCGAACCGATTGTGCGGTGGTTTTCGCGCCAATTTGCTGTACTAGGTGCTACCTCTTCCGTGGATGCTCTTCTGGTACTAAACTGGTAGCTTTCGAAGCGATTTTGCGGTGGTTTTCGCGCCAATTTGCTGTACGATGGGCTACCTCTTCCGTGGATGCTCTCCTGGTACTAAACTGGTAGCTTTCGAAGCGATTTTGCGGTGGTTTTCGCTTAAAATTGCTGTACTAGGTGCTACCTCTTCCGTGGATGCTCTCCTGGTACTAAACTGGTAGCTTTCGAAGCGATTTTGCGGTGGTTTTCGCGCCAATTTGCTGTACTAGGTGCTACCTCTTCCGTGGATGCTCTCCTGGTACTAAACTGGTAGCTTTCGAGGCGATTTTGCGTTGGTTTTCTCGCCAATTTGCTGTACGAGGTGCTACCTCTTCCGTGGATGCTCTCCTGGTACTAAACTGGTAGCTTTCGAGGCGATTTTGCGGTGGTTTTCTCGCCAATTTGCTGTACTAGGTGCTACCTCTTCCGTGGATGCTCTCCTGGTACGAAACTGGTAGCTTTCGGGCGATTTTGCGGTGGTTTTCGCTTAAAATTGCTGTACTAGGTGCTACCTCTTCCGTGGATGCTCTCCTGGTACTAAACTGGTAGCTTTCGAGGCGATTTTGCGGTGGTTTTCTCGCCAATTTGCTGTACTAGGTGCTACCTCTTCCGTGGATGCTCTCCTGGTACTAAACTGGTAGCTTTCGAAGCGATTTTGCGGTGGTTTTCGCGCCAATTTGCTGTACTAGGAGCTACCTCTTCCGTGGATGCTCTCCTGGTACTAAACTGGTAGCTTTCGAAGTGATTTTGCGGTGATTTTCGCGCCAATTTGCTATACTAGGTGCTACCTCTTACATGGATGCTCTTCTGGTACTAAACTGGTAGCTTTCGAAGCGATTGTGCGGTGGTTTTCGCGCCAATTTGCTGTACTAGGTGCTACCTCTTCCGTGGATGCTCTTCTGGTACTAAACTGGTAGCTTTCGAAGCGATTTTGCGGTGGTTTTCGCTTAAAATTGCTGTACTAGGTGCTACCTCTTCCGTGGATGCTCTCCTGGTACTAAACTGGTAGCTTTCGAGGCGATTTTGCGGTGGTTTTCTCGCCAATTTGCTGTACTAGGTGCTACCTCTTCCGTGGATGCTCTCCTGGTACGAAACTGGTAGCTTTCGGGCGATTTTGCGGTGGTTTTCGCTTAAAATTGCTGTACTAGGTGCTACCTCTTCCGTGGATGCTCTCCTGGTACTAAACTGGTAGCTTTCGAGGCGATTTTGCGGTGGTTTTCTCGCCAATTTGCTGTACTAGGTGCTACCTCTTCCGTGGATGCTCTCCTGGTACTAAACTGGTAGCTTTCGAAGCGATTTTGCGGTGGTTTTCGCGCCAATTTGCTGTACTAGGAGCTACCTCTTCCGTGGATGCTCTCCTGGTACTAAACTGGTAGCTTTCGAAGTGATTTTGCGGTGATTTTCGCGCCAATTTGCTATACTAGGTGCTACCTCTTACATGGATGCTCTTCTGGTACTAAACTGGTAGCTTTCGAAGCGATTGTGCGGTGGTTTTCGCGCCAATTTGCTGTACTAGGTGCTACCTCTTCCGTGGATGCTCTTCTGGTACTAAACTGGTAGCTTTCGAAGCGATTTTGCGGTGGTTTTCGCGCCAATTTGCTGTACGATGGGCTTACCTCTTCCGTGGATGCTCTCCTGGTACTAAACTGGTAGCTTTCGAAGCGATTTTGCGGTGGTTTTCGCTTAAAATTGCTGTACTAGGTGCTACCTCTTCCGTGGATGCTCTCCTGGTACTAAACTGGTAGCTTTCGAAGCGATTTTGCGGTGGTTTTCGCGCCAATTTGCTGTACTAGGTGCTACCTCTTCCGTGGATGCTCTCCTGGTACTAAACTGGTAGCTTTCGAGGCGATTTTGCGTTGGTTTTCTCGCCAATTTGCTGTACGAGGTGCTACCTCTTCCGTGGATGCTCTCCTGGTACTAAACTGGTAGCTTTCGAGGCGATTTTGCGGTGATTTTCGCGCCAATTTGCTGTACTAGGTGCTACCTCTTCCGTGGATGCTCTCCTGGTACTAAACTGGTAGCTTTCGAAGCGATTTTGCGGTGGTTTTCGCGCCAATTTGCTGTACTAGGTGCTACCTCTTCCGTGGATGCTCTCCTGGTACTAAACTGGTAGCTTTCGAGGCGATTTGCGGTGGTTTTCGCGCCAATTTGCTGTACTAGGTGCTACCTCTTCCGTGGATGCTCTCCTGGTACTAAACTGTAGCTTTCGAGGCGATTTTGCGGTGGTTTTCTCGCCAATTTGCTGTACTAGGTGCTACCTCTTCCGTGGATGCTCTCCTGGTACTAAACTGGTAGCTTTCGAGGCGATTTTGCGGTGTTTCGCGCCAATTTGCTATACTAGGTGCTACCATCTTCCGTGGATGCTCTCCTGGTACTAAACTGCTAGCTTTCGAAGCGATTGTGCAGTGGTTTTCGCGCCAATTTGCTGTACTAGGTGCTACCTCTTCCGTGGATGCTCTCCGGTACTAAACTGGTAGCTTTCGAGGCGATTTTGCGGTGGTTTTCTCGCCAATTTGCTGTACTAGGTGCTACCTCTTCCGTGGATGCTCTCCTGGTACTAAACTGGTAGCTTTCGAAGCGATTTTGCGGTGGTTTTCGCGCCAATTTGCTGTACTAGGTGCTACCTCTTCCGTGGATGCTCTCCTGGTACTAAACTGGTAGCTTTCGAGGCGATTTTTCGTTGGTTGTCTCGCCAATTTGCTGTACGAGGTGCTACCTCTTCCGTGGATGCTCTCCTGGTACTAAACTGGTAGCTTTCGAGGCGATTTTGCGGTGATTTTCGCGTCAATTTGCTGTACTAGGTGCTACCTCTTCCGTGGATGCTCTCCTGGTACTAAACTGGTAGCTTTCGAAGCGATTTTGCGGTGGTTTTCGCACCAATTTGCTGTACTAGGTGCTACCTCTTCCGTGGATGCTCTCCTGGTACTAAACTGGTAGCTTTCGAAGCGATTGTGCAGTGGTTTTCGCGCCAATTTGCTGTACTAGGTGCTACCTCTTCCGTGGATGCTCTCCTGGTACAAAGCTGGTAGCTTTCGAGGCGATTTTGCGGTGATTTTCGCGCCAATTTGCTGTACTAGGTGCTACCTCTTCCGTGGATGCTCTCCTGGTACTAAACTGGTAGCTTTCGAAGCGATTTTGCGGTGGTTTTCGCGCCAATTTGCTGTACTAGGTGCTACCTCTTCCGTGGATGCTCTCCTGGTACTAAACTGGTAGCTTTCGAGGCGATTTTGCGGTGGTTTTCTCGCCAATTTGCTGTACTAGGTGCTACCTCTTCCGTGGATGCTCTCCCGGTACTAAACTGGTAGCTTTCGAGGCGATTTTGCGGTGGTTTTCTCGCCAATTTGCTGTACTAGGTGCTACCTCTTCCGTGGATGCTCTCCTGGTACTAAACTGGTAGCTTTCGAGGCGATTTTGCGGTGGTTTGGCGCCAATTTGCTATACTAGGTGCTACCTCTTCCGTGGATGCTCTCCTGGTACTAAACTGGTAGCTTTCGAAGCGATTTTGCGGTGGTTTCGCACCAATTTGCTGTACTAGGTGCTACCTCTTCCGTGGATGCTCTCCTGGTACTAAACTGGTAGCTTTCGAAGCGGTTTTGCGGTGGTTTTCGCGCCAATTTGCTGTACTAGGTGCTACCTCTTCCGTGGACGCTCTCCTGGTACTAAACTGGTAGCTTTCGAGGCGATTTTGCGGTGGTTTTCGCGCCAATTTGCTGTACTAGGTGCTACCTCTTCCGTGGATGCTCTCCTGGTACTAAACTGGTAGCTTTCGAACCGATTGTGCGGTGGTTTTCGCGCCAATTTGCTGTACTAGGTGCTACCTCTTCCGTGGATGCTCTCCTGGTACTAACTGGTAGCTTTCGAAGCGATTTTGCGGTGGTTTTCGCGCCAATTTGCTGTACTAGGTGCTACCCTCTTCCGTGGATGCTCTCCTGGTACTAAACTGGTAGCTTTCGAGGCGATTTTGCGGTGGTTTTCGCGCCAATTTGCTGTACTAGGTGCTACCTCTTCCGTGGATGCTCTCCTGGTACTAAACTGGTAGCTTTCGAAGCGATTTCGCGGTGGTTTTCGCGCCAATTTGCTGTACTAGGTGCTACCTCTTCCGTGGATGTTCTCCTGGTACTAAACTGCTAGCTTTCGAACCGATTTTGCGGTGATTTTCGCGCCAATTTGCTGTACTAGGTGCTACCTCTTCCGTGGATGTTCTCCTGGTACTAACTGGTAGCTTTCGAAGCGATTTCGCGGTGGTTTTCGCGCCAATTTGCTGTACTAGGTGCAACCTCTTCCGTGGATGTTCTCCTGGTACTAAACTGGTAGCTTTCGAGGCGATTTTGCGGTGGTTTCGCGCCAGTTTGCTGTACTAGGTGCTACCTCTTCCGTGGATGCTCTCCTGGTACTAAACTGGTAGCTTTCGAAGCGATTGTGCGGTAGTTTTCGCGCCAATTTGCTGTACTAGGTGCTACCTCTTCCGTGGATGCTCTCCTGGTACTAAACTGGTAGCTTTCGAAGCGATGTTGCGGTGGTTTTCGCGCCAATTTGCTGTACTAGGTGCTACCTCTTCCGTGGATGCTCTCCTGGTACTAAACTGGTAGCTTTCGAACCGATTTTGCGGTGGTTTTCGCGCCAATTTGCTGTTCTAGGTGCTACCTCTTCCGTGGATGCTCTCCTGGTACTAAACTGGTAGCTTTCGAGGCGATTTTGCGGTGATTTTCGCACCAATTTGCTGTACTAGGTGCTACCTCTTCCGTGGATGCTCTCCTGGTACTAAACTGGTAGCTTTCGAACCGATTGTGCGGTGGTTTTCGCGCCAATTTGCTGTACTAGGTGCTACCTCTTCCGTGGATGCTCTCCTGGTACAAAACTGGTAGCTTTCGAGGCGATTTTGCGGTGATTTTCGCGCCAATTTGCTGTACTAGGTGCTGCCTCTTCCGTGGATGCTCTCCTGGTACTAAACTGGTAGCTTTCGAAGCGATTTTGCGGTGGTTTTCGCGCCAATTTGCTGTACTAGGTGCTACCTCTTCCGTGGATGCTCTCCTGGTACTAAACTGGTAGCTTTCGAACCGATTGTGCGGTGGTTTTCGCGCCAATTTGCTGTACTAGGTGCTACCTCTTCCGTGGATGTTCTCCTGGTACTAAACTGGTAGCTTTCGAAGCTATTGTGCGGTGGTTTTCGCGCCAATTTGCTGTACTAGGTGCTACCTCTTCCGTGGATGTTCTCCTGGTACTAAACTGGTAGCTTTCGAAGCGATTTCGCGGTGGTTTTCGCGCCAATTTGCTGTACTAGGTGCAACCTCTTCCGTGGATGTTCTCCTGGTACTAAACTGGTAGCTTTCGAGGCGATTTTGCGGTGGTTTTCGCGCCAATTTGCTGTACGAGGTGCTACCTCTTCCGTGGATGCTCTCCTGGTACTAAACTGGTAGCTTTCGAACCGATTTTGCGGTGGTTTTCGCGCCAATTTGCTGTACTAGGAGCTACCTCTTCCGTGGATGCTCTCCTGGTACTAAACTGGTAGCTTTCGAAGCGATTGTGCGGTAGTTTTCGCGCCAATTTGCTGTACTAGGTGCTACCTCTTCCGTGGATGCTCTCCTGGTACTAAACTGGTAGCTTTCGAAGCGATGTTGCGGTGGTTTTCGCGCCAATTTGCTGTACTAGGTGCTACCTCTTCCGTGGATGCTCTCCTGGTACTAAACTGGTAGCTTTCGAACCGATTGTGCGGTGGTTTCGCGCCAGTTTGCTGTACTAGGTGCTACCTCTTCCGTGGATGCTCTCCTGGTACTAAACTGGTAGCTTTCGAAGCGATTGTGCGGTAGTTTTCGCGCCAATTTGCTGTACTAGGTGCTACCTCTTCCGTGGATGCTCTCCTGGTACTAAACTGGTAGCTTTCGAAGCGATTTTGCGGTGGTTTTCGCGCCAATTTGCTGTACTAGGTGCTACCTCTTCCGTGGATGCTCTCCTGGTACTAAACTGGTAGCTTTCGAAGCGATTTTGCGGTGGTTTTTGCGCCAAATTGCTGTACTAGATGCTACCTCTTCCGTGGATGCTCTCCTGGTACTAAACTGGTAGCTTTCGAAGCTATTGTGCGGTGATTTTCGCGCCAATTTGCTGTACTAGGTGCTACCTCTTCCGTGGATGCTCTCCTGGTACTAAACTGGTAGCTTTCGAAGCGATTTTGCGGTGGTTTTCGCGCCAATTTGCTGTACTAGGTGCTACCTCTTCCGTGGATGCTCTCCTGGTACTAAACTGGTAGCTTTCGAAGCGATTTTGCGGTGGTTTTCGCACCAATTTGCTCTACTAGGTGCTACTTTTTCCGTGGATGCTCTCCTGGTACTAAACTGGTAGCTTTCGAAGCGATTTTCCGCTGGTTTTCGCGCAAATTTGCTGTACTAGGTGCTACCTCTTCCGTGGATGCTCTCCTGGTACTAAACTGGTAGCTTTCGAAGCGATTTTGCGGTGGTTTTCGCGCCAATTTGCTGTACTAGGTGCTACCTCTTCCGTGGATGCTCTCCTGGTACTAAACTGGTAGCTTTCGAAGCTATTGTGCGGTGGTTTTCGCGCCAATTTGCTGTACTAGGTGCTACCTCTTCCGTGGATGCTCTCCTGGTACTAAACTGGTAGCTTTCGAAGCGATTTTGCGGTGGTTTTCGCGACAATTTGCTGTACTAGGTGCTACCTCTTCCGTGGATGCTCTCCTGGTACTAAACTGGTAGCTTTCGAAGCGATTTTGCGGTGGTTTTTGCGCCAAATTGCTGTACTAGGTGCTACCTCTTCCGTGGATGCTCTCCTGGTACTAAACTGGTAGCTTTCGAAGCTATTGTGCGGTGGTTTTCGCGCCAATTTGCTGTACTAGGTGCTACCTCTTCCGTGGATGCTCTCCTGGTACTAAACTGGTAGCTTTCGAAGCGATTTTGCGGTGGTTTTCGCGCCAATTTGCTGTACTAGGTGCTACCTCTTCCGTGGATGCTCTCCTGGTACTAAACTGGTAGCTTTCGAAGCGATTTTGCGGTGGTTTTTGCGCCAAATTGCTGTACTAGATGCTACCTCTTCCGTGGATGCTCTCCTGGTACTAAACTGGTAGCTTTCGAAGCGATTTTCCGCTGGTTTTCGCGCAAATTTGCTGTACTAGGTGCTACCTCTTCCGTGGATGCTCTCCTGGTACTAAACTGGTAGCTTTCGAAGCGATTTTGCGGTGGTTTTCGCGCCAATTTGCTGTACTAGGTGCTACCTCTTCCGTGGATGCTCTCCTGGTACTAAACTGGTAGCTTTCGAAGCTATTGTGCGGTGGTTTTCGCGCCAATTTGCTGTACTAGGTGCTACCTCTTCCGTGGATGCTCTCCTGGTACTAAACTGGTAGCTTTCGAAGCGATTTTGCGGTGGTTTTCGCGCCAATTTGCTGTACTAGGTGCTACCTCTTCCGTGGATGCTCTCCTGGTACTAAACTGGTAGCTTTCGAAGCGATTTTGCGGTGGTTTTCGCGCCAATTTGCTGTACTAGGTGCTACCTCTTCCGTGGATGCTCTCCTGGTACTAAACTGGTAGCTTTCGAAGCGATTTTGCGGTGGTTTTCTCGCCAATTTGCTGTACTAGGTGCTACCTCTTCCGTGGATGCTCTCCTGGTACTAAACTGGTAGCTTTCGAAGCGATTTTGCGGTGGTTTTCGCACCAATTTGCTCTACTAGGTGCTACTTCTTCCGTGGATGCTCTCCTGGTACTAAACTGGTAGCTTTCGAAGCGATTTTCCGCTGGTTTTCGCGCAAATTTGCTGTACTAGGTGCTACCTCTTCCGTGGATGCTCTCCTGGTACTAAACTGGTAGCTTTCGAAGCGATTTTGCGGTGGTTTTCGCGCCAATTTGCTGTACTAGGTGCTACCTCTTCCGTGGATGCTCTCCTGGTACTAAACTGGTAGCTTTCGAAGCGATTTTGCGGTGATTTTCTCGCCAATTTGCTGTACTAGGTGCTACCTCTTCCGTGGATGCTCTCCTGGTACTAAACTGGTAGCTTTCGAAGCGATTTTGCGGTGGTTTTCGCACCAATTTGCTCTACTAGGTGCTACTTCTTCCGTGGATGCTCTCCTGGTACTAAACTGGTAGCTTTCGAAGCGATTTTCCGCTGGTTTTCGCGCAAATTTGCTGTACTAGGTGCTACCTCTTCCGTGGATGCTCTCCTGGTACTAAACTGGTAGCTTTCGAAGCGATTTTGCGGTGGTTTTCGCGCCAATTTGCTGTACTAGGTGCTACCTCTTCCGTGGATGCTCTCCTGGTACTAAACTGGTAGCTTTCGAAGCGATTTCGCGGTGGTTTTCGCGCCAAATTGCTATACTAGGTGCTACCTCTTCCGTGGATGCTCTCCTGGTACTAAACTGGTAGCTTTCGAAGCGATTTTGCGGTGGTTTTCTCGCCAATTTGCTGTACTAGGTGCTACCTCTTCCGTGGATGCTCGCCTGGTACTAAACTGGTAGCTTTTGAGGCAATTTTGCGGTGGTTTTCGTGCAAATTTGCTGTACTAGGTGCTACCTCTTCCGTGGATGCTCTCCTGGTACAAAACTGGTAGCTTTCGAGGCGATTTTGCGGTGGTTTTCGCACCAATTTGCTGTACTAGGTGCTACCTCTTCCGTGGATGCTCTCCTGGTACTAAACTGGTAGCTTTCGAAGCGATTGTTCGGTGGTTTTCGCACCAATTTGCTGTACTAGGTGCTACCTCTTCCGTGGATGCTCTCCTGGTACTAAACTGGTAGCTTTCGAAGCGATTTTACGGTGGTTTTCGCGCCAATTTGCTATACTAGGTGCTACCTCTTTCGTGGATGCTCTCCTGGTACTAAACTGGTAGCTTTCGAAGCGATTTTGCGGTGGTTTTCGTGCAAATTTGCTGTACTAGGTGCTACCTCTTCCGTGGATGCTCTCCTGGTACTAAACTGGTAGCTTTCGAAGCGATTTTGCGGTGGTTTTCGCGCCAATTTGCTGTACTAGGTGCTACCTCTTCCGTGGATGCTCTCCTGGTACTAAACTGGTAGCTGTGGAAGCGATTGTGCGGTGGTTTGCCCCAATTTGCTGTACTAGGTGCTACCTCTTCCGTGGATGCTCTCCTGGTACTAAACTGGTAGCTTTCGAAGCGATTTTGCGGTGGTTTTCGCGCCAATTTGCTGTACTAGGTGCTACCTCTTCCGTGGATGCTCTCCTGGTACTAAACTGGTAGCTGTGGAAGCGATTTTGCGGTGGTTTCGCGCCAATTTGCTGTACTAGGTGCTACCTCTTCCGTGGATGCTCTCCTGGTACTAAACTGGTAGCTTTCGAAGCGATTTTGCGGTGGTTTTTGCGCCAATTTGCTGTACTAGGTGCTACCTCTTCCGTGGATGCTCTCCTGGTACTAAACTGGTAGCTTTGGGTGGTTTTCGTGCAAATTTGCTGTACTAGGTGCTACCTCTTCCGTGGATGCTCTCCTGGTACTAAACTGGTAGCTTTCGAAGCGATTTTGCGGTGGTTTTCTCGCCAATTTGCTGTACTAGGTGCTACCTCTTCCGTGGATGCTCTCCTGGTACTAAACTGGTAGCTTTCGAAGCGGTTTTGCGGTGGTTTTCGCGCCAATTTGCTGTACTAGGTGCTACCTCTTCCGTGGATGCTCTCCTGGTACTAAACTGGTAGCTTTCGAAGCGATTTTGCGGTGGTTTTTGCGCCAATTTGCTGTACTAGGTGCTACCTCTTCCGTGGATGCTCTCCTGGTACTAAACTGGTAGCTGTGGAAGCGATTTTGCGGTAGTTTTCGCGCCAATTTGCTGTACTAGGTGCTACCTCTTCCGTGGATGCTCTCCTGGTACTAAACTGGTAGCTTTGGGTGGTTTTCGTGCAAAATTTGTTGTACCAGGTGCTACCTCTTTCGTGGATGCTCTCCTGGTACTAAACTGGTAGCTTTCGAAGCGATTTTGCGGTGGTTTTCGCGCCAAATTGCTGTACTAGGTGCTACCTCTTCCGTGGATGCTCTCCTGGTACTAAACTGGTAGCTGTGGAAGCGATTTTGCGGTGGTTTTCGCGCCAATTTGCTGTACTAGGTGCTACCTCTTCCGTGGATGCTCTCCTGGTACTAAACTGGTAGCTGTGGAAGCGATTGTGCGGTGGTTTGCCCAAATTTGCTGTACTAGGTGCTACCTCTTCCGTGGATGCTCTCCTGGTACTAAACTGGTAGCTTTCGAAGCGATTTTGCGGTGGTTTTCGCGCCAATTTGCTGTACTAGGTGCTACCTCTTCCGTGGATGCTCTCCTGGTACTAAACTGGTAGCTTTCGAAGCGATTTTGCGGTGGTTTTTGCGCCAAATTGCTGTACTAGATGCTACCTCTTCCGTGGATGCTCTCCTGGTACTAAACTGGTAGCTTTCGAAGCTATTGTGCGGTGATTTTCGCGCCAATTTGCTGTACTAGGTGCTACCTCTTCCGTGGATGCTCTCCTGGTACTAAACTGGTAGCTTTCGAAGCTATTGTGCGGTGATTTTCGCGCCAATTTGCTGTACTAGGTGCTACCTCTTCCGTGGATGCTCTCCTGGTACTAAACTGGTAGCTTTCGAAGCGATGTTGCGGTGGTTTTCGCGCCAATTTGCTGTACTAGGTGCTACCTCTTCCGTGGATGCTCTCCTGGTACTAAACTGGTAGCTTTCGAAGCTATTGTGCGGTGATTTTCGCGCCAATTTGCTGTACTAGGTGCTACCTCTTCCGTGGATGCTCTCCTGGTACTAAACTGGTAGCTTTCGAAGCGATTTTGCGGTGGTTTTTGCGCCAAATTGCTGTACTAGATGCTACCTCTTCCGTGGATGCTCTCCTGGTACTAAACTGGTAGCTTTCGAAGCTATTGTGCGGTGATTTTCGCGCCAATTTGCTGTACTAGGTGCTACCTCTTCCGTGGATGCTCTCCTGGTACTAAACTGGTAGCTTTCGAAGCGATTTTGCGGTGGTTTTTGCGCCAAATTGCTGTACTAGATGCTACCTCTTCCGTGGATGCTCTCCTGGTACTAAACTGGTAGCTTTCGAAGCTATTGTGCGGTGATTTTCGCGCCAATTTGCTGTACTAGGTGCTACCTCTTCCGTGGATGCTCTCCTGGTACTAAACTGGTAGCTTTCGAAGCTATTGTGCGGTGATTTTCGCGCCAATTTGCTGTACTAGGTGCTACCTCTTCCGTGGATGCTCTCCTGGTACTAAACTGGTAGCTTTCGAAGCGATGTTGCGGTGGTTTTCGCGCCAATTTGCTGTACTAGGTGCTACCTCTTCCGTGGATGCTCTCCTGGTACTAAACTGGTAGCTTTCGAACCGATTGTGCGGTGGTTTCGCGCCAGTTTGCTGTACTAGGTGCTACCTCTTCCGTGGATGCTCTCCTGGTACTAAACTGGTAGCTTTCGAAGCGATTGTGCGGTAGTTTTCGCGCCAATTTGCTGTACTAGGTGCTACCTCTTCCGTGGATGCTCTCCTGGTACTAAACTGGTAGCTTTCGAAGCGATTTTGCGGTGGTTTTCGCGCCAATTTGCTGTACTAGGTGCTACCTCTTCCGTGGATGCTCTCCTGGTACTAAACTGGTAGCTTTCGAAGCGATTTTGCGGTGGTTTTTGCGCAAAATTGCTGTACTAGATGCTACCTCTTCCGTGGATGCTCTCCTGGTACTAAACTGGTAGCTTTCGAAGCTATTGTGCGGTGATTTTCGCGCCAATTTGCTGTACTAGGTGCTACCTCTTCCGTGGATGCTCTCCTGGTACTAAACTGGTAGCTTTCGAAGCGATTTTGCGGTGGTTTTCGCGCCAATTTGCTGTACTAGGTGCTACCTCTTCCGTGGATGCTCTCCTGGTACTAAACTGGTAGCTTTCGAGGCGATTTTGCGGTGGTTTTCGCACCAATTTGCTCTACTAGGTGCTACTTTTTCCGTGGATGCTCTCCTGGTACTAAACTGGTAGCTTTCGAAGCGATTTTCCGCTGGTTTTCGCGCAAATTTGCTGTACTAGGTGCTACCTCTTCCGTGGATGCTCTCCTGGTACTAAACTGGTAGCTTTCGAAGCGATTTTGCGGTGGTTTTCGCGCCAATTTGCTGTACTAGGTGCTACCTCTTCCGTGGATGCTCTCCTGGTACTAAACTGGTAGCTTTCGAAGCTATTGTGCGGTGGTTTTCGCGCCAATTTGCTGTACTAGGTGCTACCTCTTCCGTGGATGCTCTCCTGGTACTAAACTGGTAGCTTTCGAAGCGATTTTGCGGTGGTTTTCGCGCCAATTTGCTGTACTAGGTGCTACCTCTTCCGTGGATGCTCTCCTGGTACTAAACTGGTAGCTTTCGAAGCGATTTTGCGGTGGTTTTTGCGCCAAATTGCTGTACTAGATGCTACCTCTTCCGTGGATGCTCTCCTGGTACTAAACTGGTAGCTTTCGAAGCGATTTTCCGCTGGTTTTCGCGCAAATTTGCTGTACTAGGTGCTACCTCTTCCGTGGATGCTCTCCTGGTACTAAACTGGTAGCTGTGGAAGCGATTTTGCGGTGGTTTTCGCGCCAATTTGCTGTACTAGGTGCTACCTCTTCCGTGGATGCTCTCCTGGTACTAAACTGGTAGCTTTCGAAGCGATTTTGCGGTGGTTTTCTCGCCAATTTGCTGTACTAGGTGCTACCTCTTCCGTGGATGCTCTCCTGGTACTAAACTGGTAGCTTTCGAAGCGATTTTGCGGTGGTTTTCGCACCAATTTGCTCTACTAGGTGCTACTTCTTCCGTGGATGCTCTCCTGGTACTAAACTGGTAGCTTTCGAAGCGATTTTCCGCTGGTTTTCGCGCAAATTTGCTGTACTAGGTGCTACCTCTTCCGTGGATGCTCTCCTGGTACTAAACTGGTAGCTTTCGAAGCGATTTTGCGGTGGTTTTCGCGCCAATTTGCTGTACTAGGTGCTACCTCTTCCGTGGATGCTCTCCTGGTACTAAACTGGTAGCTTTCGAAGCGATTTTGCGGTGGTTTTCTCGCCAATTTGCTGTACTAGGTGCTACCTCTTCCGTGGATGCTCTCCTGGTACTAAACTGGTAGCTTTCGAAGCGATTTTGCGGTGGTTTTCGCACCAATTTGCTCTACTAGGTGCTACTTCTTCCGTGGATGCTCTCCTGGTACTAAACTGGTAGCTTTCGAAGCGATTTTCCGCTGGTTTTCGCGCAAATTTGCTGTACTAGGTGCTACCTCTTCCGTGGATGCTCTCCTGGTACTAAACTGGTAGCTTTCGAAGCGATTTTGCGGTGGTTTTCGCGCCAATTTGCTGTACTAGGTGCTACCTCTTCCGTGGATGCTCTCCTGGTACTAAACTGGTAGCTTTCGAAGCGATTTCGCGGTGGTTTTCGCGCCAAATTGCTATACTAGGTGCTACCTCTTCCGTGGATGCTCTCCTGGTACTAAACTGGTAGCTTTCGAAGCGATTTTGCGGTGGTTTTCGCGCCAATTTGCTGTACTAGGTGCTACCTCTTCCGTGGATGCTCGCCTGGTACTAAACTGGTAGCTTTTGAGGCAATTTTGCGGTGGTTTTCGTGCAAATTTGCTGTACTAGGTGCTACCTCTTCCGTGGATGCTCTCCTGGTACAAAACTGGTAGCTTTCGAGGCGATTTTGCGGTGGTTTTCGCACCAATTTGCTGTACTAGGTGCTACCTCTTCCGTGGATGCTCTCCTGGTACTAAACTGGTAGCTTTCGAAGCGATTGTTCGGTGGTTTTCGCACCAATTTGCTGTACTAGGTGCTACCTCTTCCGTGGATGCTCTCCTGGTACTAAACTGGTAGCTTTCGAAGCGATTTTACGGTGGTTTTCGCGCCAATTTGCTATACTAGGTGCTACCTCTTTCGTGGATGCTCTCCTGGTACTAAACTGGTAGCTTTCGAAGCGATTTTGCGGTGGTTTTCGTGCAAATTTGCTGTACTAGGTGCTACCTCTTCCGTGGATGCTCTCCTGGTACTAAACTGGTAGCTGTGGAAGCGATTTTGCGGTGGTTTTCGCGCCAATTTGCTGTACTAGGTGCTACCTCTTCCGTGGATGCTCTCCTGGTACTAAACTGGTAGCTGTGGAAGCGATTGTGCGGTGGTTTGCCCCAAATTTGCTGTACTAGGTGCTACCTCTTCCGTGGATGCTCTCCTGGTACTAAACTGGTAGCTTTCGAAGCGATTTTGCGGTGGTTTTCGCGCCAATTTGCTGTACTAGGTGCTACCTCTTCCGTGGATGCTCTCCTGGTACTAAACTGGTAGCTGTGGAAGCGATTTTGCGGTGGTTTCGCGCCAATTTGCTGTACTAGGTGCTACCTCTTCCGTGGATGCTCTCCTGGTACTAAACTGGTAGCTTTCGAAGCGATTTTGCGGTGGTTTTCGCGCCAATTTGCTGTACTAGGTGCTACCTCTTCCGTGGATGCTCTCCTGGTACTAAACTGGTAGCTTTGGGTGGTTTTCGTGCAAATTTGCTGTACTAGGTGCTACCTCTTCCGTGGATGCTCTCCTGGTACTAAACTGGTAGCTTTCGAAGCGATTTTGCGGTGGTTTTCGCGCCAATTTGCTGTACTAGGTGCTACCTCTTCCGTGGATGCTCTCCTGGTACTAAACTGGTAGCTTTCGAAGCGGTTTTGCGGTGGTTTTCGCGCCAATTTGCTGTACTAGGTGCTACCTCTTCCGTGGATGCTCTCCTGGTACTAAACTGGTAGCTTTCGAAGCGATTTTGCGGTGGTTTTTGCGCCAATTTGCTGTACTAGGTGCTACCTCTTCCGTGGATGCTCTCCTGGTACTAAACTGGTAGCTGTGGAAGCGATTTTGCGGTGGTTTTCGCGCCAATTTGCTGTACTAGGTGCTACCTCTTCCGTGGATGCTCTCCTGGTACTAAACTGGTAGCTTTGGGTGGTTTTCGTGCAAAATTTGTTGTACCAGGTGCTACCTCTTTCGTGGATGCTCTCCTGGTACTAAACTGGTAGCTTTCGAAGCGATTTTGCGGTGGTTTTCGCGCCAAATTGCTGTACTAGGTGCTACCTCTTCCGTGGATGCTCTCCTGGTACTAAACTGGTAGCTGTGGAAGCGATTTTGCGGTGGTTTTCGCGCCAATTTGCTGTACTAGGTGCTACCTCTTCCGTGGATGCTCTCCTGGTACTAAACTGGTAGCTTTCGAAGCGATTTTACGGTGGTTTTCGCGCCAATTTGCTATACTAGGTGCTACCTCTTTCGTGGATGCTCTCCTGGTACTAAACTGGTAGCTTTCGAAGCGATTTCGCGGTGGTTTTCGCTCCAATTTGCTGTACTAGGTGCTACCTCTTCCGTGGATGCTCTCCTGGTACTAAACTGGTAGCTGTGGAAGCGATTTTGCGGTGGTTTTCGCGCCAATTTGCTGTACTAGGTGCTACCTCTTCCGTGGATGCTCTCCTGGTACTAAACTGGTAGCTTTCGAAGCGATTGTGCGGTGGTTTGCCCCAATTTGCTGTACTAGGTGCTACCTCTTCCGTGGATGCTCTCCTGGTACAAAACTGGTAGCTTTCGAAGCGATTTTGCGGTGATTTTCGCGCCAATTTGCTGTACTAGGTGCTACCTCTTCCGTGGATGCTCTCCTGGTACTAAACTGGTAGCTGTGGAAGCGATTTTGCGGTGGTTTTCGCGCCAATTTGCTGTACTAGGTGCTACCTCTTCCGTGGATGCTCTCCTGGTACTAAACTGGTAGCTTTCGGAGCGATTTTGCGGTGGTTTTCGCGCCAATTTGCTGTACTAGGTGCTACCTCTTCCGTGGATGCTCTCCTGGTACTAAACTGGTAGCTGTGGAAGCGATTGTGCGGTGGTTTTCGCGCCAATTTGCTGTACTAGGTGCTACCTCTTCCGTGGATGCTCTCCTGGTACTAAACTGGTAGCTTTGGGTGGTTTTCGTGCAAATTTGCTGTACTAGGTGCTACCTCTTCCGTGGATGCTCTCCTGGTACTAAACTGGTAGCTTTCGAAGCGATTTTGCGGTGGTTTTCGCGCCAATTTGCTGTACTAGGTGCTACCTCTTCCGTGGATGCTCTCCTGGTACTAAACTGGTAGCTTTCGAAGCGGTTTTGCGGTGGTTTTCGCGCCAATTTGCTGTACTAGGTGCTACCTCTTCCGTGGATGCTCTCCTGGTACTAAACTGGTAGCTTTCGAAGCGATTTTGCGGTGGTTTTCGCGCCAATTTGCTGTACTAGGTGCTACCTCTTCCGTGGATGCTCTCCTGGTACTAAACTGGTAGCTGTGGAAGCGATTGTGCGGTGGTTTTCGCGCCAATTTGCTGTACTAGGTGCTACCTCTTCCGTGGATGCTCTCCTGGTACTAAACTGGTAGCTTTGGGTGGTTTTCGTGCAAAATTTGTTGTACCAGGTGCTACCTCTTTCGTGGATGCTCTCCTGGTACTAAACTGGTAGCTTTCGAAGCGATTTTGCGGTGGTTTTCGCGCCAATTTGCTGTACTAGGTGCTACCTCTTCCGTGGATGCTCTCCTGGTACTATACATTCGGAAACTTGTAGTTTTTGAAGCAGTTTTTCGGTGGTATTCGAGCATAATTTCTGTACTAGGTGTTACTTCTTCCGTGGATGCTTTCTTGGTACTATACATTCTTTAACTGGTATTGTTTGAAGCGATTTTGCGGTGATTTTTGTGCAAAATTTGTTGTACTAGGTGCTACCTCTTCCGTGGATGCTCTCTTGGTACTATACATTCGTACTATCATAAAGTATTTGGACAGTTTATCATAGATTTTAACGTAATTCCCTCCAGTGTTCCGAAGATATTAGGTCCATAAGCTGGATATACAATCCTGCTTCGAATAAGTAATATTCAAGAAAGACAGAATTGGTATTCCAAGAACCATGAGGTATGAAATATCAAACGGAAAAGAGAGTTCTAATGATTGCAATATGGTTTTATTAATATTCGAGGACAATGCTAGCCATGTCGTAGTACACTGACAGAATGTGTCGGTTAAAATATCATTAGCGGCTTGCAAACTTGCACAAATTGTGACAATCGAAATACTAAACAAAATACTCCACTACAATGCTGTTCAGAAACACGCAGGCAGGACATTTTCAGATGAAACAGATAAAAACTCGCATTAAAATAGCCTACTATGTAACGCGTTACACAAAGATGGCGGATAGCTGATGGATGTATGCTACAGACACTTCTGCACACCGTCCGCACAGAGTGTTGCTACGATTGCATTCTTATTGTTGTTGCAGATACTAGTTCAGCCTGATATGTTGTTAGCACACGCCTAAACCTGGCTGATAAGCATTTTTAACACGACATCCCAGCCTACCGGAACAAGCCCAACAGCAGCGATAACCATTAACATCTGTCTCCGATAACAGCAAGCCGCTGTCAATGATGATAGTCGGTTTTGATGTTGTTGTTATTGGTGTTAGAGTTCTATGGGCTGCTGAAAGAGAGAGAGAGAGAGTACGAGGCATGCTGGTATCCCTGTCCGCCATCTAATCTTCCGTCTCTTCTCCTGTTGCAGTGTGGTGCCAAGCTGGATCAGAAGAGAGTTCCCAACCCGATCGAGAAGCTGCTGAATCAGGCAATGTGCCCGTGTCGCTATGCGTCCAACGGATGCACCTGGAAGTTTGCCCAGTCCGAGATGGATGCACACGTTGTTGAGTGCCGCTTCCGACCCTATCGGTGTGTTACGGATGCTTTAAATGTCATCAAGTAAGTTTGGGGTAGAGAGATTGCTACATCAGCGGCATGTCGGACGTTGGAATAACCTCCACTTTCTATATAGGTGCGATTGGCGAGGACTACAGCACGAAATTGAGAAGCATCTTACCGAGGGTCACAAAGAGCTAGGTCCTGTGTTTCGTTTCCGCGAGACGACATCATTGGTGTTTAAGGAGCAAATGTCGCTAGGAGGTCTTAAGCTGGTGGACGCCTTCAGTAAGCGCTTCTTGTTCTACTTCTTCTCCGATGTAGCGAACAAGAAGCTGTCCTTTCTGATGATCTACTTTGGACGACACGAGGAAGCGAACCAGTACTGTTACGAGCTGGAAATACGTGCCGCGCCCTATGCGACAAAGGACTCGCCGGAAGAGGACGACTCGGACAAGCCAATCACCTTCGCACGAAGCGTCAAGTTTGTTGAGCGTTGTTGTTCCGATTCGGAAAATCTGGCGAAGCTGCTGGAAGAGGATCGTTGCATCACAATATCCCACCGGGATGTGCATAAATATCTGCACGAGGAGAAGATCCATATGCTGTACAAGATACGCAAGGTAGATCCAACGCGCGAAAAAAAACTGTCCACAACAAGCGTGACCGCTAGTGAAGTTCCGGAAAAGGCCAGTGCGTTATCAACGAAGACAAAACCCCGGCCTCCACCGTTTGTGTTTGCCAACAAGGGGAAACTGTCCGGCAGTGGCAAACGCTCAAATTCGTCTTCAAGCACTTCAAGTTCCAGCTCGAGCTCGAGCAGCGGCTCTAACACGTCGACATCCACCACCAAATTGCCGAACATTACTGGTGCTAGTCCCACCACGTCTTTGCCCTCGCGAACACCATCCACCGCCTCGACGGTGACAGTTAGTTCGGACCGGAACAGTGTCGATGCGCTAGCATTGGACGTCAGCCGTAGTTCACTTTCGTCCATCAATCGTGTCACTACACCGTTAACACCGTTCGAAAAACCGGAACGGTGTCCGCTTCTGACGCCTTCCATCAACAAGCACGATATGGTAGGTGAAGTAACTGCCCAACCGGCCAAAAAAACTATGGCCGAGAAAAAGCGAGACATTCACCGGCTAATGAAGGCATCGCACAACGTGAAGAAATAGACAAGCTGTGGTCTACTATTATTCATCAACGCTTTACCGCTTTCTGTTCTGTGTTACTGTTTATGCTTCTTTCATCCGCTTCTCACATATTGTTTGTGCGTGTGTATCTCCTTTCTTTTGTACTGTTTTAGTTGCTCGTTGACGGCTTTTGTTCACTTCCATAATGTTTTTCCCGATACTACTTGCAGCCTCCAACGTGGTCCATTTCGCAGACGACAACGACGAGCGGTTTCGCTTACCACACCAGCACCGAGTATCAACGGCAGGTTTACGGCCATGAACCGTACCGTAATGTCCATCATTATCCGCTGAGCGGGTATACAACAACGGCTGCCGTTTGCCAGCGATACACCCAACCGTACAAGGTGAAGGACGATCGTGGCTATCTGATGAAGCATCCGACAAACTGTCTGTACAAACCGCGACCCAAATGGTCGGCCGGAGGTAGCGTCAAAGAAGGGAAAGCAAAAGGTGGTTGGAGTGCGTAAAACTTCAACCGAACAGGACCTACATACATTTAACAAATAGCTGCAACACAGAATTATACTTTAAATATAACATACTCAACCTGGAGCTTTTCTCACTGTTTCTCACTTGTTAGGTGCGACGATGGGGGGGAAGACATAGCTTAATCTTTGTTTCGATTGATTTATTTTTGTGTCGCGTGAGCGAAACCCTTTTTGTTTGCAATTCGTGTCTTCCAATTCCAGCACTAATAAGCTTTTGCACAATTACATTTTTCATAATATTGTATGAGTGTGCCCACGATGCACGTTCAAGTATTCACATACATGTATCATGTCTAGGCTTACGTTACTATCCTAAAGAATCACGTTTTTTTTAGTTCGTTTTTGCTACCGGCAGACCAT
Source organism: Anopheles moucheti (assembly GCF_943734755.1). Lineage (NCBI taxonomy): Eukaryota > Metazoa > Arthropoda > Insecta > Diptera > Culicidae > Anopheles > Anopheles moucheti. The sequence continues at coordinate 75,220,454 of NC_069140.1, forward strand.
AGTGTAAGAATGAATAGCAAAAGCACCAAGAACCCACCTACGGGAGCGGAACTACATTTAGGAAGAATATTTAGCATATTTTACTAGGAAGAAGCCTACAGGCACCTAGTGCCTAGTGTGCACTGCGTGGCTCCTACAGCAGTTGCAATTACCTAAAGTTTGGACACCTGTTCTCGTAACCGGTTTCTGATCTGATGCTACAGGTGCAGCGTTCCTAGGTTCACTTATCAGTCGTGGCGAATTAGACGACTTGTTACCAAGTTCCAAAGCCGTGGGCAAACTTAGTTTACCCGATGTCTCTTAATGGCTTGTCTAGGCTAACTGACAATATCATTCGGGGAACGGTCCTTACTGAGCATCTGATCGAAATAAACCACCGGCAACGGGTGTCCAACTTGGAGTAAAGACAACTGCCCATCTTAAGCGTACTGTTTGGAGTAGAATGATATCGCTAACGTTAGGAGTGTGCATGGCAGCAACAGCAGTAATCTCGTCCGATCGTCATTGCTCAGACTGGACGGCGCAGCACGGTTCGTGCCAATTGCGGCCTTCTGCACAACCGTCGGCTCACTGCTCGGCGAGTCAATGTCCACGTCCAGATCGTTCAGCACCTGCCGTTCGTGCCGACACTTCATCCATCGCGTAGCGGACGACTTTTGGTACTCGTGGGCGATGCTCATCCGCATATCGTTGAACCGCCAGTAGCCAAGCCCCTTGAAGAAGTAGGTTTTACCGTCACGGTACTGGAACGCGGCATCGATATTATATCCAATACCCTTCCACATGGACATATCGCGCGGATAGTCCAACTCTACCCGATTCGTGTCTTCGTCGAATCTGAAAGCGGAGCAACGAAAAGAGAGATTTAGCGTCGGAAATAAAAAGGCAAAACGCTGCGACTCTGCATACCTCCAGTAGAGTCGTCCACTGTAAAGATAGGTGCGATTATTGTGACTCCACACGAGTGCTGCATCGATCCGCTCGATGCTGTCCGGAAGTCCAAGATTGGTCAGTGGTTTCGGGTAGCCGGGTTCGAGATACTGCGAGTTGAACACATAATATTGCTTGCCTAGAGAAGAGGGAGAAGGTGTGGTGAATGTTTGAAACCGTGTCAAACTTGCCGGCGCGAACTGGCGTCGCTCCACTTACCGATGAAGAAAATGATCTTCTGATGCTTGTTCTCGTACACCGTGTCGATGCGCTCAAAGTCTGCCGGTAAGCCGAAAAACATCCGGTGAATCTCGAACGGACTCGGCCGGTGTAGATCGTTCTCGTTCATACGCCACAGCCACCGATCCTTGAAGATGAACAGCTCGTTGCGAATCAGCGTGATCGCATCGAAGCTGGTGTTGCACGGATTCGGATGGATTGCGACCGGTCGATGGTGGTACGGTGGTCGCCGTGTGGTGGTGGTCGTCGTCATCGCCGTCGTCGTTGTTCGATGGTGCGGTCGATGATGCGGTCGATGGCGTACCGTGGTCGTCGACACCGTTGTTGGATGATGGCGCGTCGGGTAACGCGGTTCATCAACATCCTCCCGCTGGTGAGTACGTTCGGTTGTGGTGGTTGTAACCGTCGTGCGTGTCGTGTACGGACGACCACCGTGCGGATACAAACCCTCCCATGGATGGCCGGTAGTGTTCTTCACCGGATAGTATGGACGCGTCGTCGGTCGTGGCGGTGGCGCTGGTGTGGTGGTCGTCGTCGTTGTAGTCGTTGACGGTGTGTGACGTTCCGGGTTTTTGCCGTAAATCTTCTTCCGCGGACCGTAGATCGATTGGATGCCGAGCCGATCGTCCTCCGGGATCGTGTCCTTACCACGGTACGAAATGTGATGCCACGGAAACATGATCGCATCCTGCTGCGATGAGTGTCCCAGTCCAAGCGAATGGCCAAATTCGTGTACCGCCACATCGAACAGGCGTGTACCTAAAGAGAATAAAAAGAGCTCATTATCATCGGTGTAAAAAGTCTCGGTCTTCCTCATCAATTGCGGGAGTTCCCTGAGATAGTGTCTTTAGTCCTTTATAGCTTATGTGCAATGAGAAGCGTCACCCATCCCTAAGTCCCTGGGTCACTCGCAGACTTCTCACGAAACCCTATGTATGATGAAACCCTTATTGCAAAACTTGCTGGTCAGATTTATTGTGGAGTATTGCTCAGTTGTCTAATGGTCCTTTGCTAAGATTCGCATTGAGCGCATTGAATGGGTGCAGCGATCCATCAAAAGGTTTTGTTAGAGACAAATCCCTAAGAGTCTTCTCGATATTAGTCTAGGTGTCCAGAGTATCTGATGCTTAAATTGAACTCTCTAAAAGTCCGTTGATGCCAATCTCTGTCGATCGATCAATCCACAAAACATCTTTCGTACGGATTGTCCTTGGACCATCATTGCCGGCGGATACATGCAGGGCCAGTTGAGAGTTGACAAAATGCTGACAAATTTGTCCAATGACAAAATCAGCTGATCTACTGAGCAAACCATTATATCGTAGCCGCGCATACAATTGTTTTCAGATTTGCGAAACCAGGAAAGCATGTTTTTTAAGAGGTGACACCTGCAGCGTGGAATAAATTTGCCCATCCCTTTTGCTTTGCATACTATCAAACCCGTGAGAGCGATCGCTAGTGTAAGGAAGATGGATGAAACGGAAAGCATCCTTCATCTCGCTCAAACTTCCCGTCGGCTGGTACAAAATTCCATACAAACCAGCTATTTTCAAATTTTCGATACCAGGAGAGCATCCACGGAAGAGGTAACTTCTTGTACAGCAATTTTGCTCGAAAACCACCGGAAAACTGCTTCAAAAACTACCAGTTTTCGATTGTATAGTACCAGGAGAGCATCCACGGAAGAGGTAGCACCTGTTAATTTTGCCCGCCTGAAGGTATGCAATGTTTATACACTAACTTTCCATACAAACCAGCTGTTTTCAGATTGCTGATGAGCATGTTTGCATGTGGAGAGCATGTTTTTCAAGAGGTAACACCTGGTACCAGCCGAGTACCAGAATGTTGCACAACACATGTTGCACGACACATGTTGCGCAACATATGTTGCACAGCATCTGACATGCAACATATGTCGTGCAACATGTGTTGCGCAACACATGTTGTGCAACATCTGGCATGCAACAACTTGGGGCTGCAACTACCAGGAAGCGCGTGATTTGTGCTTGCTCGGCTGGTACTAGGTGTCACCTCTTAAAAAACATGCTCTCCTGGTATCGGAAATCTGAAAACATCTGGTTTGTATGGAAAGTTAGTGTTTAAACATTGCATACCGTTAGGCGGGCAAAATTACCAGGTGCTACCTCTTCCGTGGATGCTCTCCTGGTACTAAACATTCGAAAACTGGTAGTTTTTGAAGCAGTTTTTCGGTGGTTTTCGAGCAAAATTGCTGTACTAGGTGCTACCTCTTCCGTGGATGCTCTCCTGGTACTATACATTCGGAAATCCTGGTGCAATTTCGTTTATACTTTAAAATCACAAAGTCGATATTCTCCTCTCCATTTAATTTATCACATAGAAACAAATGTTTTATATATAAATTAACTCTGCAGTTAAATTTTCAAACATCGCACAATCGGCACAAATTTTTGTGGCCCCAACACGACGAGGCCCTAGGCGACCGCCTACTCCACCTATCGTTTGATCCGCCGCTGCTCTACACCGTAAATTGTGTCATCGTCCATCCCTTGCGTCCATTCGTTCCTTGTTGATTGCAACAAGCGTTAGTGTAGGTCTTATTTATCAACTAAATGTGCCATCCAGACGTAGTTCTACCAGCACACTGCGTCATCACCCTTACCTTCTGCATCGAGCGGTTCATTCAGCAGCCAATGCTCGTCGGCATCGAAATGGGCATCGCCTCCGATACCGGTGCCGGGATAGAACGCGTGGGCTAGAATTTTGCCGCGCCCATCGAAGTTGTAACCGTCGCCGTGGAATTTACGCGCAAACAGTACCTGTATGTCGGCATCCGTACTGTACACCTCGCGGAAGTTGATGTTGGCGTGCTGTGACCAAAGATCTAGCGCTTCGTGCATTATCCGTCGCACCTGTCCCGCATCCAGCTCAGACATCGTTTGATTTACCAAACTGCAAAAAGGAAGGCAAGAAAGAGAATGTTTAAGTACGAGTGAATTGTTTTGGTGTTGGTTCAGTAGTCAGCTAAAACAGTTCGTGAACAGGAACAGGAAGGAGTGAATGGGAGTGCTTCTTCTCGAAATCGTTTTTTTCTTTCCATGTGAGATCTTTCCATCCACCATAACCTGGCATGTGACGTTGGCCATTGTCGTTCGTACTAATCTGGTAAGTTTGGCCAGGATTCCTAAGAGCTCATTGCGTTCTACTATTTTAACTCTGGCTATTCTGTCGTATGCGAGCTTGAAGTCGATGAAGGGATGATTGATCCCTGCCGTCTACTCCAAGATCTGCCGCAAGGTGATGATCTGATCAGTGGTTGGTTTTCCGTTTCGGAATCATCTGTTAGATTCCAACTACCTCTTCTGCGAATGGGAAGTAATGGGCCCATTTGGAATTGGACATCCGGTGGTGTAATGGTAACGACACCGTTCATCACACGGCAGGACAGGTCCAAGATCCCATCCGTTTGCCAGAGATACACCCAATCCATCTGCATCTACCCCAAAAAAAGAAATGGCAGCCATGACCTTAGAAGGTCTTTACGTCAAGTAGAGAGACCCCTTGGAATAGCTGCACTCAAGCTTTCAATTGTCAATTATATCCGGATAACTAACATCTCTTAAAAAAGCCAGAGTTATTCAACTACGAATAGGCAACTTGATGTACCTAGCGCCATCTATCGCTCAGTATCCACCATAATTCTTTTACCTTTTCCATTGGGATCTCGTATTCGAATTCGTTATTAATTTTCGTTTTTACAAAATTCATTAAGGATAAAAATTATAATTAAACAGACAGAGGAAGCACAAATCCACACGCCATGGAGGAAGCAGCTGGTGAGGGTGTACACCGACGTGCAGTTAATGAAATTATAAATGAAGTTTTATTTTCTTCGTCGTCTTTTCGCTGGTTGAGTGAGTGAGTAGCGCGGACGTTCGAAATTGACTTCCGGGGCAAACACACGGCGTGTCGGTTTTCCTCTGTACGGGTGGGCGCCAGCCCATTTCGTTGCTACTTTCGTGTGAAGATAAATATTGCTAGTTGGGTTGTGTACGTTAGTGTATCGCGAATGGCGCACAAGGAACGAGTCGCGGCTGATGCACAAAATTCACTTTGCTGTCATTAGTGTCAGCACCGTGCCCGTGGGTAAGACAGGCAAGGGATGCCGGCGGATGTTGCTGTGTGCCGGAAGCAAAAAAGGCAGCACCGTTTGACGTGTGACGGAACCGGTGCGAGTAGTAGTAGTATAGGGGGCAGTAGGCACCACAACACCATGCCATGCCATCGCAAATCCTCGCATGATGGATGGGCTTTGGAATGCTGCCACCGTTTTGCACGGTGGTGCGCTGGAACGTAATTTTCCTTGACGTTAAACTTTCATCAACGTTCCTAATTTCCGTTTGGTCATTTTTCTATCACTCTCCGTCCTAGTGTGTTCCGTCTTATTCGTCCGTCTATGCAAAGGTAAGCTGAGAGACAGCAACGAGGGGATGGGTGCCCGTTTCCACAAGCAAGAAGAGGACGAGGGCAACAGCTTGTACCAAGTGTGGTAGCACAAGCACCCGGGGTAATACTATCCTCTCGAGGACATTCACTCTTTTGCATGAATTGCGATACCGGTGTGCTGGTCTAAATTGGTCGCGGGACCATTTCCAGAAGGTCACCCCAAAACAACGACCCGCGGATGTACATAACGCTGGGACACAGTGAAGGAAAGCAGGGGGGATTTTTTTAATTGAAAATTAACAACGTTATTACGCTCGTTTACACACGTGTCCCCCGGTCGGGTCCACCGGATTCCCGGTGGAGTAAGGCTGAGATACCTTCCAACGTTTCTTTTTTTTTGCACTGACAAAAGAAGGCACAAATCCGCATAAATCGCTTAGGCAACGATCGTTTCAAAACGGGTCAACCCCGGGTACTAACCTCAGCCTCAAAGTTACTAACGCACCGAAATGCAATTAGTGTGTTGTACTACTCGGTGCAAATCGTTTCATTTCCGCTACAAATTGAAGATGTTGCAGGTAGTTTGCATGTTCCAATGCTGCTGCTGCTAGGAAATTGGATAACGCCATAACGCCTCTGAGGTAATCTCAGTCCTCAAGCGTGAGCACGGGTGCACGTCTGAAATGACGGCCAAGGTGTTAATACCTTGTGCGTGAGTAGTCCTTTAACTGTGTGAAGTAAACTGTTTCCGAAAAAGGATGGCTCTGTTTTACCCGCCCTATGGGATGTGTTCAAGTTCGCTTTAGTTCAGGGGTTCATTCAATAATTACGTAACGCAATAATTGTCAATTTTGCATCGACTCTCCTTAACAAAACGGAGCACTGGAAGCAATCGCCCTCTACTAATTATGTATCATTTTGTCAATCCCCCGTCGATTGAAAAAAACAATAAATTCTCCTCAATATTCTTCAATAAGTAAATCTTACCAGTGACGCCAGACTGACTTGCTACATCGAAGAGGATATTTTGACATGGCTTTAGAACCTTCTTCAATATATAACACCACGATACCTCTCTACTGAAACAATGTTTTTTTTCCTAGAAATATCATATCTTTCATCAACATAATTGTCATAATCAGATAAGATTAACTAAGCGAAAGAAAGATTTCCTTGATGAGGAAGCCATCTTCTGGAAAACACTTTGTAACCGAAGCGCACTTTGTCAAGCGCTAAAGAAGTTCGTTCGGTAGTGTACACTACTTTGCGGTAGTATCCACGCAAATCGATGTCATCCATTAAGGACAAGTTCTCGTGTGTGATCGAATTGCTGGATCAGCACTTTGAGGCGTTATTTTGGTTGGTTTTCTGCAGTTTTGATTTCGCATTCACAATGTCCATTTTGTACAAGTAGATCTTCACCATCTCGTCGGTTACACCGATCATGTGAGGAAACGATGAAGTAATATTGTGCTTGGAATTCTCCATAGAATCTTTGTATCTGACACTTCATTAATAAAATATTTCACCAATCTTTTTTTGGGTGAAATACAGTTCTAACAATAAATAACGATTAAATAATTTCATTTATTCTAATAGATGTTCTAGTCAGTCCTTTTCTATCATTTATCAGATATTTCGTGTGTGGATAAAACATTCCTTTTTGTTGGGGGAAAATACGATTGAGGTGTCTTTAAATTCATTCTAAAACTCGGCAGCAATAAAGTCAACTATTTTTAGCTGGTATGCTGATCTTGAGATCACGGTCATAATACAAGCACTGATCATGATGTTGTAGTTGTCAAAAATCAATCATTGTTCCGAGAATGAGCGTTCGAGAGCCAAATGGAATTTAAATGTTATAAACTGAAGTTCTATGAAATAGTTAACGCCTTCAGTGTGTTTTAACAATTTTGAACAACAATTTGACAGGATTAGAACAACTGAATTCACCACAAAACCAAAAATTAACAACAGAGTGGACATCAGAAAGTATGTAAACCGGAAACCATGACCATTAAATATCAACAAATGGATAGATAACTTGGAATTTGCATAACAATATCTAAACCAACTAAATTTGGCACAAATAAACACTAACTGGTAGTAATCGCCTCCACCCTCCTATCAGCGTTACGTAATAAATGGATGTTCCCCTAAGGTTGTTGCCCCAACCCAACGCAACGCATTGGGGGGCGCGCATTGGTTTGGGCAAAGCGAACGAACGCAAGCTGTACCGTCGAGATAGAGTTTTGCAGTATTTTAATTCAGTAAATTTTAATTACATTCATTTATGACGTGTGTATCATGTCGTCCCATGTCCCAAGGTATGGTTTGTGCAACATCCTGCTGTCGGTCTGTCTAGCCCCTGCGCCCGAGCACCGTTGGGGCTGACGATTCACCGAGCTTTTGTCCCGTCCGTTACTGCCAGACCCCGATGGTAAACACTCCCGCGCGTTTGGGAGTGAGGCTGAGACTCGAAGTACTTGGGTGATTTCGACGCGGGTACAAAGTTACCCTCATTGTCATCGTTCTGTCTCTCCCGAGTTAGTCCGTTCCAAGCGATATGTGAACCAACCGTTCCCTATTGTTTGCCGGCACAGGAGATGAGTTGCAAATGGGGCAGCGCTATGATACGGGGAAACATCATAGTTGAAACATACAAAAACTAGAGAAGCAGCGGCAGACAATAAAAAAAAACCTGGCCAGGGAACGTTGTGATAGGTGGAAAGTTTGAACTGTCGAGCCGTCGTTTTGCCCCGGGTACCATCATATCGTCGAAACCATTTGCATGTTTATCGAAAACTGTACGGCGCGTCTGTGCGATCTACGCCGTCCCACTGTGGAGGGTCCCTAACTATGGGTTGACTTTTATAACTCATGTTAACGGCACTGAATCCCATCCCATCCCGACTTCCCCAATGTTTTATCCTGCACCCTGCATTCCTGCCCTGTTGGTGACGGTGGCACTTGAATGGTTCAAACTTTCCCAATTCGATCGGTCTGTGGTCCGTTCGTGTGTGTGTTCGGCCATGCTTTTCATCACAGCCAATGGCGAAAGTTTTGTTTAGACGGCTCCCAACCCTTTTCCCGGTCGCCTCACCGCCCCTACCCCGAAGGGAATTCCACGGCAATGCTCCATAATTTCGTGATAAACGATAATGAGCACCAATGCTGGCCCTTTACCGGACTCTTCATTTACATAAGGTGGCTGTTGGGGGATTTTTTTAAGGCCGATGGTATCATTTAGCTGATGACTTGTTGAATAATAGTGTGGTTTTGCGTGTGTTTAGCCAACGGAATTAACCGTTGTCGAAGCAAAACGCAAAATTCGTTATCCATTCCATAATAAGTAAGATTGGCCAACTGTGCGTTATTGGTGGTTTATGTCTAGGATACGCAAAACCGCCTGAAAGTATGCATCCATGACGATGAACTTGAGTGATGATGATTCTGTAAATGGTTTACTGCAATGATCATTGCATACTTTTAGGCGAATCAATGTTTATGGAGAATATACCTGCAAATAAATTATTTAATAATAGAACGACCGGAGAAGTCGCTTGGACCTAAATGCAATTATTTAAATACATTTTTGAAGTCCCCAAAAAATGAAACACACCTTTTATATAACTAATCAATAGTAAGAATTTTAAAAATACTAAAAAAAGGTTCATCTCTTCGAAGATGTTTATTAATAAACCATTATTTAAAAAAACACGTTAATACGTGTGATAGTTTTAGTTTTAAAATGGTGTTTTTGTGTAATAATCATTGCATACTTTTAGGCAAAATATTGCTTTATTTAGAGTAATAAGATATTGTTCTTGTACTATTGATTCCATATGTGGCATGCAGCAACGACCTGGACGGTCACACTAGACCGCCATTAAACTAGTTCAAATATTCGGCATGCAAATGGAAATGGTTTGATGAGATGTTGATTTACTATGCATTTCTGTCGTTCTGCTAGTTGCGTTCCTTCAGGGCTACCTTTGGGTGTGAGGAATTCAAGGCCCTGGTTCGAACTGAACCCTTGTGCCATCGGAACGATAAGCTTCGCTATGCTCGTTTGCTGCATACGGAAGGTGCGTGTGAATTGTTTGCCATTGCAATGTTGCACCCGGCTTTACTGGGCTCTCTGCTTCAATGGCATGGCAACACGCTGGAAGCTGGACGTAACGACAGAACGGGGAAAACAGTGATAACATTCCAAATTCCACCCAAACACTAGCCATCCTGGCGGGGGGGAAGGCAGCTTTCTCTACGTTTTCTGGTGAACGATGTAAAGGCTATTGCTGATGTCGCTTCCATGGTGCACATTGTGCACAATTCAAAACCGTTCATTTTTCGACCAATTCCACTCCGATGGCGAATATTGGAAACGGCATTGCGATAAATGGATTTGTCTTTTTTGCGTGTGTTTTTCTCGTTTCCTTTCAAATTCGTATTTTTCTGTTCCTGTCGCTTAAAATTTCGAACCTATCATTACATTTTCCCGCGCACAGAATGGTTTGTGAAGGCTGTAGTGCTGTAAGGTAAAAAAGCGGCATTGTGCCCATATCGGTAAAAGCTTATGCTACACGGTTGACCTTTAGGTACGGTTCAGATAGTAGAGAGGACTGGATTTCCAGTGCGAGAAAAACAACACTTTCCATCGTAAAGGTACAAATCGTTTCTGGAAACTAGTTTTGTTTATATGAAAGCTTGGATTTACTAAAGGAACATGTTGCTAGCATGCAGTTCTAATGATGAATTTCTTTCGTAGACTAAAGAATTGCATAATAATATTGAAATATAATTAACTTAGGATAAAATAATTGTGTTTTGGGATAAAATGAGCACATAAACTATCCAACACCTAAAGGTATGCAATACACATTACCATTCCTCAATCATCCACAATGCGCCTAAAAGTATGCAATTTAGAGGACAAATTCACCATTTAAACACAAAGTTTACTTATCGCATCGTTTTAAAGAAAGAAATTGTATAATTATCACTTAAATATTGAAAAGAACTATGTGTAAAATAATAATTCGTCAAATCCTAAGACAATTCTATCCAATGTTCAATATTTCCGCTCCTTATTTCCGTTTTCTTATTCGTAAAACACAGTTTCATGGGGACACTGCATAAATTCTAATATATTCGAAAAACTTTTGCAAGCTTTATGCGTTTCTCTTATGCCATCACTCGCTCTCTATTCATTGCCGATAGTTCAAACCACCGACAACTTCACTTTATGAAGTTTTATCCATTTCTCGCAGGCAAGCGATCGAGCAAAATTTCAATAATTGACTCCGTTACGATCAATCGACTTTGGGCCAAATCAAGCCAAAACTGACTACAACAAGCACACAAACACACCCACACACTTAGTGAATAATGGTACTCATATTTCCATTCATGAGCGCGACAGCAACGCTTGCAATTGGGAAGCAAAGGTTAGGTCGGCGTGTCACAACAAGCGTTGTTGTGTCGTGCTAGAGTCCTCCGGTTGATTCTTTCACTGGGGGCCGCACCGTGGGCGCTGCCCTTGGTCTGCGCCACAGTTTTGCAATGGGTGAATTTGAATTTATTGACTTTACTGCAAAATTATACGAATTATGCATGCAATGGCCATAAAAGACTATGGGCAAATTCAGCACTAGGCAGGAAGGGTTTCTGTGACTTCGTTCGTTCGCTATCGTTCACTCCAGTGGCAAACAGCTTCCGTATTGTTTCGTCCCTACCGTTTGGAGTTCTTTTTCTTCCGATTGTGCCCTAGCTCGGCGTAGTGCGGAGCAGTGTCCTCTAGACAAATAAAACCTAACGACACGACACACCGTACACGTTCGTACCCCCCGAACGGCGCTTCGACGTGGAAACGAAGTCGGCATCATGGATGTTTGTGGCTCCATGCTCGAAAGCACACCAAAAACAAAAAACAAACAGGACACATTTGTTGGCAATTTGTTAAATATATTTCCGTCCGCCCGGTTTTGTTGTTGGTCGATCGTTTCTCGTCTCGGCAATTCTGTCTGGTTGTGTGTAGGGGAAGATTCAACATTTCAAGGATTGTGTCGCGTCTCCGTTTCGTTCTGGTGGACCACCACCAGGTCCAAGTTGCAAGAACACCACCGACATCATCATCATCGGGGAAGGAGTTGCAAAGATGCCCCCATTCAACCGGCCGTGTAACTCTTTCCCGCGAGCAACGATAGCATGAGGTCCATTTGGTCAAGTCTTATCGCCACTGTCGCATCTCGGGGTTTTGCAACATCTCACCCGCTTTCCATCGGCACTTTGCGCCCTGTTAGACACCAAGAAGGAAGACAATCTAAAAGTGGCAAAAGTTAATGGTCTTGAGAGCGGGTCAGATTGGTCTGTCTGTGCGGGAAGATGGGGACGAGCAAGGAAAAAAACAAAATAATGCCCGGACATTGTGCCGACAAGTCGTAAGCCGCACGAGAGTTGTGGGGCGTTTGGTAGGCGACAGAGATTGGCAATACATTTTTGTGAATTCGTTCGCGCGAAAGGCAATTCTCGGTGCCCAACCGACTCCGTTTCAGCTCCCTGCCTGGGGCGTTCCTCGGGGTTATTAGTATCGAGTGAGAGTGCAATAATAAGATAAATTTCATTCCTCGCTCGTGTCGAGACTAATTTAATATCTTTTCGCTCGTTTCGCCACACCGAAAATGGCCACAATCATCAATCAGGCGAAGTAGCGGTCCGTGGTTTTTAAATGGCCGGGGGGACGTGAGTGATGGAAATTCTGGACGGTTGCGACACAAGTACAGAGTCATCCATTCCGTGTGGGTATCCTTGTTTTGGGGGGGAAAACGTTCAAGAGCACATACCATCAAACAAAAAGCACAACAAAAAGGTACAAAAATCCCTTTTTTAAGAGTATCTGCCACACAAAGGACTTGGGATGGAACAGAGCTTACTGTCCATTTTTTTTTGTTAGCTTAATTCCATGAACGAAAATCTTCGGGATTGGGATGAGCGGGTTTAGATTAAAACTTAACCTCAACCATAGTTACTTTCCTTGGGGTTTTATAAAGAATTTCCGCTGGAAGTTCCTCCGTCCTTTAGCGAGTGTAAACAGACGCGATGGGGTAAATGGATTAGAGTGCGCCTTATTTTGTTTTGTTGGGTTAAATTTTCTTTCCCATTGCAAGTTTGGCCGATTGCACTGTGTGCAATCGACGGAAATGGTTGAATGCGTGCTGCAACTCGCCCCCTCAACAAAACAAACTGAAAAACCGCGGTACAAAACGGGGAACCACTGGAATGTAATCATTCGATCGACACCATTGGGTTTCCGTTTTGGTGGTGTCTCACGAATCGGTGCAGAGAGTCGTGAAAATCGATTTAATCTTTCCCTTTTTTCATTCTACATTGGGTAATTTTTTTTATAAAAATATAAATAAAATTTGGTTTTCCTATTTTACTGTGTTTTTTTCTTGCGCAAGTGTTTTTTTTTCTATAAAGATCATTTTAACATAGTTGTGTTTATAATCATTTAGAGTTATTTATACTTTTTATACAACTATTACAAATTTAAATTAATGAATCCTTTTTATTACTTATAAATTATTTTTATAGTTTTATATTAATGATTGATTAATGCTGATTGATAATGCTTATGTTAATGGATGATTATTTCTAGTAAAATGTAAATAAATAATTTATTACGTGAAAAAATATAAAACTTACGTGTAAACTCTACATCAACATAAGCATCGAGTGGAATAAGAGTTTACACCAGATAACACAACACTTACTCTGTTTTTTAGCTCAGATTTTTACATCCAATTGTTCCACACCCAAAAGGGTTCAATTTAACTTTCCTTCCATCGGGTTATTAGTGGAAATTGCATCGACGAAACAAGAGAGCAAACTAAGAATAAAACAAAAAAAACAACAACCACATTCCATTCTGTGGCCAGGTAAAATTGGCCACAAAATGGTGTTGAAGAGATTGTACTTTTATTACACCACTGTGTTCATCAACCATCGGATTGGAGCAAAGCGGGTGCAACGAGAACCTCTCACTGTTTGCCTCACAACACTTTTAACGGATCAAGGTAGTCCGTTCTTTTCGTTGCTGAAACACATCGTGGTTGGCCGGGCGTGGTTGACGTGACCAAGGGAACGGTTTGCTTCACTCTGCCAGCCGACCAATCCACTGCACAAACCGGATAACGTGTGAAGAAGATTGGCATTACATGCACAGTCCCCCCGACTGGTTGGAACGAATTGTTTTGATTATCTCCACGAGTGGACACGAGCAGCAATTCCTTACCAGCAGCGCACCATATCCAGAAGTGCATCCGGATGGGGTAGCAAAAAAAAACAATAAAATAGATGAAATGGAGAATGCAAAAAAAAACAAAATGGCTCCCGAACAAAACGCTGATGTAACTGTGGTAGGATTATTGGTCATTATCAAAGTGAGTACTGTTGGGCAGCAGGAACAGATAGCAACGAACTCGCCACTCGAGCGATCGATTAATATGGATTTTTATTTCATGTTACCTTCGTTCGTCTTTTAAGCAAATGCACTTCAGCATCGGAATCGGATTGGAGGTCCATAAGAATGCGCCCTTTTTGCTTGTTTTTTTGCATAACCTTTTTCCAACGGATGACGTGAATCTCCGCCATTGATTGGATTCATTCGTAGGATTATTGGTCCATTTTTATGCAACGAGCATCACTGCTCGGAAGCCCCGAGTTCCGGGATTCGGAGATTTCTCAGCTAGAAGCGGGCAGTGATTTTTAAGCTCTTTTAGAGACATGGTAGTTTCTGGCAGATTTCAATACTTTGAAAAGATTTTTCTGTTAGGGTGTACATTAGCGGAAAGCATTACTGTACGAAATTCCTCAAAATTTCCAAGCATTTGTTGTGTAGAGTTTTCCTACACATTTTTTGAGTGAGAGGATTTTTTCTTGAGATATTTATACTTGGAAACGGAATAGTATACAATAAAAATCCAAAACTTTTCGTAAAATCGATCGTTCACCTAATAATGATTTAACCTGATGTTAAAAACATTGCAGTTGCATACTTTTAGGCGTTTAACGCGTTATAAATACAGAAGGTCCCCCAGATACGCGTGTTTTGACAACTTGACAATTTGGTAACTGAGTTAATTTATAGCACACAATCAAAGAAAAACGGTGAAACATTGGTCGAAAATATCTTCCTGTGTCATACAAAACATTTGTTTATAATTTACGTTGAAGTTTTCTTTCGAAAAGTCGCCTAATTTACTGAATAAATAAAGTGCAGCGAAAGGAATCAGTTATGTAACTTGGAAGTATAAACGACATTGAATCAGGATTCGACATACTTGGATGTTTCCCGGATTATAGTCGTTCGCTATAATAGCGTATCTCCGCGAATGCCTGTACTAGCTAGCGGTTGCATACTTTTAGGCGTTTAACGCTCTTAAAGCGCTAAGTTGTGCTAGGATCTGTAGGATGTGATCCTTTTTCATACCGTTTGTTATCACAACTTCACAACAAAAGCATTATGATAAGGTTCACTTTACTGTAAACCAAAACTACCCGTTTGATTTTCACACACACACAGGGTGTATAACGCTTGTTTTCTGGTGAGATTTTTTGCTTTTCACCATGCAACCAATACATCAACGAAACACCGGAGCAGTGCGGTGTTGTTAAACGCAACGCAAAGATCCCTTTTGCAATGGTGGCACCATGAAGACGTGGAACCACTCCCTCGTCCCACCAACCGTTCATGTTTAGTTGTGTGTGTGTGTGTTTTTTTTTATTCAATCACTTGAACAGCAAACACCGAACGATGACGCTTCCGTTATCGATTACCCAGTACGGGTAAGTAGTAGCGCCGGTGAGCTGTGAACGACAGCAGAACCCAGCAGGTCTCGTCTCTGCCCAAAGCGTTCCAAACGGGTGCCATTTCGTTGGTAACATCGTAAAGTGTTTCGCGCACGGTAACTTTACCGACCAAGTACCGGAAGAGGTTTCCCATGTTGTTTGTGTGTGTGTGTGTGGGTGTGCTTATGCGTCTCTATCTTCGGGCGAATGTATACGCTATCGAACACATCCTTCCTCTTGCGAGATCCCATTTTACTTCGCCAAAAACGGAAAATGAACCATCCTTCCTGGAGTTCGGTGGTCCGTATCGAACACGTTGCTCTCGCCGGTTGTTTGATTTTATTTAATCCACCCAGCAATGGGAAAGCATTTTGCTGCAAATCCACCGGTACATAACCTGGGGAAGCGTTGTTGGGTGTATTGCAGGTTATGGAGCAGCAGCAGCACTGTAACGAAGGTAAAGTTCCCAGTTTGTCTCCAAACGCTGGAGGAGTTTTCCACCCCCAAATCCACCCTGAAAACTCTTACGTTTGTGCATTACCGTTTGTGGTTTTCGAAACAGGTGTGCGTTCACCTTCGGTAGCGCTTCCGATTTCAACCCCGGACCATGTACCCGTGCACGCGCTGGGATGCGCAAAGTTTTAGCGAAAATTGGAAATTGAATGTTTTATGCGACATTGAGTAAGTGGCTCGTGGGGGCGAAACCGATAAGTGAAATGTCCATTGTTTAAGAATAGCGAAGGGAGTAAAAATTGGGAACAGAAAACATGGACCGTACTACAAAAGTGCATCTCGTGCCCTGCACTGGGACCCAAATTTGTTGTCCAATTCATCGATTTTTGCGCGCCTCTTCAAGGATTTCTCTTCGTTTTGTGGGGACTGTGGCCTAATGCGCTGCTACCAGTCGTTTAACCTACCATCTTGCCTCGGTGGCAGAGAGCACTGGCTAGGCGTAATCAAATCTGAACCCTTAGCACCCTTCAAGCATGGAAGGTGTATTGTGTCAGCAGAAGATGGAGTTGGATTTAGCTGACTTTTTGGATCCTTCTTACTTACGGCAGAGTTTCCACGCTGCCGTACTCGGTGAATGTTGTTTGCAAGCTTGTAAGATAATTTGCTTGTACACTTTCCTTTTATCGTTCGTTCCGGCACTGCTCTCGTGGCAGTAGGCCGCCGGAGTAGTACTTGAGCTGAGGTAGTAGCACCATGTTAGCGTGCTGTACGGTAGGTTCCTTACAGCATAGCTGGCGCTAAAGCTTGTACTGCCTTTCGATACGTTCACTTATGCTTTTTTCCAGAAGGAAAGAGAGAAAGAGAGAGAGAAACTCTAAAAGTAGGCGGGTAGTCGCGCCACCCGTTCTTTACGACCTGGTCCTATCGTTTGTGTTTCGATGGTGCTGTTGCCTTAACCAGACCCCGCCGGAGCCTTTTTGCACTCGGAGCCATGATGAAGGGAACGCACAGATCAAAAGGCCAGCATTACCATGATTCCTTTACTGAAGAAGTAATAACCCATCTACGGAACGCGCATTGTAGTCCGGATCGAAAACGGCATCAAATGGAAACATCTTCATATGCTTTCCGATTGAAATAACACATCTCGTCTTTGATGCCGTCCATGCTTCCTGCAAAAGGCACGGCGGAGACGTTCTTATCTCGCTCGTCTTCGATAAACAATATTTCCGGTGTCGATCTTCTGGCCCTGAGGGTGCTATGGGGCTATGCTTAGAAGCGAACTCAAGAGTGTTTGTATTATCGTAGTACGTTCGATTATGGAATGGGGGGGGTGGGGCGGATGTAATGTGTACATCCATTTTCACCAGAGCAAATATAAATCTTTAAACCTCTAGGAAGCGAGTGTGAAATCGTTTTCACGTACGTTCGCTGCGAGGGCTGTAGTGTTTCAGCACCTGGAAATATCCCAACGGTTGCTTTGCTGTCTTTAGCAAACATACCGTAAACGGCTATTTTACAGTGCGTAACGTAACTGTGTGCACACTTGAAAATGTTTTGAAAATAGAACAAAAACATTAACAGCATGGAAAATGTGTTTTTGTTATCAAGCAATACGTTGTACAGAACAAAATATAATTATACATGGTTTACGCATATTTTTACAAACAGTGTAATTATTGTTTTCGCCAAGTCACCAACCATGGTTTTGTTCTGAGTGGTTTAATCATTTAAAAAACTCGTTCAAGAATATATTAAAGTACTTCAAATCATTTAGAATATAATAAATATATTTGTCAATTTGGAGAATCAAAGCTTTAATTGGAATCCATTATTTTTAAGTGGAATCATTTGTTGTATTTAACATTTCAATTGAGTCATTGAGTTTCTTTAAATGTCCAACATGTTTCTTTTGGGTTAAATATGCAATAGTGTGTCGTAAAATGTGTAATCATCTTAAAGGTAGCTTCTCATATAGCAATCCAATCGAAAATTCTAGTGATCGATTTCTCGAATATCGAATATCCTTAATACCATAGATCTGATGTTAGCGCTTGACCATATGGAAGTCACTCACAATAGATGTTATCCATTCCAGTCCCACCAAATACGCATTAGAGACGAATTACTTTGGTTGCCGTAAGTGTGACTATTGTCGGTTTTGATCAATGTTATTCCATTTAGCAAAGTGTTCGCTGCTGAAAATTCGATTCATTCAGCTTTTTTTTTATTTTATTAGTATCAAGGCTTCCAATTAATATAATTATAATAATTGTTATATATAATTATTTATAATTTTGAGAAATTGTTTTAAAATATTGTATGGCACATCTTTAGTTCCTGAGTGTACTTGTTCTTGAGTATGCATCGATCACAACAGTCATTCATCGAAAACATAAAGGACTACTTCTTTCCCTAGGCTTATGTTGATAAACCAGTATTGTTATAGTTTTGTTACGCACTGTAGATTAAGCTGCATCTAGGGACTGTCATACGATAATGTTTTGTACAAAGCAATGGTGAACGTTTAATGTTTATCAAACAGCACATTATAATAGTTAATTTATTATTAGTCCCGTTTTGTTTAAGTTACTAAATTTAAAACTAAGCTTAAGTAAAAAACGAAAAGAAAATAAAAATAAAAATATGCTTTCACACGCAGCCGGTAGGATTCGAACCTACGCTCCCAGAGGGAATCTGATTTCGAGTCAGACGCCTTAACCACTCGGCCACGACTGCTGCGTCGCAATCGCTTCGCCGCGCACAATCAACCCTCAATAAGCTCATTATCAGATAATACCGTTTAGGTTGAGCGAGTGGGTTTCGCTTCCCTTTTTTTTTCCATTCACCTGTTTTCGTTGCGATTTGTTCACAAAACACGCATCATTTGCGTAATGCAGCCCTCGGTCCGATCAGCTTTCCGATCGTTTCGGACAGATTAGTATGTTTTATTTCTATTTTAAGACCAATTCGCGAGAGTGAAGCTGATCGGCCCCGATGGTTCGAAACAAGCGCGTGCCGTTCGCTCCGAAGGGGAAACGGGGTTCACACAACGCTTAGGGTAATATGCTTGACAAATTTATGCATTTTACGACTGTGTTTTTTTTTTTTACCCATTCGGAGTTACATATTCGATCTTGACTGCCCCCGTTTTGCTTGGGGGACGCAAACTCGCACGAGATACGCCATACAGCTCTCTTCTCTTGCGATTTATTCCATAAGCGCACACCACACCAGTCGTTGCTTTTTTTCCCCTTGTCTACAGCGGCATAAACGTTTCTCATCCTCTTCATGCCGCAGTTAATGCAGCTCCGGGGTGTGTCAAAGCCCCCCCACCCCCGAAAGGGTCGACCCTAACGATGTCGACGCGACCGCCTTTGCGAGCGACGAATCCTTCGGCATCCTTCGGCGACCGTCTTCGAGCGGTAAATATGTTATCAAATTTGAATAAACTCCGTTCCACGTCGCTGCTTCGTCTTCTGCCAGCTGGGAACGTACGGTGCGCGCCACCCGTAAACGAGCGTGTGTATGCTTTATCCCGCACACTTCGAGGTTCTCCTGCGCTTTGGGTGCGAAAGCGAGCAGGGGACACGAAGCAAGTTGGGCGAGGGGGGGGTAGCATAAATCGATCGACATCATGGGTAACGACATGTTCCTTCTTCGTCTTGCTGCGAACAGCACTCGGTTTAGCAAAAGGATAATTTGTCCTTGCTCTCCGCGCGCGTTTGCGTGAGGGAACGAAACGCAAAATGGTTGACGAAACAAATGGTTGCTTGGATGCTTTTTTTTGCGTTGGGTGGAATAACAACATTAGGGGTTGGTCCCCGTGAAGTGTTATTGGTGTTGGAGGCATATAAAGCAGATAAGGCAACAACTTTTATGAACCACAACAGCACCGCAGCTGAGATAGCTCGCTAGTGTATCGCTGTGATCGATGGCATCATGAGAAAGCTAAATGGGTTGATGAACACATCACTTTACCACCACTTGCATGGTGGAAAACAAGAAAAAACAATCCGTGCAATATGTATAGTGTGACGCGTAAATTTCATCCCGATGTAATCTTCTCAGTGAGATTTAATTGCCATTCGAAAAAAAAAAAGCAACACGCTCCCCTTAATGAGCTGACAAGGATTGGGGCTAGTTCCACTTCATTTTCCCACGTGGGGGTGTACGTTCCGCGATGGATTGGTGCTTGGTAAATTGGTAATTTTGTAGCACCGAAATGAAATGACATCTAATCACCGACCAGCGCCACCTGGCGGGCGGTTTTGCTCGCGTTCTTCGCTCGCGCAAAGTAATTCGCACTTAATCACGGGCGTACAACGCAATTAACTCGCAAGACGCGGGCCGCGCGCAACGTCATCCAATCGGTTGTGCTTCATTTAAAATGGTGGGGTGCGTAAATGAATTTTCATCACCACCCGTAACACACCCAGTGCCGGAGAGATGGTTGAAATATTGCTAGTCGCGCGTATTCTCGGCACACTTTATGAAGATTAAAATTTACAAACCATCATGACCGGTCCCGGTTTGCTCGGTGATTTTTCCTGGTAAAACGGTAACCCACGGTTTGGTAAAAATTCCCCTCCCGTTAGCAGAACGGGTCTTGGGGGTGGTTTAGTTTTTACGAGCCAAACTGAAGCCCACTTAGTGTGTGGGGGCGAGGGGTACGTGTGTTGTTTTTTTTAATTGCCCTGCGAGACAAAACCTCGTCTGGCCAGGATTAGAGGGCCGTTCGAGCGAACATAATCCAGCGTGGTCCCCCGTTCCCGTTCCAGACCGGGCACTTCTTGTCCTGGAACATGGGAGTGGATGGAGAGCATTTTGCTAGCGAGAGCGTTGCTGCCTTGTAGCAACACTTAAACGGGTAATTAATACCATAATTAATTAATTTACGAGCCACATTTTGCGTTAATTTAAATCTCACGCTATTTACCGGAACCGGCGTTTCGGGTTGTTCGTTGGGGATGAGTAGTGTGGTCGCGCTGGTTGTCTGGTTGTCGGTTTGACGATCGGCATTTTCGGGCGCAAAGCCCGTTTAGTGTTGCGATGAAGTCTATAATTGAATTCTGTCGTTTCGTGTGACAGTTTACTCTTTCGCTGGTAGATCGATGAGGTGCGACAGATTGAAAACTGTCAGTTCTTGTACGTAACATTCGACGAGGGGCTTTTTTCCGAGGGCCAACCGGACGGATTACTTTTACAGGCTTCAACTTGTGGGCTTTTGGGTGTATTTGGGGCTCTAGTTGTCGAAAGTCAAGCAACCGAGTAGACGTATTCTTGAATGGTTTGAGAGCTCCTTCGCCATATCCGGGTAGTGTCCAACACAATTCGTAGTAAAAGAAGAGAGCCCGTGGGCTTTATTCGTAATTCCACGACTTCCGAATATCTGCTCGTCGAATGTCCAAGTTCTCACGAATGCCATGGTACTGGAGACGTAGACGTAGACCCATATTCGCGGTCGCTCACTCAAGGAGGTTGTGATGATTCAAATAAGCATCACACCCAGGTTGAGTGAGTGCCCGAGAGTAGGAGAGTTCGGCGTTCGGATGGTTACCATGTTTTTGGGGTCTCCTCTGCCGGTGGTAAAGCTGACAGCTGTAGCGAACTTGTTGAGACCACAAATCACAAACAGGACGACGATGACTTCCCGGTGCATTTGTTGAACTTCCGGTGCGTAATTGACGTTGAAGTTGAAGAGGGAATGCGAAAGAGGAAGCCATCTTTGCTGGATGTTCCTTACCAGCAAGTTCACACATACACTCGCGCGCACTCCTTTTTGATTTGCAGAACCGGATCGGT
This sequence comes from Anopheles moucheti, assembly GCF_943734755.1. Taxonomy (NCBI): domain Eukaryota; kingdom Metazoa; phylum Arthropoda; class Insecta; order Diptera; family Culicidae; genus Anopheles; species Anopheles moucheti. Next base: position 75,242,156 of record NC_069140.1, read on the forward strand.
CGGATTTCTAGTCTGGTTTGGCTAAATTAATTATTTAGTCCCTATTCGGAGCCACCAGCTCATTCCTTTTCGATGCAACGTACAGGATTGGAGAACGATAGCTTTCCGTAACTACAGCTTCATTTCCATTGTTGCTTCTACGGCACAAAATGGCGCTGCGGTGAATGGTTTCGGTACGCGTACTACGTGGAAGCGAGAAAAGAGATCCTTTTTCAGATAGCGTGGCGGCGCTCCTTTGCTCCAATTGATCCCGCACAGTACATTTGGAGATGAATGATTTTTGGTCAGTTTGGTAACAATAAAAATTAACACCGTCTCCGTCGAGAGAAGTTCCACGTTACGGTAGGGAAGTGATTTTGTCATCCTCTCAGCAAGGCGGGTCTTGTGAGACAACACACACATACACAATCGAGCTTGGTGGAACCGGATTTGGTGGAAAGTCACACTGTGGTCAGTCAGACATCCTCATCATCTCTCTCCACCACCACCACCATCCGTTCCCCCCATTCCCCTTGTCCCATTCCCCTTGTGGGGGAATTGTGGAAATGCGAGAACATAATTTATGAACCTCCGGGATGTGCAACTTTCGCAGTGGCCAGTGGCTTAAAACCGGATCGTCGTGGTTGTCCTGCCCGCCATTCCCTGGAGGTCACTCGAAATGATTCGAGTTTGCGATAAGTGCCAGGAGCGGGTGGAGGAAGCAGCCAGCATTAAAGCGAGAGATCATTGAAAAGTTCGCATTTCCGGCTTCCGGGTTGTTTGGAAGCTTCGGCACCGAACGACCGCCGGATGGCTGGGGAAATCAATTTAATTTCAGTTCCGGGAGTTTCTTGTTTGCTAGCTATTAAAGGCCACCGTGATGGGTGATGTTCGATGCATAATTCTCATTATTCAAGCTTATTACGTTGGTGGGAACGTTACGAATATTTAATTAATGTAGTAAAAATGCTTAAGTGGAAATAATAACTAGGTATGGGAGGGGAACAACATTGGAATAAGATATATGAGGCATGAGATGCCTCCCATCAATTTCGGAAAATCGTGCCATTGATGGCCATTTCGTTTCCAATAAACTTATAATTGCTTCTCAAGCCATTTTACATGAGCATTTGTTGGGAAAAAAAGTATGTAGCAGAAACAAGAGGAGTTTTGTTAGAAACACTTCCTGATTTGTTTAAATGTCAAGCTCCAAGATTCCATTTCTCCGATGTAATACGTGTAATACCCCATGTAATACCCCAATACTTCGGTTAGCGTTTTGTTGGTGTATTGCGCAAAGATTTTTTGACACTAAAAAGACAAGAGACTAGAAAAGATTAACTTAGACCGAAGGGAACGGAAGAGACTTATCAAGTTTAATACCGAATATTTCGAATGCCACTGTACCAAACGTTTTCAATATTTTTTATCCTCATAAATTAGATTGTTTTCAACAATACAGTTACTATCTTAACAAATAAGCAGTTCTTATCATAATTATCGTTTTCGATCGAATTCCGGAAACTTAAGCCAACTTCCGTATATCATATTTTATGTATCTTAAATATAAACTAAATTGGTCCCCGGTCCCCGGCCCGGGTTCATCGATCAAAACCTATTAATTTAAGAATTTACCGAAGGAGAATTTATAAGAAAAACCCAAGAAATATTAAAAAAATAATGACATTTAATTTTTATAGTGATTCGAGTTTCGAACATTTTTGAGGTTATGTTTCATATTACGGACGTTTCGAATCAAATTTCGGGAAGCATCGAAACTTCGTCAATAGGGTGCACAACTCACAAACTTCCTGTGCTAAATGTGTAAAACTATTTAAATTGTAACTTCTCCACGTCCAAACAGACATAAAGAGGAATTTTTAGTCGCGATTTTGGTAACATTCTTGGCATCTTGAAAACAGTTCAATCTTGCAAACAAAGCAAAACTCCTCAATGGGACATTTCTGATGTGGTTTGTCTGTATGAGTCTGTAAACAATTACAATCTACTCCAGCTGTCCGGAGTATAACACAAGATTTAAAAAAACCTTATTTAAATAGCGGACAAAATTCAAAAGAATTTTATGTGAAATTCAGAGTGTTTTCTCGTTGATAATTATCTCAACAATCGATGCCGATGTCCTGCGATGCATCTCGGCCAAAATAAATAAAGGGTATTTGAGGGAAAACTGGTAAAAAAATCCACAAGGAATTTCCTCAATCAAAATGGACGACAAATTGAAAATAATTATCTATCACCAAATTAGCATCTGACAGGTGCTAGTAACTTAAAAAAATGATTCCAGTATATAATGTGTAACACGTGAAGAATGCCCTGAATTTAAAGCTGTCCATAGTTTCATGTTTTTGTCTTATTTTTCAATCATTACTGTAAGAATTATTGTGAAATTGAAACGGATTTCGGAATTGACTGTATTGACACTAAATTTTGTTACAAAAAGTTAATTAAAAATCAAATTTCTAAAAGTCTTTTTAAAATTTCAATTAATGGAAATACATTTTAAACTATTTAAAGTGATTTGTAGAGCTTGCTAGTGCTAAAGCACGAAGTAGAATTCAAGTAGTCCCTAACCATCTAAAGATATCGACCACGTCTGATGCTTACTTTCATTTGAATTAATTTACATACAAAAAACTTATCTGAAATTCGTTAATATCGTATATTTCTTCAATGAAAAATAGACTCAATTTGTCTTTCGATTCCGATGTGGATGAAAGGAAAGACAATATTTTTTTGCATTTCGATTTGCACAGATTGGAAGCGATTTAATGTTCAATGCAAAACAAGAAGCAAAAACGAGATGATGAAAAATCTTTAGTATTGATTTAAGCTCTCAACAAACATTAACTTGATCGGTGAGTAGCGGAATTTAGCAAAAAGAAAAGCCATAACTGATGACGGTAATGACTAACCCGAGCGCAAATGAAAAATTGCCTCCCCGAGAAGCGGAATCTTTCAGACAAACACCGGAACAATGCGACCCTTCGGTCGTCTTCGGGGCCATCCGTGACCGTGACCGGAAACCGCGCTGGACGGATAAGCGGACACACGACCGCGGGGAAAACCCGGAAGATACTTTAAAGACTCCCGAAAGCAGTCGGGAAATCGTTTTCCATGGCCCAAAACCATCCGAAATCCCCTGCCCTCCTCGGTTCACGTGCTGATGTGTTGTTTGCACAGGGACAGGGACATTTGTGGGGAGTTGTTTTTTTTTTCTTTACGGAAGTCTCGTGTCTGCCACTAACGCCGAAGCGGAGATAAAACCGTACGCCGTGCTCATTCCTCACGCCGGAAGCGCAAACGACGTTGTTCGGCGGAAACATTACGGAATCTTTCCGCTTTCCGTCACGGAAAAGTTGAGTCGAAGGCACGATTCCGGCAATGGCGCGTCACTAGCGAGAAAGCTCATAAACCAGAATTAATTGGGCGTTCAGTGTGGCGCTGCGTTTTTGGGTTCACCCGAGAGAGGGGGGGGTGCCCGAGCTCCAAGTAGTGGCCATTCGGTCTGTCAGTTTTTGTTGTTCGTTTCCGGATGATTTAAATGGTAGTGGCAGTGTAATCGAAGGGCGAGAAAACAGCTCAGCAAAGTGCCCACTGCGTTGGGGACCCACGCGAATGGGGGTGTTGTTTAAATTTGTTTCCTTTCCGGTACTGTCCACAGTCCGTTGGTGGTCCAGTTTGTCTTTATATTTCTTACACCCTCAAAGGTACGATCGATCGAAGTGGAGTGGAAATTCTTTAAAACATTTGCTTGCGTTCTGCATGACTCACTCGCTAGCGGCTTAATCTGTGGGACACTCCTGACCGAGGGATGTATTTACCTGAAAGAAAATAAGCAGAGAGAGAACAAAAAAACACGCGAATCAGTACAAGTATTGCCGCTGCCAGTCCATTTGTCGTTGGTAAGATTTATTGCCGAAATCAAATATTAGACGACAGATTTTCCGTTCCGTCCATGTTTTCTTTTATATATTTTTCCACGGCTAAGAAACTTCGCTTTAGCCACACAGACTTACAGCAGCAGATCCTTCCAGGGGAGGACGGGACGATTTTTCTACCGATTGTGCCCGAAACGTATGCTTTTCCCGGTCCAGGAAAAGCTCCAATAAAAGTAAGTTCTTAGCGTCGGGACGGGACGATAAAATAAAGGAAAACGAAAGTTCTGCCAAACTGAATGTCCTCAACTCAACTTCAGCGAACCATCAAACTTTGGACACGGCCAACGTCGGAAGATGTGTGTGTGGATGATTTTTATGGTTCCATTTTACGGATCTCTTCCAGTAGATCTTTTTTCCTTTTCTTAGTTCCCACCCGAGCACCCAACAGCAGAAATGCTGAAATCTATAAGTTACACCATAAAAATCACGATGGTCAGCAGCGCTGCGAGACCGAGGGCATATCGATCAAACGTTGACAAAATGGTGGAAAATATTCCACGTCGTCCGGCTGCGTGAATGCATTTAACTGCCGCAGGGAGCAAGGATTTTCGGACCAGAAGTTGCATTATACGTCCGTATATAATGCGTTCGCTTCCGTTCGACGGCACCGGCACACCCATGCGGATTTATTAGTTTTCCGCTGGACTTCATCTGTGACAGACGCATCATCATCATCATCGCATCGCATCTCGTGATGCTTCAAAGTGTCGACTTTTGCCAGGAATGCATCGCACGATTTGCTGGGCGGAAGAAAAATGGAAAACCGTTTCCATCCGTGTCGGACGGACACGTTTTCGACATTGATTTATTGACTTTGACTGTTCGGGATGGGGGAAGCTTTTAGAGTTTCTTTGCAAAAGATGCCTGACGTCGAAGACGTTCGATGGAAGCGACCGCTTCGGGTACCCTTTTTCCCTTTTGTTTTCTTTAGTGCCACCGCAAGAGCCATAAGATGATGGTGTGGGTGTGAGTGTTTTTTTTTTCTGCCCCTTCTCTATTGTCTTCTACGATACCGTCACGTTCCGTTCATTTGGAAAAGATGTCATCTTTTCTTCAGCCTGCCAGTGAAAGAAAGTACCGTGTCGATGATGGCCCCGTAAGCTGCTGGAAGTCGGCTGTGGTTTTTTCCTGGTGCAGTGTCGCTCTTTTCCCTACCTTTCATTGCCTTTGCGCATCTGATGGTGCATCTTTTGTGTGGCAAAATATGGCAAATCATTGCGAAAAGCTTGCGCCTGTTTGCCGTTTGTTAAAAAGGTGGCGTTGTTTTCTTCCTTTTTACTTTCTCTCCCCCTGACAGTCCCGTGGTGCTCTGTGATTGTGGAGCGAAGCGGTAAAAGTGCCATCGAAGTTGCTGGCCTGGTTTTATGCCACGCCACGTCTAATTCAATCAGCATCCCACCTTCGGGAGATTGTGCTGGTGCAATTTTCGAATCAATAGCGTTATTCGATTTGCTAACGGTGAATATGGTTCGGAATAAGGTTCAGCAAGAGTGTGTGTGTGAGAGAGAGAAAGAGAGAGAGCAATCTATATTTATTGCTTTCAATTTGCAATAGGGTTTCATTTAGTGAAATTTGTCCCAAACACTTGCACAGGTGGTTTTGTGAGCAGTAATTGCTAGACGGTGCCAATTTTGCGTCATGTAGCATAAGTTTTTCGCTTTGATTTAATTTATAAACAGCATTTTGTAAAACGATCCTAATGGAGGCGGTACCGAGCAGAGGATTTCTTAGAACTTCTAACATAACATTTTAATCTTCGTCCAAGAAGTAACGGTGTGAATTAAAGATGGTCGCTGTGAGTAAGAGGTGAAAGAGTGAGCTAAAACCTGCAAGTGATTGCATGGAAAAAACTCACTCACTCTCCTTCCTCACCAGGGACTCACTCTTGAGTGACTAAAAGAATTTTGCCATTCTTTTTGTAATAGTTGGATAAAGATTGGATGCTGAGCTTAGAGATACTTTTGAATAGAGGAAGAAATGTTCAAGAGTCGTTTATTGTTGACGTTCGAATTAGAACTAGCACGGATTAACAATAATGTAAATAGGAACTTCTCCATAGGAATAGGACGATATTTTACAGGAAGTTACACAGTCTAAAGACTTTTTAAAAGAACTAATCGATTTTTTCCTATGACAGTTGCTTTCGTCGTTTTACGAGTTGTCAAATTCGCTGCGTTGCGATACCAAACCACCATAACTGTCATTATATCGGTCGATATATTTATCGACTGGTGGTTAATTTCGTTGGCGATAGGTCCCATTGACAAGTATTCAGGCAGCGGGTACGATAATAATGACATTGTACTAAACCTAGTGTTGAATATTATTCAACGGTCGATATGAAAGCAAGAGCTGGCTTCCATCGTTTAACGGTAGAGGGCGCTAGAGGGTACACGAGCTATAAGAGGATCAATTACCGGGAGAAAGGCGACTCCACAGAGCAAACCCGGACGAGGACGTCAATTTTTAGCTCCTCTAGATGAACAAAATTAAGGCAATCGATTTGGAAAATAACGATTGTTGAAATAAATCCTTTTTGTGCGTTTTAATTACGTTTGTGCTAAATTTAGACCTAAAATAAGACTAATAAAACCATTGCATGGCGACCATTTAATGGAAATACAAACACAAATAAACAATTGCTGTTACACGTCGAGCTTCTACGGCAGACCACGCGAAGGGCTGGTCCTTTTGCTGATGTCACAGGACGGTAACGGATCGGTTTTCTCGGTGAAGCAGAGTCTATGGTCGAACCGTCCCGCTTACCAGACCAGACCCGCTAGTTGCTTCTTATCCAAAGCTTGGGGAGCTTATTCAGACAGAAGGGGTTAAGGTGTCGAAGACCAGAACTCTGTTAAAGGAAACTAGATGTTGCTTCTTTAACCGATTCACCAAAGAATTCTTTATCCTCAATTGTTCCCGCTTATACAGCCATTTTAACAAATGTCATGGCTTGCTTAATCTACATTCTACTGCGGTTTACAATTCATTAGATTAAATATTTTCATATGGTTACTTCGATTTTACAAAACTCAAAGACGCAACAATTGCGTTTTGTTATTCTTTTTGGATTGCATTCACTGGGTGGGAGTGAGTAAACCCATTCAGTTGAATGATTATTGATGCATCACAAAAGAGTGAGAGCAAAGGTTTCGAACTCCTAAAGCCACTCTGTGACTCTGATTCAACACAATAAAAAGAATTATTAGTCTCATCTTTTGTATTGACGAATAATGAACGAGATGTGATGTGTTATGTTTACAACAGTTAATTGCCTAGATTTACCTTTGATGTCCTTCGCAAAGAACGTTGAACAATCGCTTAGCGCAGCGTGTAGAGCGTGTCTTTCAACGCTACGGGGGATATCGGGCGACCAATTGGAAATCGGAATGGAGCGATTTGTCTGGGCGAATGTTCCCAACACCATTGTACTACGCATCCCGTAAGTGTTGGAAGGAAATTGTATGCACAAGGTAAGTGTTTTATCGCAACGGCAAACAGACGCACTCGACGTCCTCGGCTTTGTGTAAATAGTACGCACCGGGCGCGCGGGCGGGTGGGGTATTTGACAGCTCTGTTGGCGCAGAAAGCCGTTGTCGTCGAACGCCGCATGAGAGTAGCTTTTTGGAGAACAGTGTTGAGGAGCAAGTAGTGCATCATGCAAACGTGTTGCTTACATATTCGCACATCAACACATTGCTGTAGCGCGCTATGGAAAAGGGCATCTCTACCCCATCCCGATGATTGCTGCTCATTTACAGGCAGTGGTCTTGGCAGTTTGGTATGAAAGAAGCGGAGGGTTTGCTATAACGCCAGCAGAATGTGAACAATTTCTTTATCATTCCTGGACCATGCCATGTTACCGGCCGGGTGTTTGGGATATTGAAGAGCGAGTCGTCTAAAGCCGATGGTAACGCACTGTAAGACCGTCCATTGCAGGTTGGCACGGGAACGAACCCTGTCAGTTATGGCCGTTGTTGCATAATCGGTAATACAAGGCAACACTCGCACGTTATGGTGCAATGCACGGCAGATTAGTGTGCACCTGCCGTGGTGTAATCGCTCCTAGCAGACGTATGAACATGTGGCGCTCGTGGGTTGCGGGTCACACATTCCCCGTGAAGAAGATCTCACTCTCTCTTTACTCCGAAGCTGGGGATGATGCTATAGGGCGGTATTTGGCATCGATCGACATCGATCGAACCGAAGCTATTTAGTCGCAGGCGAGGATGAAGTTTGCGACGCAATGTACATATTTCCTTGAGCGCTTCACAGCGCGAAGGTTAGGGCGGAAACGGCTTCAGATTCTCGAGGTTGGGTAAGCAAATCGTAAGACAATGGAAGACAAGGACAACCCCTTTTGTCTTCGTACCTCACCGGGCCGGGGGTTTCTTGGGCGACATTCACCATGTGCCCCGGCTTCCATTTAAAAGATGAGGCCCCAGTTAGCACTGGTTCCGGTTACGGTCTTTGTCTATTGGTTTTGAAAAGCGTCCCAGCGTCAAGGGTGCTTTTGCAGTGGTTTTTCAAGACATATCATAAGGGTGCGGTTTTTGGGGTTTTGGTGTGCTGGAGGGGTGGTGGAGTAAAGGCACTGCTGGTATATGCTGAAGTGCAGAGGTGATCCGTATGATGAGATGCGCACGAAGGAAACCCTCGTTGAGAGGGGGAAACTTCCATGCCAGAAGAAAAACGCTGATAAGACAATTGTTAAGTGGTTGTTCTTGAGTGACAATGGCCGTGTTCGAAGAATGTGCTTTGCCACTGATGCCACATCGCATCCATTCACTGACTTTCTAAACGATTTCCCTTTGGGTTTTTTTTTGTCCCCCCTCGCTCCCCCCCGATGCGCTCTGGGTCGCGCATTTTCGCAAGGAAGCAAATTTCCGCCCTTGTGTGTTTTTTTGTTGCTGTTGTTACTGTTACGTTCGAGTTCAGGGCCAGAGCGAAATGGAATGTGCCGTGCGTTTGGTTCCAAACCAAGCGAAGGGTAGCTCATAGTTGGTAAGAATTGTGTGCAAAGGGATGTGGAAATGGTAGATTGAAGCATGTTTCGATGCAGAAGAAGATGTGATTGACGGAAGAAAATTGTGGAAGTAAATGAAATTGTCTTCAGTTTGACGTAACTTGTCCTAATTTGTGAACGCAGCTTTGAGCAAAAGAAACTCTAGATCCTTCGTTCGTTTGTATTCAAGATGAATTAAATATTTATCAACAATTTTTTTGGTGTTTTGTATCGCTGTAAGTGTTATGAAATCCACTAAACTATTAACCTTTCATGATTTAAATTAAAAAAAGAGGAAATCAACGGTGGCAACTCACTCCGAGACAGCGACTTCTTGTTGGACTTCATGCTTTACTTTGGCGCGATTAAGTTCCGAGTCAAAAAGCCGCACTGCACGTTTCGCAAGAGTTGCGCTACTCAAACAAGCCGGAAACAACCGGTGCTTCATAAGCCCTTATTCTTCTGCAGCAAATCGCCACCAAAAAAAAAACCCTCCCTCGCTTATTGTGTTTCAAAAAAACCGTTCGACTTTCGCAAACTATACAAAGTCGAGCAGTGCACGTCGAAGGGCCGAAACTTCATCCACGGGAGCGCAGCGAATCGGTGTGCGCGGCGTGGCAATATTAACAGTGCCCGGGGAAAGTGTTTACCTTTTTTCCCAGTGAGTTTTAATAACCTCGGCCCAACACACACACACACACACACACTTACTTGTTGCCGTATGCCGGGGTGCGGTTGAATGCCAACAAGCCGCACCAGTCACCAATAATACAATAAGAAATTATAACCAAGAAACAACGAAGGGAGGGAGAGAGAGAGAGGGAGGTAGAGAGAGAAGGAGAGAAATGAACGTTGTATCATGCTTAAAAAGTGTAATTTAAAAACTTGTCCGTAATTCAACCAACGCTGGACTAAATCTACCACCAAAACCGTCCCGCGGCGTCATCCAACGCAAGTCAATCTTCACATTTTAAGGGGTGATTTTATGGAGCAAGTGAAAGAAATTTGGTAAAATATAAACACCACTTTTACGCCCCATCTCCCCCTCACCACATTTCACTCCCATGCCACGTGTTTCGCACATTTTGCACGATGGAGGCGCCCAGTCTTTTGTGGCGTTTTTTTGTTGTTGTTGTTGTAGCTCTTAGCTTCACTTGAGAAAAAAGCCCTGCTTTAAACAAAAAAGCCGGATAAACGGCTTTCTGATCCCTTTTGATACGGTAATGTTGTGAAGAATGGGTGCCTAGCTGTTGCCGTCTGACGGTGGTTTGTGGTAGCCTGTGAGGTAGAATGTTATATTGAATTTCATGCTCAGCGCAACAAGGTGGTGAAGTTTCCTTACGGCACAGGGTGGTTGTGTGTTTTTTTTTTGTAATACAACATTCACCACGAGTTAGTTAGTTCCAAGCGGAAACTACAAAGATTAATATGCTTATCCTTCAAAAGCAGATCGTTACGTTTGTTGATCATATATATATGTTGTGCAACTAACGCCCTGGATGTTTAATAATTCGTATCAAAATTGTTTCCAGCCTGTCGCGTCCATCGATGCGCTGACGGTAGCTGATGATGTGAAAACGAACAAACATCCACGCTGATGTACCGTGCGAGCGTTTGATCGGTGAGTTATGCCTGTACAGCGTACGCCGGAAAATGGAAAAGAAACTGAACGAGCGGAGTTTATGCGTGTGCGCCTGCGGCCATTCAACACTTGACGGTTCAGCGGAGTGTGCCGGCTTAGTGTTCGGTTTCCACTTACCGAAGGCGCGCACGAAATTGCAAAAAATACGCCTACAAGACGCGTGGCAATGGAGAAGGAAAACAATCTGAAGAATTCTCCGCCCACCCCACCACGGTGTCGTTGATTTATGAGATTATTATTTTTCAAAACCATTTTTCCTTCGCCGGGTCGTTCCGACCGCACACGCACACCGGTGTGTGTGTGTGTGGGCCAGTTCTGACCAGAAGGTCATTCGAATGGGAAACTGGAAGCGAATCAGAAGGCAGATGAATTTTACAATCTTCGGACGTGCTTCCCTACTGCCGGACTGTTTGTGGACAGTTTCGTAGCGGGAAAGGGGTTATCCACTCCCCCACGTACTTCACAGACACATAGTTTAAGACAGATATGCTTGAATTGAAAAATTCTTTTACCCAACCAGAACCAGAGCCAGTAGGAAGAAAACCATTCTTTAGGGGGGGAAATTGAATTTTGTATGGTGATACGATTGGGCCGAGAAATTCAATCAAAAGTGTCCTCAACTTGACCGTTTGTTGCCGTTGATAGCTGGCATTTTTCCAACGCATTGACATTGAGACATAAATGACAAATTATTGGATCAAATTTAAACCCGATGAATGGTGAAAGTTGTGAAAAACTTTCCACTATCGAGGACGGGTGATGATGTAAGTGGTACGACTATTTTTCTTATAAAAACGGTTTTACTACGGCTGTGACATGACAATGTTAAGAGCTATTTGGGTAATAGATTGTTTTCCACCGCCTTTTCTAAAGCAACATCCTTAATCTCACCGATACGCTCTTACACGCTAAGCACAATAGAGGAATAGTGGCGTTAATAGGATCGGTGAAAAGCAAGCATGACTAAATGGCATTGTTGGTGCCGTGACCAGGAAAATTGAACGACAACAAGCATGAGCATAATCGAGCACAATCGCTGCACGGTACTCGCACGTCCAGGTCCAGTGGCCAGAAATGTTTCCTCATTTTCCTTCTCCCTATTGATGTGTGTGTGTGTGTGCGTGCATCAACATCGACCTGGATGGGATGGAGATCAAACCTTAATAATAAAACTTTTTCCCATCTCCCGCACTAGGGCCGTGACGCGCAGGAGAAACACGGGACAGAAGGGAACATGAAAAGCGTGAAAAGTGATGAGAGAACTAAAAGGGAAAAGAGGCAACTTTAGTAAAAAAAAGGCACACACACACACACACTTAGTAAACTTTTTGGTTCCAAGTTTGAAGGCTCCCAGCATCCGAAGCCGTAGGTAACCATCCATCTCGCCGTGGCCAGTATGCACGCACTGGCGATGGCAAGTGGTGTTCGGTGGGCAAACAAAACGGGGGAAAAAGAAAGCACAAAAGATGATGAGGATCACGTGGGAAGCGTTTTCCATGGCAGGAATGGAGAAAAGGCGAAAAAGAAAAATGCACGAGCGCTAGAAAGTTTTCAATAATTCTTCCACACCATCTCCGCACGTCATCGTCGTCACGGTAGATGTTCGGTGGTCCAAGGAGGCACTGCGAAAGAGGGTGTGTGTCGGTGGTGATGGTTAAAATGTTTCCCCCCCCCCACTCCCCAAACTAATCTTTCCACAGTTCAGCGTTCGTGGCTTGAGTTTCGGATGATTGGCAATTATCTGGCACACGAAAGCGAACACACGGCGACTGATGCTGCTGCTGCTGCTGATGACGATGATGATGATGATGGGACCGACCGACGCCTCCCCGTTCGATTCGTCCCATCACAGTGCATCTTATCTGCTGTGCAAGTTATTTATTTTTACTCCTTGCTCGTCGCTGTTAACGGTTGGGCATCGAATCTTGTCCCTAGCAGCATGGAAGAACAGAATGGAAGCAAAAACGGAATGAACTTGCCAGTTCCAAGGGTTTTGTTGGAGGCGTGGAGAAAATTGATGGATTCTCCTGTAATGCGTGGCAACGAATGGGAAAAATATTCGTCCGCTGGAGTCTTCCATCGATTCTTGCGCTTTTTTTTTCTTCCGTCTGGAGTTGCTGCAGCTTTGTTTCTAGGTGATCAGTGTACCCCACGGTTCGTTAGCAACCAAGGTTCAAGATCTCCCGCCCGATCGGGGATATGCATATTAAATAGCTAGCAGTACGATTGCCACGAATCAGTGTGATTTAATCTTCCGACAAGTACCATCGGTGTGCATCGATTTTAATTCGTTTTTCACACCAATAACAATAAACCCCCAACGCGAGCTGTCCCTGGCAATTGCATTTCATTCACAATTACTCCATATTTGCCGTTGCACCGTGTGTGTGGCTGGGGGGTGGTTGTAAAAATTGTGAAACGAATCGCGTAGAAAAACTATTTAATCCGCTTTTCCGCTCCTCCATAGCGGATCCGGCCAGCTTGCCTGTCTTATTTCGTGGTGGATTTTTTTTCTGTTTCGTTTTGCTTTCTGCTGTACGGTTGCCGCGGAATTAATTCCGTTATCTGTATGCCGTGCGAGTGTGATGGGTGGCACACCATCTATGATGCCACCGGTGCACGATGAGTGATGCCGCCGCGACTGTATGGCCGTGGTGCGCAAATACCGATTTTCAATTAAAAATGCATCCTTCCGTCTATTATGGAGTTGCACCAGAGTACATGGGGAGTACGGGAAATTGTTTTCTCCCCCCCACCGTTCCCCGTTGCCCGGTTGTGTACGTGGGGAAGATGTGAACATTTTTACACCCAGCGAACTTCGTTTTGTTTGGCACGCAGGTAAGGTGCGCACCCCACGGAACTCAAAACTCTTTCCTGCAAAAACACCACGATGTTTTGCTCGCACCCTGGTAGAACTCGCTGTACCACCTGTGATGCACTTGGTTAGCGAATGGATTGAGATGAAGTGGCTGCGTAATGCAATCGGGATGTGCAGTCGGACGAATGCGCGATTTATTGCGAACCATCATTAGGGGTTTGCGCGTGTGGTGGTTGTGGGTTTTGCCTTGGCGTAACCTAATGCAGTAACGGGAAGTACGGGAAACGACAAATTTATTGCGTTAGAGCCTTAGACTGTGATTGAGCGAGCTGTCGAGTTAACGCGCAAATCGAATAACCATGTAATTGGTTTGCGCTTATTAATGTAAAGTAGCATACAAAATCTAACAGGTTATCTCCATACCTTTTTATGACATGAAATAACAATGATGATGTTTTCTAAATATGAAAGTTTTATGAATCTTATTTAAAAACATTTTTGAAAAAATAAATTAACGATTTGTTTTATTGGGAACATGATTAGAGAGCATTTATTTAGAGAATAAAGAGAATTCTGGAATCTCAAGAATCCGGATGTAAATTCTTGCTTTGGCTAGAAGATTTATATCTCGACGTAGTTTAGATCCCAATACTGGATTCCAACTACGGCGCACAAAGATCCCAGAATTCCAGAGATCCACAAGCACCTGAATCTGGGACACTGTCATTCCCATGAAGGATTTGAATTTTGAATCCCCATCCCGGGATTCCAATCATAAAAGGTTCGGATTCCAAGATGTACGAGAAGTCTCAAGGAAATTCAAGACCAGATCCGGATTCCAAAGAATCAAAATCCGAACCACTGCACCAGATGATCTCTTTGTTTTAGATGGGTAGAGGATAGAATAGAGAACCCATTTCTAGCCACAGAAACCCGCTCGTAGCCCGCGGAGGCATCCAGGGAACTGCCTGATTCGCCGAAGCGAATACGGACCAACAACTCCTCAAAGTCTCAGAACCTATGCCAGATGGTCTTTTAGGACATTTAGGAAACACCAGATGACCTAGACGATACAGGGACTCTAACCTGTATTACTATTTAGTATAACAAATGTGTTTTAGTTATAATTAGTTGTTAGACAACATCAGCAGCAAGATACATGATCAGAATTGGTCAAAATTCCCGCAGGAATTCCCCAATTTCGTTTTTTTTTGGGGTAAATTGAGCTCAACCACTGAGCTCAACAAGAGCTTGACAGCAGTGTTTCGAATCAATGATTGAAACAGTTGTCTAACAATCTGCTAATAAAGTGCTCACTTGACTATGAACAGCAATGAACCAGAATAATTGATCTCCCCAGAGTGCAAGGATCAGCAGGATTAAAGGATTGCAGAAGGTATCTGAACAGCATCAATCCGTACCTACCGTCGTTATTATTGATGGTTTTGAAGGCAAGAATGCGCTGTGAAATAGGAAACTAATAGTTGTTTAGCTACCACCCCCCCCCCCCAAGGAAGGCAAAAGACCTCGAGAAGAAGTGAAATGTGTCTAACGTTGGCATTTTCCTTGTAGCGCCATCCCGTGCGGTGTACAGTGCAAATGCTTTTTCACAGTTGACTTAAATCAACTTGCAGTAAAAAGAAGAGCAAAAGATATAAACCCAGGGTTCCGTGTGTTCCAGTGTGCGCCGCATCCAGTGTGCACTTGCATCCTTGATTGTGCAACGTGCAAAAGAGGATGCAAACGAGCCGCAGAGATAAGCACTCCCGCGTCCGCGGTGTGCGGTACTACTTGTGCGACTTTCTGAAACGACTTCTCACGGGTTGGAAAAGGTGTCAATGGCAAGCCTGGAACGGTGGAAAGAGTGGGGAGAGCAAAAAAAAGGGAGCACCGAAAGAAAAGCTGGCGCACCAACACCAGCACCGAAGCACACGATGAAAGTCGCAATTTTCAAGTGGAGATATTTTTTTTCCCCAACTGTTGCTGTTGCTGTTATATTCGTTCACGGTTCTTTATCACCTTCCGTAGTTGCGAAGTGCAGCGTTTAAAAGTATCGGGGTGTTAAGAGTGGGATGCATCGTGAAGATCGCACGGGTTATTTGGAGGTTTGGAAGTTTAACGCATCGGCAGCGAACACACAGGAGGGTTTAGGTGTTAGACATTCGCGTGCCAGTGTCGTTGAGTTGGGGAAGAGATGAGTTGTTTTACTACGGATTGTTAGTGTTTGGTATAGGTTGGTAGCCAAACCTCAACTTAGTCTCAATCAATCTTGCTCCGATCCGGTTCGTTAGAGTACGCTTGAAGTTACAATGCCCACGGTGGACACATTAACAATTAGTCACTAAAAAGCTCCGTTTAGCAGTTCAGAAGCAAGTGGCCGTTTTGGGGTGTGCGTCCCCCGGTATGTAATCTGCAGTGAAATTGCTACAAGTGGTACTTTATTCGTGCTTGTTGCTTGCGAAACTTTCCACGTCTCGAAACACACCGGCCCATGGAGTTTAGTTGGTTTAAATAGACTTTTTACGCATGCATCACTGACAGACACCTGACTGACTCACCTCTTTAAAGCTTGTGCTGGAGTCAGAGAGGCCCATTAGCTTTGTGCTTCACAGCACCATTACCACCAACAATAATAATTGGCACCACTCCGGGGTGGGGGGGGGGGGGGATGGAGGGGTGAAGAAAGAATTTTTTATCCCCCTCGCCATCCCACCATTCCGACATCCGACTTCTGGCAAGTTTTAGCTTTTTAATGACTCTAAACTCTCTCTGGGGATGTTGTGTTCTTTTGCTGGACTATGAAATGGCTTGCGAGAGGGCAGTACGTGAAAGGAATGTGCATACGGTTTCGTGTTGGGAGGTGAAGATATGAGATGAAAGCGCATGCATAGTCCCCCTCCAGCGGGTTCTCAAGGAAGTGTCTGACAGTTGAAGAGGTGTGCGAAAAACCCATGGCCCAATGCATAAGTGCTCATTATTCTTGGCAACGTTTCTGACGATGGCAACGTACGGAGCGATGTTTCTGGTGGATGGTTTTAGGGACGGTCAGAAGAGGAATAACAAAGCAAGTTTGTTTTAAAGCTTTATCTCGGGATGCATATATTCTTATTAACCTAGGATGTTTCGGTTGAGTTCCAAGTTCAACTATAAAATAAAGAAATTCTTCAAAATGTCTCGTTTTTTTATTCTTTTTGGTTTAACGACTTTAATATGAGCCAAACGCGACCTTGTAGGGAGCGACCTATAAGAAGTTCGAGGAGATTGGGTAGAATTTCTCGAAATGGAGTCGACTATTCACATGGTAGGACTAGAACCTCGTAAACATAACACTGAATCTAGCAATGGACAAATATAGTCAAGAAGAGAAGGAGAGAAAGAAAGAGAAAAAGGTTGTAGCGAATGTACTACTTATTAACTTTATTTAAAACCACTCCGTTATAACTCCTCAAGTTTACAACACCAAAACATTAAACGAGCAGTTGCTAGGTCCAATACGTACTTGACTCCATCTATTTTAACCATTCTAGATCTTTCTGCGGAGCTGTCAGAATAACCAAGTAACAGATGCCAGCTGGTCGCTTGGATGACAAAAATTTTTACTTGTTGACTTACTTTCCTCAAAATTGCTTGTCCGAATTTATTAAAAAAAAACTGACGAATTTTATACAATTCCTTCCCAGCGAGAGAGGGCCCCGTGGTCTTGATGAGATTTGAACTACAAACCATTAGGGTACTTAGCCGAACGCTGATGCGTTAGCCCACGGAACCGCATCGAAAAAGAAACGTTAAAATCGAAATTTGACTGTGCTCAAAGTACCAAATTCTAGCAAAAATTTGACTAAATTTATTACTAAGGTTTAAAGATTCTCAAGTAATTAATATAAATATTAAATAAAAAACACACTTGTTTACAGGTTCACTAGTACATCAGCACTCACTATTGAAATACTTTTGAGGTTAATGTCATGGTTCCGCTTCGTTTCCCATCTTGCGATAATAAACAACCACCCACTTGAAATGGCAACAGTTTGCCAGACAAACAAAAAAGGGCAGAACCTTTGCGAAGTACCATTGAATGTTAAAAATAACGATTTAACATCATTTGTGCATTGTGCATATGCGTATCGGTGACGCTCTGTTTGAGTGTTTGTGAGAGAGAACAGCGCGAAAACACAAAAGGACGAAGAAAATCGCGAAACATTCCATTCGTTCGTGTGCTGAACCGTGACCACCACGAACACGGGTTCGTCCGGGCATTGGATCTTTCTCATTCGGTCGCGTACCGACCTCTCAAAACATGTTCCTAACTGGGTGCGCTTCATGAAGTAGGCGACCGGAGTTGGCAAAGCGGTTCTGTAAAGCCATTCTTTACCAAAGGAAACCAAATGACACCGTAAATAATGACGACCCAGGTCCCATCATCCGGATTGCGATCCGTCCACACGAAGGAATGTGCACCGGGGAGTCGATAAGAACCGGCATCGAAAATGCTTGGGAATGACGGTACAGGGAGATGTAACAAGCAAAACCTTTCCTGTTGAAGATTTCCCGAAGCCGCCAAAGGTTTTGCCCGAAAAGCATCCCCCGGAAGCGCCTTTTTCGCTGCCATGCTGGTGCTTCATTTTCGTTACCGGCAACCGGGAGCCGGAAAAAATGTGGCAGCTTCGCGTGACTGGCCGTATCTTTATTTAGCGACCACCACCACCAACAAACCCAACCATACGAGCCCCGGGGTTTCGCCTTCGTACCGTATCGTATCCTTCCGGTTGATGTTTTTTTTTTTTTTTGGTCGCCTCCTTGCTGCTTTTCTCGAATGTTTCGGCTTCGAACGGAACCATGTCGCACGTTGCTCTATCGACGTCCCAATAATATCGCTAATGCCATTACTCCCCTCCGGGGGCAAACGGGACGCGAGCGCAAGTAAAGGCGTATAGCGCAACAGCAACAACAAGGAGCCAAAATGGCCAAAAAAAAAATGGCCATCTTCCGTTCCGAGCACGTCGACGTCTCGCGTGGTGGTCGGAGAAGCCGTCTCTTTACCGTCGTATCGCCAAGGCTAAGTGGTTTTTATGCTTTATTGGAAATATGTTATGATGATGCACGAAGCACACACACACACATCGACCACATACACACACACATTCATTCCCAGTTCGTTCTTGTGTGCATACCAGGAGCAGTTCCCTTCGGATCCGTCTCGAATGGGAACGATTCCATAAAATATACACGCTCGTTAAAGACGACATTTGCAACGTGGTCAATGTCGAATGGTGGCCGGGGAGAGGTTTTGTAGGAGTATTTCCTGTTGCGGGTGGTAACCCATGCACGTACCAAACACAGAAAATCATGCCCCAAAAAGGGGAATGGAGGAGGTTGAGTGTTCCCATCCAACGACCCCAACCACCCGAGTATGCGAGGTCTGGGTGGGGTGTTTGGCACACTGGCAATATTTGCTTATAATAGGTTGTGGCGCGCGTTGGGACACAACACCAAACAGCATGTGCGATAATATGCAGCAGTACACTCTGCCCCATCAAATCGCCGGAACCAACCGGAAGTAATGAAGAAGGAAGCGGAACCGGCTGATAGCGAGAGAGTCCCGGCATTTGGCAACCTCTTCCCCCCCCCCCCCTATTATTTGGATGGGAAGGTTAAATTTCTGCGATGCCCTTTTTGCGAAATTCAAGTTCTCCCCTCTCTCTTCCGTTGGCGCTTGAATTTATATTGGCGTTATTAAACTAAGTGCCTTCGCGATATTATGATTAGGTCCGTGTGTGTCATGTGTGTTGCCGGGTGTGGTTCTGGTTTTTGAAAATGCCTCCCCCGCCTAACCACTTTTCCTCTCCGTATGTAAAATGTGAGGTCTGGCTGAATGTGGTCCATCCTTTTTGTGATGTTCGATGCCCTCCTTCCGCGATGGACGTCGTGTGCTACCAGCTTGTTCGATGCCACGCGGTATATATGAAGTAGCAACGCGATCGCTTTACATTAGAATATTGCAACATCACAAAGCGTGCTGCACACGGCCTGAATGTTTCATTAGGCGCGCGAATTGATACGGTCGCATATACGGTCGGTGTGTGCGAGCTGTCACACATTGCCGGTTGAGCAATTACATCAAATTCAATTAAAATGGTGCAATGGCACAGTGGTTCACGGTGGTTCATCGGTAAAGTTTCTTCGCAATGAAACACCACGCACACTTGGATGCAAAAGACAAACACACACCACCATACCATATGCAACGCCTTTGTATGTGTGAGAGAGTGCAAGAAATTAAAGACACTGCTCCATACGGTCCAAGCTCCATACGGTCCACATGGATGTCGAATACGGTGCCGGAGATTGAGATAATTAAAGTTTTCAAATACAAGAAACTTTATCCAAGTAAGCATAACTTTCGACATGCGACTTTTGGAAGGAGAAGACAAAAAAAAACACACAAACCCCCCGTACAAACGGCCAAACAGTGCTCGACGTCAGTGCAGCAAACTAACTTCATTTATTGGTAGCATTTATTATGTGGACATTGCGAGTGGAGGGAGAAAAAGTGAGAATAACTACTAGTCGGAACTCTGGCAACTTGGATGGAAGATATGCTCCGCGTGTGTACCGAGTACGAGGAAGAAAGTATCCGAGTTGGATAGTTGAAGGTGGATATGTGGACAACATAGCCAAAAGCTTCCCTTATCGAAACGGTGCTGATGAGCGTCCGAGTCTGAGATCGGTTCGGTATGATACGACACACTGCAAAACAGCTCACAATACCCTGAACCCTTGCATGTCGGTGGTACGTAAAGTTTACTTGTATCCTTGAAAACCTTCCCAAAAAAAAAACCCCACACGTATGTTTGGCCAGGTCGTGAGGGGAAAGAAACAACAACACACACAGCGCAATGGACGTGAAAATCTGAAGCAAAGTTGGCAAAGTGCAATGGCATTATCAAACGCTGAAGAAGAAAGCCGAAACACATGCCGGAGCCTGGAAGAGTGGACACTGGAACTGGGGTTTTGGGGTTTAAAGATGTCTCCCAAACAGCTTCACCATATCAGTGGACCATCTTGCCAAACAATCTTTCGCATGAATGACCCCCCCCCTGTTTTAATATCTTGTGGAGTATTTTAAGCTTCGTAAAGACGTCCACATAAACGGCTACATATCGCTGTCCTGCTCGGTGGCTTGTGTATTGCACAACGGAACGGGGTATTAATAAATGATCCGTCCCCGGGAACCCTTGGCCAAGACGGCATGCCATAATGAACGAGGCAAACTCACCCTCGCCCCCCAAAAGCAGGTCCCGCACAGGAGCACATTGGGGAGACATTAATCTCTCTCGGGAGACGTCTAGCACTTGGCTAACCGCTGCACCTGGCGATCCGGATGGCGCCCGCCCTCGGAGCAGAGCGTGTGCCGTGCTTGGGACCTTCAGGATCAAGTGGTTGAACGAAAATAAAATAAAAATAAAAAACCTGACCAGAAGTTCACCCAACACCGAAGGATTATCACTCGGTGCTCTGTTGGGAACTTCTGAGAGCGGTGCGCCACACTACATAACTCAATTCAATTAAGTGACTTTCAACAGCTGCTGGTGCCGAGGTACTCGGTTCACCCCATCATTGCGAAACTGGCGGATATTGTCAAAGCCGTGGTGCAGTTGGCAAGCATCCGTCGCCAGGGTGTCATATTTCGACCTCACCCTCACCCACGGCACTGGAAGTCCCAGCCACGGAACGTTGGAAGTTGAACTTTTCCATGTTGTCTTTGCCAAACAACGGCTTAAATTTCATCATTAATATCCTTACACGGTTGCTTCCGATGGTGTCGCAGGACACCATCGCCTATCGTTTGTCGTGGCATGTCGACCCGGTCTCTGACACACACAACTGGAGAAGGACGATACCATTTACCAGGTAAAGCTTGAAATTCATTTGACCTCAAGGCAACTCCACCGGAATGGTTTGGGCGAAACTTTGTCTTCGCCTGTTGGCAGCGCACCAAAGCGACCGGGGGAAGGACACCAGGTGCAAACAACAAAACCGATAGCCCGCAGTCCGATCCACCAACCAGCGCAGTTGGTTTGAGCCGGCTAGTCGCCGAACGGTGATGATGCGTTGTGCCGCTCACCATAGGACCATGGCTGCTTCCGGCTGTTGTGTATCTTGTTCACCTGTTTCATCTGTTTCACAACGGCGAATGTGCATCTCCCGTTACGGTTTTATCGGCTTTCGGTTCGTAGTTTGTCGGAGATGATCCCCCGGACCAGAGGTCGGGCAAATGCCGCGAACGGACGAAGATTTAGATGAACTTGTCGGGGTGGATTCAGCTCTGCTCTGCACTTTATCCGACCCGCACAGAGCAGCACGGCAACCGATCGGCAATCAAATCCCATCAAAGGGAAAGGAAGGATAATTTTTAATTGGATTTCCATAATACCGCTGTCCCGCCCTTCGGCTTCATCGCGCAGTCGGTCGAAACGATTCGAAAGTGAGCGCGAAATGCAATCCCTGTTGTTGAAATCGGCTGATTGGTGTCCGAAAACGGTACCGATTTGTTTGGCACACAACACCCTGACCGAGGTGGAGCGGAAGGCAATAGAGTTAAAAAAAGAAGGATGAACACCGTCTCCTCCTGCAGCACTAGTGCGGACGGTGGTGAGTTGTGTCCGATACGGTCAACGGGAAGCGTTTTGCTAATCGGGTGCTTAAAGCTTGAAGCGGCACGGCACGGCGGCAAAAGGCCCCGGTTTGATGATGATGTTGTTTGTGCACTTAACACGGGCGTCGTACAGCGAAACCTTTCTGTCGGAAGTGATTTTTGCTGAACCGTTTGCCGAACAGTCACTTGTTGACTGGGTGCGTTCAAGAACCGGAAGGCACTTGGGTGGGAGGGAGCATAATTTGTTGCAAATTTTTAAGCACATTTGATGAAACTAAATTGAGCCCGAAATACGTGCCGTATTTGTTCGCTTTACCCTACAGCAACCAAAAGGGATACATTTGGCTTTTTTTAGAGATTTTTGTTGAAGGTGTGTTTTTTGTTTTTCTATTTTGGCCAATCTACAATTTTCCCCCAATTCCACGTAGAAACGATTCATTTCACACTCGTTCGCGTGCGTTTGGGATGAACGTTGAATATTTGATGGTAAGAGTTTGTTTTCCCCCTCCCGCCAGCCGTGATTTAGTTGTGATGTTTTTTTTTTGTGATGTGCTTCGCCTACTTTGTTTCAATATTTGCTGCATCTCTACGCGCGCTTGTGTCGAATTTCGCAATTTTCCTATTTGCACGCGCCATTCAACACCATCGCGGAACTGTTTGCTTTACCGCGTGGAATCCGTTACGCTCCTTACGCGCCACCTGTTATGCAATGTGTCATTTTTGTATTGTCCTTTCCGGTATCTGCTTTGTTTCCTTTCAATTACTGCTCTATTTGTCTATCTGTCAAAATAAACTAACCGAAGCAGCCCGCGTCGGACGGTTTGACGGTTTCTCTTTGGGAAGGGAAACGTTCATATGCATCTGTTTGGTGGTAGTGCTAGCGGTTTAGCGTGCGGAAATTCCTTTGTACTCATTCGTCAGGGTGAAATCTATCAGTGTGGCCTTCAGCGTCTAATTGGAGTCTCACTCTCGATGCCTAACTTTGTGGAAAATAGCCCCCCAATTGTTGGCCGGGTCGTGTTGACTGGGCATCATTTTGTTTTCCCAACGAGTTGATTGATTCGACCGTTTTTTTGTGCAATAAAAACTTCTGCGATGCCATAACATCCCCCGGGCGTTAGCTTTTTTGAAACTATAAATGTTCGTTTGTTGGCTATATTTAACAAATTTGTCGAGCGTTCCAAACACGCTCGCAGCATTAATGTGTGACTATTAGAAAGAACTGTCCAGCACAAAGCCTGTCCGACATTCTTACGAACTGCGGTACTTGATGGCAATGAAACCTTTTTCCTTCAACAACGGTGCGTACCTAATTGAGTGTATGTACAGTGTGTAAAATAATTGTATGAATGTTTTTATTTAGAGAATAATATAAAACAAGAATTGGAAGCGAGATATAGGAGGTGGATTTAAATTTTGTTTCTGTATATTGTGTGGCAAAATAAATTAATTTAACAGTTTCTGCAAAGTTTTAAAAGTCCTGTTTTGTCAATGGATTGGATTACCATTTGTCACATCGGGAATGTCACTGTAGCATGTATTTTACATTCAGACATTTAAATACCTCTTTAAAAATTTAAAATTAATTTAAAAATATTTAACCATCTTTGGGTAGTGTTCCAAGACTTCGTTATAACACTTTGATGGAGTTTTGAAGTTTTGGAATTGTGGCGATTCCTATACCAGTTCCTTAATATAAATAGCAAAATATTAACTGTTAATACAACCCGTGTGAAGGTAATTTGCATAGAGGAAATGCCTTGTAAGATTGTATATAACTCAACACAACGGTGTTGATATTACGGCAAAAGCCAAAAAGAAATACATAAATAAAAAATTAACTGTTGAATAGAATTGATGTAAATTAATTATTTAATAATATAATATAATACATTTTCAACTTATTTCAATTTATATTATCTGATGTAAGTGGAATCTGGAAATGAAGTAATTCGATGTACTTTTATTAGACTTTCATTCAAATGTTCATCTCATTAACAAAAGTAGCAAGCAATTGGCCGAGTACACTCGGCTCAGAGGAAAAGCCTTCAAAAGAATGTGAATTGTCCATTAGAT
This sequence comes from Anopheles moucheti, assembly GCF_943734755.1. Lineage (NCBI taxonomy): Eukaryota > Metazoa > Arthropoda > Insecta > Diptera > Culicidae > Anopheles > Anopheles moucheti. Next base: position 75,266,291 of record NC_069140.1, read on the forward strand.
TAAGCCTCTAGTTATAAGTTCTTTAGTTAGTCTCTTCAGAAAACAAACAAACGATATATTATATATATTTATGTCAATAAGTTTTAAGAAAAAATAATATGGGTCACCCTGTGTGAAGAAGGAGAATTATTATCCCCTGTTATAATTATGTTACACACTGTATAACGTCGCTGGAGGTTCTTTGTTTGGCTACTCGATTGAATGATGAAGGGGAATGGAAAATCGACTCAATCAATCACAAGTTCCCGAAACCGGATGGATGAGTTTTTCTTTGGCTGGCAAAAAAAAAGCAACACGCGTTCCCAGAATTTGTTTCGGGGTCGGGGTTTTCACTGCGCACGCTGTGTGTGTGTGTGTGTGTCGAGTTCTGTTTCATACTCTCCATACATGCTTGCAGCTATTCACCGAACCAAACTATACCAAACCAATTTATTACTGAGCTTGTTGTGTGTGTGTGTTTTTCTGTTGAATATATGAAGTCAAAAAATACTCTCCCTTTTTTTTGGCTCCCCCTGCAAACAAAAAGCATTGAAAAACCCGGACCCGGATAAATGATGCGACCATAAATAATGTGACAGAGCGTTGTATGCTAGAATTTCGGAAGAATGTAAGCTTTTTGGGGGACAAAAGTTTACGATTCAAAAGAAATGTACAAAAGTTGTGATGGATCTCTTTGTTCACACGGTTTTCAATGCAGTCAATGAACAATTTGTACTTGAAAAGCCCCACCAAGCCATTGCGTCCATGTCCTCATTGGCATACTTGAGAGTGTAAACAATCGAGATGCATAGCACTCCGGTTTCGGGTCGTACTCCACCTGAAGAATGTTAATTTCACTCTCCTACCTTGTGGTCGGTCGTCACTGGAATGGTTCCGAAACGCACGTCCAGAGGTGCTAATTAAACAACACAACACAAGAATGCCACCGCGGGCTACGGTTGAGACGCCGGGCGCGGACCTGTTTGATGTTTAATTGCATGTTTTGTTCGCAGATGCAGCGAAGGATTTTGTGGGCACCGTGTTGCGGGTAAAAACATTCAAGTCACTCGCTGCGAGCAAGAAGCACAACACGCGAGTGCGAGTGCGCTTTTTGTGGGACGGTGTATATTAGCGGGGTCCAATTACAGAGTGAGTGTGAGGTGAGTGTGAATCCTTTTCGAAACGATTGACACTAAAAACGGACACCTCTCTCGGCTATGTAGAGAGCGTTAATTACGCCACGTATAGTCGTGACCTGCGGCGTACGTGCTCAATGTTCAATGGATTGCCTCAAACAGGTGGTTTTTGCCAATGGAGGGAGATCACACCGCGCCACCCCCCTCCTGGGACGTGATGGTTTCTGATCAAATGTGAGCTTGAACCACCGTCGCCACACCACGGAGAAGTAGTCCACCGAAGAAGCCGGTGTATAGTTTACCAATATCACCTCCAAACGGGGATTGTTTTGAAAGGATTGGCCAAATCTTTCACCCGGACAGGATCTCAAAACAAAACCCTCGGGAACTAATCCGTTCCGAAACTGGGAGATTTTGGGAGCGATGCCCACTTTTGCTCTTGCTTTAAGGTCGAATGTCTACTGCAGGGGATTATAGTCCACTCCCCTTCCTTCTTTAGTTGGAGAAGTTTTTGTAGCATTAAAGCACTTTATCTCATATCTGCTAGCCTTGTGCCTTCTGCTGGGATAAAGCTTTCCGGGCTTCACGTTGAAGTGCAGTGGCTACAACAGGCACAGGGTTGTTTAGTTGATTAAAGTTAGACGAGCCAGTAACAGTCCCAGCAAGCAGAGGCACCTTCAATACCCTGCCTCACTTCGGTTTGTAGTACCGTTTGAGGTTAGTGCTTTGTTTTTTTGGGGCACGGGCGAAAAACCCACCACAATTGCTATCCGAGTTTGTGTTCTGTTGGTTTGTTGTTTTTCGGCAACTTTAATGAACTATCGCTGGCTGGGTTTTTGGAGTGCAGAAGGCATAAGCGACTCCAGCGACCAGGTGGACGATGGCGAAAGATTAGATTTGGTGGTGGCTTGTTTTGCCAAATGACCGAACGGAAAACCTCGGCGAAACATGAAGTTGCCGTCCTTCATCTGCAAAAACCGGATCTCACTGTGGAGGTGGAGGAAAAGGGGAGGCAATGAGGGGTTGTGGAAAAACTTGTTCCCGGCAAACATCAAAGGTAAGGCTCTTGGTCGAAGCGTATTGTCCGTGTGCAACCCCAAATTGGAAGGAACCCGTATGTAGTTGTGCAGTCGAGTGTTCTCCAACGGTTAGGTGGTTTGGTTGAGTTTATTTTCTCTCTCTCTCTCTCTCTCTCTCTCTCTCTCTCTCTCTTTCTATCTTCGGAAGTGTTACTATCACGCTTGATGGTGGACATCCGAAAAGCTGATGCTGGTGTGCTATCCGACAATCGATTCGTCTTCCAAAACACGAAACAGTGTCCAAGTGTCAAAAGTTGTACAAACGTGTGTAAGTCTGACGTTTGCACTGGGGACAGAGGTTGGACAACTAGCTCGGTTCGGTTCATCCTCCTGCTCCAAGGTAGTACCTTTCGAACACACTTGATGCGTAAAAAAGTGGTGCTCAGCAATGTAGGTCTACCTCCGGGGAGTTTGCAAAAACGATGAACAGAAAGTTTGTTCCTCGTTTTTTTACCTACTCCACTCTGGAGTCTCTGGAGAGACAGCAAAAAAAAGACGAGAAACAAGACACGGTGGAAGTCGAAGTCTAAGCGCTCCACCGGTTGGGAGTGTAATAAGTGAACCTTTCAAAAATCGATTGACTCAAGCGTTGGCACTTTACCAACTTTGGTCCGGATTAGCCATGGATGTGGTTCCCGGTTTCCCGTTCCCGGTGCTCAGTATGGGCAGATGTTGAACATCCTTCAATACAAAGCGCCGCCTGGTAGTGGACACATTTTTTCCATCACTTCCATTTCCATCCCGGGGAAAAGGGAGAAAACTCTGGAGAGCGAACTCTGGAGCCTTTGTTAGATGAAATTTATTTCACTTCTCCTGAAAAGTTACTTTCACTCGTGGACAAAACACTCAAAAAGAAAAAAAAAACCTTCCTCCCCGGAAAGAGTTGAAGGAAACTCCGATTACTTTAGGTATCATGGTCGTGCTTTAAACGACTGAGCGGATGATGGTGATGATGGAGATGTTGTAACGCCGCATGACAGCTGCCCGATTTGGAGCTTCGTTGAGCTTAAATGAGGAATGAAGTATACGTTTTCTGATGACACTTGAAGTTCATCTTAAGACACTCGCCTGAAGAAATTATGAATCATTCATCTTGCATCCCGTGATGGGACATTGATTGTCTGTTGGTTTTTCGTATCTGCTTGTGGGGTTTAGTAATTTTTCTCCCGCCCATCTAGAGACCCGTGATCGCGCGTATGCAAGAGCTCCAAGGATTCCTGGAACTACTTACTGGACTAGACGAAAAAAATATCATGCCATCCCGAGTGTGGTGAGAATATCTGTGGTGAATATCTCGTTACGATGCTAATCATCTTGAATGTTTGTGGAACAGCTGCAGCTGCAAAGTCGTATGCATTTGATGCACGAAAGGACGAACAGACCGACCAGACAAGGTGGTCAGAAAGTTTGTTCCCGGTTGACACATCCACAACCGAACGCTGAACACTATGCATATGGAAGCAAGTTGGACCAAATCAGTAACGAACCACCGCGGCGCTACCGGGATGTGCAGAACTCAATTTATTTAAATTTATTTATTGAATATATATTTCTTCCGCCTTCTTCCGTGCCGTGGCTGTGTTCCAAACTTCCCACTTCAGGCGTGTTCGAAAGCGGTGACACAATATTTCTTCCCCATTGCGAGGGATGATGACGAGGATGAGTGGTTCCCGGTATTTGTTTGTGTCACACGTTGCGAGTGCGAGCAATTCTCCAATACGGCAACCCTACAGCGGAGAGTTGACGGATGAATTGGAACGAGATGATAAATATATGTGTACCACACCATGGGTTTTAAAATATGGCCCTGAAGAGCTGAAGCAGTTCCCAGCAGTGGGAAGGGATACATAAATTGAGATCGATTGACATGGGCGCCTTACACACTTACACGTCTTACACGCGCGAAAGTGAATCTACCCATTCTTCGCTGTGTTCGCTGTTTGTTCTGCTGATTGAATCATCACGCGGGCCGAGCATTTGATTTTGTCACCGTGTGCTTGATTTTATGGTGATAAATGTAGGCCCGGAAATAATTAAATCCACCAGTGTGAGGCGCTGACAAAATCAAAAAAACAAAAAAATGGGACATGCGATTTGCAAATCCTGCATGTGCCTTGTTTTGAACATGATTGATATCGCAAGTAAGAGATAATGGCACGCACACGGCAAGAACAAAAAACATGGTGTGTCGGAGCTTTCCAAAACTCAATGAAAGACATTCAATTTATTATTGTGCTTCATGATTCTGTCGCTTGGATATTGATTTTAATCATATCCTGTCAGGGAATCGGCCCAACAGCTTCCGAGGCGAGGGTCTGAAAGCACTCAAAAACCCAGTAGGCATTGTGCCGCGAGTGTGGAGAAGTTCAAAATTGAGTTTCGGAGACGCATTTAGAGTTCATAATTCTTTTTTTTTTCCTTCTCTTGAATTCCAATCGTTTTCTCGGTTCGCATGAAGGCCCGCTTTTGTTCCGCGTTGGAAATCTATTTAATCGTGGCATGCGGGGATCGAAGGAAAGGGAAGCAGTGGGACAGCCGCCGTGTAGATTGATAGGCTGGTTCGTTTAATTTTCTTCGAGCCACTTTCAACATTTCCCCCGGCGGCGGCACACTTTGGACGAGCTGGAAATGAACGGTCTTGTGATGCATTCGATTCCCGTTTTGCCGCTAACCGATAAGAGCAATAATAAATATTTTCATTTCATCCATCTATCGTGATGATTATCGATGCTTGGAATCCAACGCGAAGGAAGATAATATTGTGGTTTTGGATTCCGTGGCCATAAAATATCGGTCGCAGGCTGCGGAAAAGTGTCCACAAAATATTTGTTCAACGATATCAAAATGTGGCCTTCGCTTCGATTGAGTTCGGTGGTGGTGTGTTTGGGTTCCCACCCAACGTCCCATAAATGGAGAAAAACACAGTCCACAGATAGGAAGCAACGATTTCTGTTTTGACGGTCTCCATGGTAACGCAATTCTGGAACTTTTTCGTACGCTCGTCGTATTATGTTGTCCGATCGTGTTGTCTACATCATATATAAAGTAACAGGAGATAGAGGACACTTTGATTTGATGGAGTGGCCCTCGAGGCACACCGTGCCAATTTTCCAACCCCAAAAACGAAAAACCCCCTAGTCTGCCAAATGGCTGGCAGCACTGCCACTGCCAAATTGAAAGTGTAATATTTTTGCTACTGCCCGTCCCACCGGGTTGATTGATGAGGAATTGGGTCAAGAGTTCGGAACAGGAGGGGGAGGGGGGGGGGGGGGTGAAAACAACGAAAACCACACAAACACACCGGTGGATCGGTGATAAAAATATAACGACCTATGATAATGGTGCCACACCAAGCGAGCGAAACGCGTATCCGTTTTTTGGGGCCTTTTTTTTTGTTTTGGTGTTGGCTTGGTGTTTGTTTTCATGTCAATCGGGTTTGATTGAGTACGGAGCGCATCGCAGCGCTCTCAACACCAGACCGTCGGTAAGATGCCGCGAGTGGCGAGTTATTGGAGTTAGCGAAATATTACTATCCACACACCCAATCCAGGAAAAAAAGTTTGACAGATTACGCTGGGGGGGGTGGTTTTCTTTTATTATTTTGTGTGAAAATTGGAAAATTGAACTAGTGAGCATCCATCAAAAGGGCTTTATGACGCAATTCCTGCGGCACTGGAGTTAAAACTACTGCCATCAGCGTTTCAGTATTCACATTCGCGGGAAATGGAGTTTAAGGTAATGAAATTGAGTTTGATTTCCCCGGTGGGAATAATTTCCCCATCTTAACCAACCAAGGAGGGGGTAGGTAATGCCAGCTTCCGTACTTACACTGGGCAGTGTGGATCATTTTGTGCTGGTTAAACAATTTTTCGCTTGCGTTCGCATAAGATTCGCCTTACCTGGAAGTAAACAAAGAAAAAGACGAAGAGAGTTAGTAGAGTGAAGGTAGCGCCGCCAGACAGTGGAATCAAAACAACGCATTACATTCAAAATCAGTTCTCAGTAATCTTTTGCTGCTAGGATTTTATTGGGTTTTTCTACCAGGTTTTCCCCCCTTAGGGTGGGAGAAATTAGTGTGCGAAAAGGAAAACGGAGGCAGACCGAGGGAAAGAAAAACAGAACCATCCTACCCTCGTTAGCGTGAATATGCAGGGGCACCCCGAATGGAAGCGAAAGTGGCTAAGCAGCAGAAATTGGAATATAAATTAAACCCGGCCACTTGCTGCCACTCTGCCGAAGCCCGAACCTGCCAGGCCGATCGTGTTGTGTTGTTTGCGAACGTACGCGAAAAATTGCACACATGCAAATCTGGCGCAACGCCGTCGTCGACGGTTTTGGAACGTTGCGTCGGTAATGTTGTGCGATGAGAAAAAGTAAAGAAAAACACGCGAACAAAGGAGGAGGAAAAGAAAAACACCAACAATGGGCCCTGGAACCGTGGAGGAAGCTGGGCGTACGGCGCGTCGTGCGTTTTTTTTGATGCCGTGCTTCGACCGCGTTCTGCTTTTGTTGTTGGGTAAAACCGAAAAATTTAATTTTCCGCCTCGTTAGGCGAACAGCAAAAATCTATTTTCCTACCGAGGCAGCAGCAGCAGTCGCCCAGCATCCTCCGTATGGGAGCAAAACGATCGTGCACAGGAGTTTGGAAGTAGAAACAAAACGACGACAAACAACAACACAACAAGAAAAGCCGAGATCCAGATTCGAGCCGGAAGCTAGAAGGAACCCCGATGGAAAAGGGGGGGGGAAAAGAGCAGTGGGAAAGCTTTAACTTTTTTTTTGCTCCTTCCTTTCCTCGCGATCAGCTTCTTTATAACGTTGACAATCTGCAATCGGAACGCTGGATGGGAGAAACGGGAGGACCTTCGGGATGTGTTATTTTTTCGACCTTCCTTCCCCGGTGCAATTACTACTATCGCTCACCCCGCTTGTTAGAGCGGCGGATGTGTGTGTGCCGCAAAAAAAAATCTTGTCTTACAGAGTTGTTAGTACGCATGCAAAACCAATCTTCCCTCAAAACACGGTCGTTGGTAGCGTATGGCATTGACCCCGAGTGGGTTGTGGCTTCAAAACGTGCAGAAAACAATCTCACTTGAAGATGTTTTTTTTCTGTGGTGGTGGTGGTTTTAATGTATTAGGTTTGCTCTTTGCCGTGATCGAAGAAAAGCTACAGAACAAAACCTCAGAGCTGGATAGCCCCTGAAGGAACGAATCGGAAGTGGTAAAACAAACGCAATGATTTCCGTAACCATTACCCTCTGGAAACTAGTGATGGGAAATTTAGAGTTAATTCATGAATTCACTCCGACTCCGAAGATGAAAAGCTAGAATCAATTCTGGCTCCGGAGTGGTGTTTGGTTTACTCCGGAGTTGACTTTGGATTACTTTGGAGTTGACTTCGGATTAGTCCGGAGTTGATTCATGAGTCGACTCTTAATTACTCCCCAGTCTGCTTCACATTTGACTGCTCTGGGAGTTGACGTCGGAGTTACTCCACGAGTCCACGATTTGACACGGGATTACTCCGAATTTGGCTCTAGCCGACTCCGGATTACTTCGAAGTTGACTCCGGATTTGACTCTGAAATTGATTTGAAGCTCAATTTGAATCAATATTGCAATCAACATCGAAGTAGACACTGGATTTGATAACAGATTTTGTCAGTTTTTCAAGGGTTTTTAAAACAGTCTTTCAATGAGTGATCCACTCAGTTTTTCACTGGTTTTACAGTAGTTTTCATACAATTGTGCATCATTTTTGCATTGGCTTTGCATAGTATGTCAATGAGTTTTCTACAAGTGTTTAAGTAATTTTATTAAGAAATTTTATTAGGGATTACAGTATTAACGTTTTCCACAGTGTTTATTGGGATAATATTGTATTGGAGGTGTTGTTTCAAGGTTTTTAAAAGTTTCAACTATGTTTTTCAAGGTTTATAATACTTGTAGAAAACGCAGAAAAGTCGAAAATTAATTAGGAACGCTATCTTACTAGAGCGAACCAAAAAATTAGTTCTTTATTCGTTCACGTTTTCTAGCGGTAAAAAGGGCGTCTCGCGCGTCGTCCTGCCCTCATATGCATTCTTTTTCGGTTAGTCCTTCACTCACCGCGGTACTCAGATATCCCGACCGTGAAGCTTTCTTCCGACAACTTCGTAAATACGATATAATGTCCGACAGTGACAGCAGCGGTCGGTGTAAACATCGTTTGTTTACAACAATACTTTTAACTAGATTTTTCCAAAAATTCCAAAGAATTGCATAGTTTTCCATAGGCATTCTTGAGTCATTCGTTGGTGTTTTGCTCAGTGTTATTAAATATTTTTGCAATTTAGTAGCACTGGTAAAAACCAAGGTTTACATAGAAAATTTGAAATTTTTATTTCAGGACTATTCTTTGGTGTTAACCTCGGTTTGACTAGCAATAATTTTAAGTGGCAAAACCTTGTATTAACACCGTTTTCAATGAGTTGCTGGCATTGTTTCCCTTGCGTTTTAGTGAAATTTTCTAGAAGTTTCTTTGAGGTTTCTGGGGTTACTTAAAAGATCATTCTATCCAACTATCAATCGAAGCGCTTTTTCTAAATTGAATGTTCATTGATATCGTCGAACCGTGTACCATTTCTTGGGAACGTGCGAGCAAAAAAAAGGATATTACCCAACACTACATCAAACGCAGCAACCGCCTGCTTGCGCCTGAATGGTATGCAACCAGCGCAACAACTGAAGGGAATTCAACGAACGATTTCAATTTGTTTGTTTCCGATTTCCAGTGGGATGTGTGTGTGTGTGGGGGGGGTAGGAGGGGAGTTTTTTCTCCTACTTCCGGTACACGGATGCGGTCATGGTCCATGTGTCTGGTGGCATATCATTTAAAAGCACTTCTGCAGACAATTGACAAGTTTACATGTGCAGCTAAGAGCCCATCGGCATCGTTTGGGGGGCACTGTGCGCCATCACAGCCCTAAGGAGAGAGAAGGGGGAGGGGGTGGGGGGGGGAAGATGGTTTTCAAATTTATGCACACATGTTCGCTCCGATGCCTTTCATCCGTTAGACGACTTGGGAGTTTCCTGGTTCCTTTGCGAGAACCGTTATGCATAATGACTTTTGCCTCAGCGTACGCCACCCCCCCACGCCGTCGCCCTATTAGTGTGCAAAGTGTCTCCGGCACGTGTGAGCCCACCGTTGCGCGGGAAGACACCTTCCGGGGCCATTCTTTTTTTTTGCTTGTTTGGAAGGTCCGGCTGCGGGGGCGATAAAGTGTGGCGAGTTAAACGTCGTCGTCCAATGGCCCGGCCTGGAAGCAATGGACCGCGTTGTTGTGCATGTGATGATGGTGGTGGGCCGCGTGCGCTATTTTTTGGGCGAAGGGGCGCTGTTGAATTTTCATTGCTTCATCATCATAATCATACGTGTTTTAGAGCCAACGGTCGGTCGACCAACGGTGCCCCACCGGGTAACGAATGAAGGGGCTCCCGGTCTCTATAACGCTTGACGCTTGTTCTATGGTTTTATTTGTTTGCATGTTATTTTTCCTCCGTGTGTGTGTGTGTGTGGGGGGGCTTTTTTTTGCTTCTCAAACTCGAACAAAAATACAGAAAGGTTTTTCTTTCCCATGGCCACCAGTCCATCCAAGTCCTCGCCTGGCCGTATCATCGAGCATATTCGTTTTGTTCGTTCGCAACACTCGCAAGGGGGAAGGTTCTCTGTGGGTGGTGCTCCTGCTGGTGCTGGAGGCCACATCCTTGCCAGACGTCAGCACCGTCAGGTTGTGTAGAGCGCGACGCCTGTTGTTCTGGTGCGCCCGTAAGGTAGACAACACGATGTCATTCTTGCTGACAGGCAGCCAACAACACCATTGCAGCAATGTGTGCCGAGAGCCAGGAAGCAGCAGCACCCAATATTCCTGTGCAGCTGCTGTGTTTCGTTCGTAAATCCAAACAAACACACACACACACCTCGGGGAGGAGAGGAGTAAAAAAGGCGATATGACGCTTCGGGCACTGCACGTGAAGAGGCAAAAGGGAATCCATGTGTATAGAAAATGCATAATGCATGTTGTGTTCCCGCCGCCGCCGCCGCCTTGCGTTTCCCTCCCTGATGTTGTGAGCTCAGAGGACACTACCGCTGCTTGTGGCCAAAATGACGTTTTCTTTTCAACAAAAAAAAAAAAAAAGAAAACGGATATATGCAACGTATTTTCTCGCCTTTTTTCCACCCCTCGCAAATGCAAGCAATGTAAATCGTTACCATGCTCCGGAATGCTGTAAGTGCACCAGGCGCACATGCACAGGATTTCTTGGGATGAAGATTGCTGTTTCTTGGGTGCACCAAACAAAAAAAAACACCAACGAACGAACGAATAGCTACGTGTCTAATCACAGTGCACAAGAATGGGGCTTGGGTTCTGGCTCTGGTTGTGGAGGTCTTCACTCTTCAATTTTCTTCAGGCTTTTGCTTGCTTTTGCTGGTGAACATGGAGGTGGTGCTGCCGAAAACCCTGCAGCTCTTAACCACTAACGGTAACGTCAAACGGGAAATCGAGCATGATAAGGAAAAATTGGGATTTGCACTCGGTGTTTGGCCCTCTCCTGCGGCAAGTGGTCTCCTCCTACCTTCATCCACCTTCAACAAAAGGATGCTTCTTTGTAATGTGTTTGAAAACCATCGTAGCAAGCGTTGCATGAGCTTTTTCCCCTCCCTCTCCGATTTCTGGCCCGAATCAGAATGGTTATGCAAATGAGAATCAATTCCAAGTAGCCCGGGTGATGATTCTTCTTGGCAAACAGAAAGAAAACCTCTTCCGATACGCGAGAACTGCGGCCGAGATCGAGAACAAAGCATCTAATGGTGGTTTGATTCGGCACGAAAAGACACTTTATTCTTTGCCCGGTGGACAAAAAAAAACCACAAGTGGGGGGGTGCACTTTCGATGATCTATGAACCAACACATCTAGGAGCCGTCTTCTCGCCAGCCACCCAGCCAGCACACATACACATTAGCCCGATGAAGTAATAAAAACTTTGGATGATTTTATTGCCATCGGTGCGACGATGGCGGGCGTGTTTGAGGTTAGAATTTTTCGATAAATTGTACTTTAATACTTTACCCTTAATGGAGAGCGAGAAAGAGAGAGAGAGAGAGTGGGACAAAAATAATAAAAACTCCGAAAACTTCCAAACCCCTCTTAGGTGTGGAAATGTCACTAGTGAGGTTAATAGTTGTCATTTGCCGTGTCACACTACGTACGTTACTTAAAAAGAAAAGCCGCGCGCGAATGATAAAGATGAAAATTCTCATCATCACCATCATCACCATCATCATCATCATCATAGTGAGCTGTAAAAAGTTGTACATTCGATGAAGAAAAGACGACGGAACCGAGCGATTTACTGCCTTGTGTTGTGGACACTGAAATGTTGGCACCCACAGCACGGTCAAGACAAGCGGAACCCAGGGGAGTGATGGAAAATATAATAAAGCAAAAAAAAGGGGATGTAATGATCAGGTAAGATGGTCACCTCCGGGGGCCAGCAAAACGCAGTGTTGGGACAATTTTTAAAACATCCACAACCCTATTCTTGCCCCAGGCAAGCAGGCGACGACGGCGACCGCGTTGACGCTGGATTGCTTTGCCTTCATTTTGTCACTTTGTGTGATGAAGCTTCGGGAAAAGTGAAGGGAAGAAAATTTTTATGGCATGCAATCAAAGTGCATTACACAACACCTGCCACCGTTGTGGAGTTACGGTTTTACCTCACTAGCCCTCTCCATCTCTCCTCCATCCCGTCGTCCTGTGTGCCGTGATTTTTTTTATTCAATGTCTTCCTTTTTTCCATTCCACGGTATGGAATGGAATTTCTTTCGCATCGGGAGAACCACCGACAAACGGTGCTAATGTCCTTGCCATTTGAAACGCTAAAAGAATTCACGAGCCTTTAAGAACTAGTCTTGGAAGTGGTGGTGAAGACCTCCCTTTTTTCCACCATGCTTTCATTTCGTAATGTTCGCGTAAAGGGGGGGTGTTTGCAGCAGAATTCGCAAAAAAACGCGATGATGCCACCGGTGCGCTGTGGTGAGGTGTTGTGGCTTTTGATTTTCCCACTTTCCCGTGAGATGCTCGGGAAGCGGGACCATGAATGGCGGGTCGTAAATGAATATGCCAGTGAGAGTTTGGTCAAAACAAAAAAACCAAAAAAAAACCTAGTAGCCAAAGAGCTTAATAAAAGAATGCTGCTGCAAAAACCGGTGAACAAAACCCAACGCGAAAAGAGCGGAAATTGGATGAACTACACGATAGTTGCGCGTCGCGCCACGGCTGTTCGGTTGGCCGGGTTAAGATGACGGTGATTTCAAAAAAGAAAGCGAAAGAGAGGGATGCAACTTAATAATTTTCCATTTTCATAGTCTCAACCACCCCATTACCGGTTTAGGGGGGTGGTGGGAGGTTAGGTTACCCGGGTAACCTGCAGAATGTTGTATGTGGAAAATAATTAACTGTTTTTAGCACACAATTTTGCAACGGTTGTCACTTTTACGGGGCAATTTCCGTAGCAGCGTTGTTTTTTTTTTTGCTTCTTAACCCCCCCTGGGAAAGATTCATCTTTTGTGTGTGTGCGAGAATAAGATGCCCATTTTTTTGTTTTGTTTTGTTTCGAATCTTGTTTACACAAACAACTCCCTTTAATCTACTCAATGGGACGATGCCTTCCGCTGTTGCGCGTTTGTGTGGGTTTTTGCTGATTGCAAACTGCAGTAGTGCTTCCGTTATCATTAATCGCAAACCTCGCACTGACTGGGCTGACAAAAGGTGTAGCTAAACGAAAGCAGCAAAATAAAATGTCGAGAGAAGAAAGAACACCGTGTTCTATTTTCCCATTAACTTCACAAGCGGCAAATTTCCTGCCGTTGATCACTTGCTCAAACACACCGACCGACCGACCGTACGCATTGCAGCGGAACAGAAGGTGCATAAGGGAGGGGAAGGGATGGAAGGGAAGGGTGGCACAGAAAGAGAAGGGGAAACAGAATGATTGGAAAGTTTTCGCATCGATTTCGTCACACAAGAACCTTCCCTCACGGGACGTCTTCCCTTGTGCTGGCTGCTGCTCGTCCAAATGGGTAATGTCCTGGGTGTGGTACCATTGTCGGGATGAAGGGGAGTGGGAGCAGTGTGTTGGATGTTGTAAAATGAAAAGTTCACCCAATCGGTTGTTGTATAGCTTTTTTTCCCTTCCTTCTCCCGATCTTCCATTGCAAAACTATCAGCAGCTCCATCATCATCATCATCATCATGATCGTCCTCTCGGTTAGAGATCCCGCTGGGCAATGGACTCAATGACAACTGGCTTTCGTTGTTTGGTTTTCCACCAGCATCACCCCACCTCAAGTAAAAACTTTCCACACAACGTAAGGAACAACGCTGCAGGCAAGTTTTTCTTTCCAGCGCACATTCCACCGGACCCCGGTGCATGGTTGACTCAATGTTAAAGGCAAAAAGCGTCCTGCGAAGCGTGTGTGGAATGTGTGCCGAGCGAGCAACAAAAAAAGGTAATTCAAAACGGGAAAACTGCAATCAATTGCTACCGCATGTGGCCAATGCGTACCGTAATGGGAATTAAAGCTTCTGCATATGGTTGAGTTGAACTGTGTGTGTGTTTTTTTTTGTAAATGATACCCAGTGTGCAGTGTAATGGGTGTTTTTTTGTATTCTTGAAATATGTTTTTGAGGAAGAAATGTTTTGTGGAGGACTTTTATTTGGAATTATCAACAGTAGGTTGATTATATGGGCTGCTTTAATGCAATTTTAAACGCTGCTTTTAAGAAATTTAAAGGCATTAGAGTACATTAAGTCGAATTTCATAGCAATGTAGTGATGAGGATAGAGGAAGAAATGCATTCGAACGAATGTGAATTGTACATTAGATTAAGCCTCTAGTAATAAGCTTCCACTAGTATTAAACAATACGACCTGGCCGTCTCTATTATTAAAATACAATATTGTTTTCAAATACATTTGAGAAAATATGTCCCGCAGTATAGTACAATACTGTAAACCACAGAAAAGAGACCTTATTGCTCTCAGTCAGTGATCAGCTCGGGTTCAAAGAGCCCAGTATCATATAAATACACCCGGAATGAGTTTAAAAGAGCCAAAGTATGATAATTGTTCATACTGATGTACTATACTGATATTCAATTTCAATAGCGTGTGGAGAATCTTCAGGGTATATTGTATATTGTATATATTGTATATATACATATTGTATGTATATGTATATGTGTATATTGGTATATCGCCTGTAAGAAGATGTCAACCAACTCAGATAACCGAACCGAAAAACCCAAGTTATCTTTATTCTTGGGGAATATTTCAAAAATGTCTTCAATTTATTAGAGTATTTCATTCATTGAAAGTTATTTTTTCGTAATTTCAATAATACTTAACCAACAACATCGCAAATTTTACAAATAGAAAATCTTCCACAGACGAAGGCGTTTATCGAGCTTAAGACTTGAGATTCCAAAGATATAAACATGCCTTTTGAGAGACTTTCCAGGGAAAAATGGACATCTTTTATCTGTAACAAACATATAGAAATAATATAAACTTACTGCTACATAATATAGTCTACATAATAAAAGCTTGCTACATAATATGTCTAGACTACTAAATGTGAGTGTTACTAATAGGTTAGTACCTAATTTATATTCTTCCAATAATACAAAATGGCGTCGTTGTGAAGTATCTTTATCTTCCACTTACACCATGACACATCTTCCAGAAGACAGATATTTGTAGTTCTATTTTTAATTTTCATTCCTTGAGGAACTTGGAGAACTTTTAATTTTTTTTTGAGGAGATTCCTAACCGAAGGGGTATTAAGCTATGTAAGTAAAACATACCTCAAAATACATAAAATATTGTGTATTACAAAGAGGTCTTCTTTAAATGGCCAACGTTGTAGTAAAGATAGTTACGATTATTACCAATATAAAGCTCAGTAATATAGGAAACTGTTTCTAGATGTCTAGATTCTATCTCAATTCTCAAACATTTCTAGTAAACATTTTTATAATGCTTTTTAGGCATTCTAAGCTTAAGCATTCCAGTATGCTTACTGCGGAAGGAACAAATGCGAATAATAACAACTGGGTTTTCATGAGGAGTCCTCCCTCACCAAACAACCGATTGGCAAGTAAATCCATCATACAAAACTCTCATAAAATTCGTCATTCCACCAAAGGCCCCGGCGTGATACGTGAAAGTAACACGATGCGCAATGCTGATATCCTTCCCTTATCATAAAGATATTACTTATTTTATTTGATGAAACCTCCTTCCCCTTCACGTCTGCTTCATTTGCAGGGGAAGAAAGTTTGCCGCTTCCTTCCAACCCAATTCCCAGGTGTTGTAGCAGAAGTTTAGCTACCAGTTGTGCGACCCCCGGAAGACCTTTTCGGGGCGGCACGGGGCACTCTTCCCACCTGGGGCGAGACACACACACACACAGCGTGCAAACAGAGATAATGCAGCGTAAACTTCCGAACGGCATAAGTTTGCCAATCGAAAAGTAAGTTTCTTTCAGTTGATTTAAGCAGGGTGCAGGTACACAGCAGAGCACTTTCGTCTCCGAACATTTGCGCGGGTGGGACACATGCCGAAGATGGGCTTCCGGAAACACAAACTCCTATTGCCATTAGAAACCGACGCCGGCAGATGGAAGCAAACACAAATACGTACATCAGCAGAAAACTCGTCTGCTTCTGGGGTGGGGAGAGGATGCGGTCGGGACGCATGTTTGCTTGTGAGCCAATTGCCATTTTGGAAGGAAGGATCCTCGCTGGCTGGGCTGGATCCTATCCGACTAATTAGTGAGAGACACCATAATCGTTAATGCTTTAATTGATTGCCATTGGGAGCGTTTGCGTTCCGTTGATTGCTGTTATTATTGTTAGTGGAATTATTAGCGTTTTTTTTCCCCTCCCTCACTCCTCCTCCCGCTTCCACTTCCACTCTCCCTTCTTATCACCTCTTGAGCGGCTTTGCGCAGGTCCAACAAGTGTCCACCGATGCCATTCCGAATATAATTCCATCGCGAACTCCATGTTGGGACCAAGCACTGACACTGTACAAAGTACGGCAAACAAACAAATACGATATGCTCACCTTGAATTATTTTGATGAGCTCATCAAATGAAGTATCTGCGCGCGCTTTGGAAACAAAAATAATAATCATTGGTTTTAATTTTTACACCACGTCAGAAGTCATTAAAAACTTTTGTCCCTTTTGCAAATTGTTCCACGAACTTGCAGGGGAACTTCGCCATCGAAAGAAAAATACCAGGGAGTGGGTGGAGTAGTTAAGGCTTTAAGCTGATTTAAAGTAATACCGCCCGGTAATGGTCGCTTTAGTTTTATCGATTGCTTCCTGGGCCGGCGACCAACTGAGCAACTTTCCAACGACAGGGACATCCCTGTAAAGTTTTGGTCGAAGCTTTTGTTGGTTATGTGAGCTTCGCTTCGCTGTACCTTGGGTACCAGTGTGGCGACTTGGAACAGTAATGTGAAGTTAGTTTTACAAACAGTTTGATCAGTTAGATTAACGTTACAAACAGCGAAGAATACACCGTTGTCAAGTGTAGTTAAGAGTTGTCGCATGCCAAACTTAAAATTCGGACCCTCCTTAAGGGATGGTTTTGTGCTGGAATTTGAATTCGACTGCCGATACACAGTGTGTGTCGAAGCATTCTAAACTGAATCCGTGTGCATGTTTCTGCAACATATCCTCTCCCTCCCAGTTGGGGCTTTTGTGGGTCCGATTGGTTCTGCTGTGAAGAGTGAAAGCATTGCCGATAGGAAAAGAAACACTACACAGCACGGTAAGTAAGTGAGAAAAACGAGTGTGGATAAACCTCAAGGGTTGGTTCTTGCTTCTTGTTTGCACAAGAAGTGTTGACCACAGGGCCTCGATGCAACCGACTCCGAGTGGTGGTGTTCTACTGCAACGTACAGCATATTGTAGAGTTTGCTACAAATTTTCCCTCTCCTCTTCTTAGGGTGCAAGATTCCTGGCCAGATTCCTTGCAAAGAGATTCTTTTCCTTTATGCCAATACGACGCCAGTTCCGGATGCTCCGGTGGCGGGAAACATGTTCCGATCGATTGCATATTTAAGCTTTCACTTGTGCAAGGAACAGTTTCGGAGAAACGGTATCCCGGTTTGAAAGTGAGGCAGCGTTTCCTATCCTTTCCTAGCACACGAAGACACGAAGAAACACCTTCACGAAAGGAGGAAAAACCGGGGGCGGGGAAAATATTAAAACAACATCACCAAAGCGCTTTCGCAATGGCTATAACATGCAGCCGCCATGCAACCGTTCGATGCGGTACAAGAGATCTGTGGAGATTGGTTTGGGGATTTGAAGTGGTGATTACCGTACAGATTCTTGGAAGAAGAATTTACCTGGGTTCCGCTCTCGGTTGGTGATGGTAATGCACTTCTAGTGTCAGCATTTCTTTTTTGAGCATGAATTTGTAACGAAACAGGAGAGGAATTTACGACGGTACAAGGCATGTGCATCGTTAGTTTTTAAGGGGGTTTGTTTCGGTAATTTTACATCGGTATCGTTTTGTTTTGTGATACGAGCCTTTACGGATTTTACTGTCATGTATCATTCGAGCATATTTAATTAAAAAGAACGTTTGCTCTTGTGGTAAATTGCAATAAAGCAGTGGTTTCCAACCTTGTAACGACTAAAATCCAGCGTCCACTATTTAGACATCTTTGATTTGGCCAACTATTGGGAAATATTAGTACGTCATTCATAATATTATAAATTTTCATTCCCCTTTACAAATCAGTTTAAGTTTGAATTAATCCACGGATTTTTATAGCATATTTTGCATCCTGAAATTCCATTCCTAAACTGGAGTTCAGTATTCCCAAACCTCAATATTGATATTTGTTTGAGGGTCAATTAATTCTACCAGCAGAATCTCATTTGTTTCTATTTTGAAAAACATTGTGAATCTATGCATGGCCTTCTAGTTTTAATGATTCGTAAAATCTTGTTTGAAAGTCCCCAAGTCCTGGTGTAGCAATTGCAAATGTGAGCATCATTCTTGTATATCGTCATCTGAAAGTTTTCGTTCCAAATGTCTAAGTTTAGTTGCGAAGGCTGAAATAACTGCTTCAGTTTTTTTTAAAACTCGCTTATTTTGATTTGTAATGGTTCACTGGAATGCTACTCAAAATTCAACTAAAAACTTTAGGAACATTTTTAGCTAATATAGGAATTTTTAGCATCGAAGTCTTCGAAATATCCTTCAGTTTAATGCACTGCTTTTGATGTTGTTTGTAAATTTTCCATACATATCGGTCCAGCGTTAGGCGCTTAGAGGAAGAGATAAATGAAAGACTATCGCCCATCTGTGAAATATTTCAAACACACCGCCTACTAAGATTTTTCCCAGCGCCCACCACCGAATCACAGCTTTAAAGACATGCAAAAGGTTCTGTTAAAGTGCAGACAGGGTTTAGCAAAACTGTTTCAATAATGTTTCCGTTTTTTTTTCTTTTGGGTACCAATATTTGGTATTCGGACGAAAGCTTTTCGGTAGCCACACACCACAAGTAGCTCCTTGAAGAAACCCTCGAAATGCAGATAATCGACATTATTGCGAAAAGCGAGAGGCGGCATAAAACCGTAAAACGTTTAAAAACTACCCCCTTTTAGAAATTCGATCCAACTATTCGCTGTATGCAATGCGATCGCGTGGTTGCTGTGAGTGGGCTACCGTCAATATGAAACCAGTTGATTGGAACGAAACAGTTTTCCTTTTCCGCCGGATCCACCGGCCAAACCCAAGTGAGTGACTCGCTCGCGGTACTCGCCCTGACCCGAACGATAAGATCCACCCGACGCAAGGGTCCACTTCACACCCCATTCAACGCAGGCTGGCGGGCACAGAAGGCACAAATCGAAACATTCCCACACGTCCGTAACTAATCACCGTACTGCCCCGGCACTTGCTCTAGACTGTGTCGTTGTTTGCGTTGTTGAAAGGTATGCAACGCGCTTTGCAGCGGAGCGTTTTTTGTGGCTGTGTGTTGGCTGTGTGTGGTGCGGTGAGTATCGTGAGCTCGCACAATGCCCACGAGCTAAAGCTTTCCTACCCACAAGCCACAAAAGCTTGCCTTCCCCGCTTTCCACGCCCTTTTCTAGTCCCATTTTCCCCAGGATGTCAATCCTCTTATCTGCACCACAACGACGCACCCGGGTTTGGGGTGGTTTCATCGCACATTGACAGCAGAGGGACCGGTGACGGCCAACATTACCACCGACGTACCCACACAGACAAATACAATCGATTTCCATGACTCTATAATCGGATAAACAAACAAAATAATGCTATTGTGGCAATTTAGATGCGCCTGATTAGATATCGGTACACGGGGTGTGCCACTCGCCCCCCAGAATTCTTTCTCACGCTTCTGTCGTGTGCCGGAAATCTCGGAAACGACAATGTGCGTGCGCGCACGGTCATTTGCTGGGTGCCGGGTTTCCACCAAACAGAACAAAAGGCCATGGCAGGAAAACTCATGAAGCCGTGGAGGGAAAACAAACTTGGAATGCATAACAGATAAGATAAACATGTTGGTGGTTTTGGGGGGGTGTCGGGTGGGGGGTGGGGGGTGGGGGTTGGGTCGGAAAACCTTCCAATTCAAGCGGAAGAAATGGGAAGGATTGGGTGCGTTGGGATGCTAATCGTCCCGGGACGGTGGTAACCATAACCAAACAAGGCTTTTAACAGTGCCCCGATAAAGAAAGTTACCAAGTCGGGATTGGGCCGCTGTTTTGGATATACCAATGGGAGGCGCTCCTCTCGCGGTTTGTTGTGTTTGTTCCCCATTATTATTACCTTCTGTTTGTATCAGTTTCGGGGGTTGACACAAAGTGGAAATCAACCAACGAGATAGCGCGAGTTCGGAATTAACGGAGTTTTCGTGTAACTTCATGAAACTGAGAACAAAATGGGGTGGGTGGAAAAAGGAAAAAAAAACTCCCCCCCCCCGGAAAAACCTAATGATGACGGGAAAATAACTTCAAAAATGATTATTGCCACGTCTGTGCGCCAACCGCCAACGCATTTCTATTCGGTCGGTGCGGTGTTGTGTGTGTTCCCTAGACAACATTCGCCCGACACGATTCGCTAATGCTGGCTGCTAGCTGGCTTCTGGGAAAATGTTGTTTCCAATCGTCTGTCTCGGGCCGGGTGTTCATAAACTGTGACAGAGCTGTGGTTTTGAAGAAGAAGCCGGCAAAACGAGCACGCACACAAGCGTTGGAGTCGGATCGAGGTGTGATCATGACCGAGGGCAGCCCACGCACACGCAACCGCCCGACCGACCGACCCCCTTCGGTACAGCCATCACGCAGAGTATTTAACGCAATAAGCATTAAATTCAAATTAGTTTCACCATTTATCTTTCTTCAGCTGTCTCGTTCTCTAGCAACCCAGCCGTTTCTTCGAAGGTGAGGAAATTTGTGGCCAGACCAGATTGGGTCTAAAGGAGGCGGGTTAAATCGAAAGACGTCCAGCAGCGCTGCACACGAAAGATGATCGTCCACAGCACCGTGACCGGGATGATGGTGGTCGCGGGGAAGAAATTAGACAAATTGAAATTGAGAGATAAATTACACTCGCAGCACTGTCGCATTAGATTAGACAAGCAGGCCATCACTATTTCGCACCGGACACGGAACACGCAACTTCCATCCACTGCGTAGAAATCAGCGTTTTTGGAAAACGAAAGCAATTTGGAATACGCTTATATTTGTGGAACACACCGAGCGATGGCCGTACACCATCTGATTGGGGTGTATTGAAAATTATCATTTGTGGTCGAATATTGCGCGACGGGTTAAAATATGGCACTCGTATCGACCGTGTGCGGGTATTTGCGGCCGCCTACGTCGTCACACGCCGGAGCTTCAAAGCTTCCGGGCACCGGGAAATTCCTGGAAATGGCTGCTGATTGCATGCAATTGAATGCCACACAACGGTGCAAAGAGGCTGCCATTCTCACTGGCGTTTCGTTTTCGGTGTACGAGCGAGTACGTATGTGTGTCTGGAATGAACCCGACCACGAGTGCGTCGTCCAAAATGGAAGCGTATTGATTGGAACAGCGGAATGAGTAACCCGTTAGGAGCCCGGGAAAATGGTTGACCATTGACCAAGTTTAACGGATCTCGTTGAGGAGTGGAGCACTAGCGATTCATCGTCATTGTGACATTCTCGCCTAAGAGACCCAGGGACACCAACCGATTGAAATCGGTAGTCTCTAGCGCCATTGGACATGGGTTTCCGGGGGGTTGGGTAATTTATTTCAATTTAACCGAACGATTCTGATTAATTTTCTTTATTGAGTTTAATCAGTGTGCGCGCCCCGTTCGGTATCGGTTGGTTGGCGGCGGCGGCGCCACAGAACGTATCGGCGCCAGCCAGGAATGGTTCATTTGCAGTCGAAGATAGATGCGTCTTAGATTTGCAAAACGATGTCGTCGGATTGGAACGATCGGGGATATGCGAGTACGGTAGCCTTCTGTTCTGGTTTCCATTGATCCTACCCTTGGGGGGTGTATTACGAACAAAAGGAGCATACTACTGTGGTGGACATAATGCAGTGAATGGGTGAAGGAAGAAAAAAAACTGGAGATGCTTCTTGTGATGGATTAACATTCTCCATCACTAGTGGGTGTACATTTCTC
Organism: Anopheles moucheti; assembly: GCF_943734755.1. NCBI lineage: Eukaryota > Metazoa > Arthropoda > Insecta > Diptera > Culicidae > Anopheles > Anopheles moucheti. The sequence goes on from NC_069140.1 coordinate 75,288,263, forward strand.
TCGAGTGGGAAATCAGCTCTATTACCCAGCGGGATAGGTTCCATTCAGCTCTTTTTTTTCGCTCTCTAGATGCATTAAATTCTTGACCGAAATTAGCTGCAATTGTATTAAGTGTTGGTTTTAACTGTTTCATTTTGGATAGTGCACTGTTAAGAGCTTAACATCGGTAGAGACATCGATTAGCATCGATTTGCAAAAAACCTCTTTAGAATGTGGACATTAAAATTTGCTTAATGCATTCCGGATTAGATTAGAGATGATCGATAATGAAATCTTCACTCTTCGCCTCTGAGGTACACGACGCTATCTTTAATGTCACAATTATTGTAGTTAACATCCAAGCAATCCAAGTTGACGAGGGATCCGCAATGAGTAAGTCGCGTAAGCTTAAATGTTGTGTTAGCTCTTATCTGTTTATCAAACCGTTTCTAACTAGTGAAAGATATATTTATTCATCCCTGTATTTAAGAAAGGCGATAAGTACGATTTTTTATTTAAAGAAGCTGTTAACAAAGGTAAAGATTCCGACCAAGATCATTAAACCAAACCGCTCGAGATTGCGGTGTTTCCCAAGAGAGGGCGCTGCCGTCGATTCGATCCCGAAGGAGCCCGAAGCAGCGTTGTAGCGATGACCGAAGAGGCTGGGTTGACGACCGAGAGCATAAAAACACGTGTCAGCGTTCATTCAAGCCTCTTTTTGGCTAGCGAGAAACGCATGTGATTTTTTGAACCCTTCAAATAATAAAGTGTTAAAACAACGTGTGTGTGTCTAAAAGACTTTTCATTTCGAAATTCGAAAAGAGCCTGCTGCGTGACGCAACAGAGTTGTCAATTCTTTTTCACTCTTAGCCATGGCTACTGTTGCGTACGACCGCGAGAGAAGTGGATTAGAGCTAGTAAACGGCACTGGCAACGTACCGCTGACGGCGATCGGGCTGATGTGGGAGAACGCTTCTCAAACCCGAGTAGTAGCGAGAGATAAGTCAAAGAGAAAGGATCACAGAATAAAAGCAGACAAGTTTTTATCTACAGTTTTTTATCGCGCGCACGCACACGCACACACTAACGCGAGTGCGAAACCACGCGGCGTAAGGAGATTTAAAAAGTGTCTCATATTTTATTGCACCATCCGACGCTACTCCCAACAGCTACTCTGATAGTTGCCTGATGTGTAATTATAAAGTCCATGAAATTATACTTTTTTGGCTCAATAAAAATCTCGTCGTTCGATGGCCTCAAATTTGGTCAAATTTGTTGCAGGAGACAACAATTTAATACTTAAATTAACTGCTTATATAAGGACCTATAAACACAAAGTTTCTTCTGATATACTCGTAGCCAACCTCGATATGCTCGATTTTCTTGGTTCTACACAACTTTGGCTTCGATCACATCTTAAAAACAACATTTATTATGTGAGGTTCAATCAATCTAGTTCTGAAGCTTAAGTTCTCCGGAGTCCCACAGGATAGCAACATTAGCTCTATTATGTTCCTATCGCATGTTAAAGGCGTTTCCTTTGTTTTAGCTGATAATCACTATCCATGGTAAGCCGATGAGATGTAAACATATTCCTCTGCTGATCATGACAAACTACAAAATTATTTAAACGAATTCTGTTGAAAAACCTTTTTTGCATCAGCCCATAAAAGTAGACCATATTTCAGATAACTTATTAGACAACTAAAAGTCTTTCACAGGACATATTGTATAAATCATAAGCAGAGCCTGCAGGAGTTAAGTTTAAGTTCGTAAGATGATAATCGAGTTTCGTAATGTGTATTGTAGTTTAAGCTCTAAGCTCTGTACAACAGCGATTTCTATTACAACTTACTTAAGATACTTAACGTAGAGGTAGAATGGCTCCGTTAGTTGAGTTAAATTAATATCCACATCCCAAAACAAAGCTCGCGTTCAACGAACTAATTCTCTGTGGTCAAACACAATACATCCTAAGCGGCTAACGAATCAATATCAGCTAAGATCCGTAGTGTTAATGCATTTTATCCAGGAATAGACTTCAATACACCGAAAACGGATATCTGCTAATATCTGCGAATCTCTGCGATACATCAGAATTCAAGTTCTAACACCGCCTTGTAAGTGACAGATAAGATATATCCAAATAGACAGATGAAAAAGTTACTGCTGAAGTACTTCAACACTTACTCATGAGTATTGCAATGAGTGTCATCTGCGTTAGACAGAATTAACGATACAGAGACAAACCCACTCTGAAAGATGAAACTCTGTTCCCTTCACTTTAAGGTGATTAAGTATAGATCGGCTTGACTAAATTTTATACTCCATTATATTCCTTTCCTTTTCCGCTAAAGACCTTTTTTGTGCTCAACAATAGACGCACACGCACACACAAAGAAACAAATGCCAACAAAGAAGGGCAAATAATCACCCTGAATATAAACAAAATGTTAATGGAGCAATAAAAACCGGAAAGTCAATGCGTCACTTTTGCCTCATCATTTTCCCATAATTTAGCACAACACGTGGAGCACACTCATTATTTTGGGACCCGGCGCTGGGGATATTCTCCGTATCCCTTTTTGTCGGGTGTGTGTGTGTTAAGAGTTGGGTTGAAGATGGATGTGAAACACCGATTCACCAAAGCACACACACGCCGGGGTAAAGTGAACTTTCTTGGGCCAAATTCTGGACAAAGCAACCCCTTTTTTTGGTGGCTCCGGGGGGTTTCTCAGGAGGTGTTGTACACGCACACGTACCACAACGGTATGGTATATCGATGATTCGTGCCTAGTCAGGGGTGCTTTTATCTGGGCTGACTGAAGTGAAGCAAAAGTGGTACGAGGGAACGAGGGAACAGGAGAGGAATTAGCCATTGGACAGGACGACATAAATCGTTAATCTTGTGAATGGGTGTGCGTGCGTGTGGTGAGAAATCCAAAGTCATCCTCTTTTGAACGCAGAAACGCGCACATGCAGATGAAACATCGCTCCCGGCATGTGCGGGGATGGGATTTTGCTTTTCTTCGCTTACACACACACACATACAATAAACCGCCTACTAAGACGAGAAGAAAAGGCTTAAAGAGTGGCAGAAAACGAGTTTCCTATTAGCATCTTCTTCGATTCTTTTTTTTTGCTTCCATCGAAAAAGTGTTTCCAATCCGATCGGTAAAGGGGTTTGGCGCAGGACCTCATCACCGCAGTGAAGCTTTTTTCCTTCTTTTCTTCCAACGTGCGTATTTTTTTTTTTTCGTTGCTCTTACTGCTCTCTCCATCGCGGAAGAAACTTTCCCCGTTGGCAACAACTAACAGGAATGAAGGAAAATAAATTCCCCCCGGATTGGGGGGGGGGGGGGGGGAAAGCCCTCGAGGAATGGCCCGGAAAACGGTGGCTCTGCTGGTGGTTGGAAGGAATTTTCCATAAATTCATGAAACAGCTTACAGGTTTAGGCAGAAGTGGAAAGAAAGGCCCCGTGAAACCTCCCCGGGTTGGAGTGGTATTTTGCTGCTCAACTTTCAATTGAGCCGAGCAAAAACCAGCCCGCTGTGTGTGTGTGTGGGGAACGGAAAGATCGATACCATCGATGCGATAGATTTGGCAGCAGCGCGAATTTTCGGGGGCAAAATACTGCGGAAGTAGCTCGCCGCCGGAAATGTTTTGTCGGCCTCAGCGCACTCAAACACCTCCAGCGGCAATGCGTCCGGATCGTGTGGTTTTTCCTCCTGACACACACTCACACACACGCATACGTCCGGGTACACATCATTCTTAGGCAAGAGAGAACATATGCCATTTGTCTGCCTGGGCGAGGTTCTGTTTGGTCTACGCTGCTGATGCTTTCCCATTTTCCCACGTGCGAGCGAGTCTCATCCGTCCCGATACTGCCGATGCTGTGTCGACGTCAAGCGGTGGAATTTGTGGCGATAGCGATAAGACATTACAGCGGCCTTTCGTCACCTTCGCCGGTTGAACGGTGGACCGATCGAAACTTCACAGCACACATCCGTCCGGGACAAAAAAAAAAAGAAAACGCTGCACGGAAAATGTGCGGAAGATATTTGGGGAATTCGTACGTACACATCATCTGACAGTGTGTGGGGGAGGTAGTCGCCACAGGGCACACAGGTAAAAGGCGCTCAAATCCACACGGCCCACACGACACGACGGCTGTCGCGTGAAAAACGGTTGCGGTCTGGCAGGGAAAAGTTCACGCTGTGGAAATGGTGTTCTGTGGAACTTTTGCTCTCTTTTTTTCCTTGTTCGCATCCTTCACGTCCGCATTGATTCGTCGGGCAAGAGACTGTGAGACAGCGAGCGGTTAAAAACAACAACATAACCTCTTCGCACACCAAACTCCAACTGCTCGGAGACACGTCAATTGTAGCGCGCTCGTAGGGGTTTTTGAATATTTCAACTCCCCCGATAGCGGTGGCTGGAAAAGTGTCTTGAAGTTGTGTCTACCAGATACATCGAACCGCTTACCCCGCAAAACCGATCGTACACCGGCGAGAATGTGACATTCTCCGGCGTCTTATGTGTTTACCGAGACGCCAATTTTCATTAAATTGTGCTGACGCCCGTACCTTTTGCTTTTCCCCCTGTCGAGGGTTCCGTCTGGTGGTTCAAAAGGCTTTTTATCACGGCGGAGAAAATGGTGAGAAAAAATTTGTCCTTAGTAGGCTTAGTTATTTAAATACGTTTGACCCAAAGGTATGTAAAAATATATTAATATGATTAATGTAAGTTACAAGTCTCGAAAGCGCAGCCAACATTCTCCTGAGAGATATCTTCAGAATTGTTCACATAAGAAATACATCAAGAATAAGGTGTGTCCCTCCTCGAAAGTCGAGATTTCAACCCAGAAGTAACACCGAGGATGATAAAACTGTATTTGTACCAATGTTGTAATCAAAGTAGTCAAAATATTAGGTATGGAGAAAAGTTGAATTCAGATGAGATTCGATCGACTACCCTCTGGTGTATTAGAACGAATGCAAGAGCATAAGACCCAAGGTCTGTGTAGGATAGAGGTCGAGTAATAGCCAAGATAGAGGTTCGCCATTTTGGATTTCATTTGACGTTTAGTCGCCCGTGTAAGATTCCTTGCGCCTAGCCTACTTGTTTACTATATTGCAAAGTTTCACAATTAGCTTGGTCGTTAAAGTTTTCCTTCGTTTTGAATACCTTTAGTTAAAACAGCAAACTACTGATGGTTTTATAAAGGGTGTGTGGTCATCACCTATTAGTGTTCTGATACCAAGGGTTGATCACACGGTACCGAACTTCGTACTGTGAACCGGGAGATATGATGAGCCTCATCCTCTTCCTCATATGTGAAAAGCCTCACCTACTCGTTGCAAAATCCTTTACATCGCTTCGCTCGCTTTAAATCGGTTTAAAAATCCGATTCTCTGACTTCTCACCTGCCTTGACCACCAATCATACCTAACACCAATCGCCAATAAGATCTGCAGATCTAATTCTAGACTAAAATTGAAAAACAGAGACACAAATTTCCTACCAAATCTAAAACAATAAAAATCTTGTTGCTATGATCGACCCGTTTAATCAACACAACTATACACAAAACATTTGAATGGAAAAAGGGCGTCCAAACGTCAAATCACGTGTAACGAACTTTTGGTCACTTGTCAAATTGCCCCTCTTTCCTATACAGACCTTCGGTGTGCCCCTTCTCAAAAGTCGAGCTTTCAACCCAGAAATCGACGGATCGAAAATCATATTTGTACCAATGTTGTGATCAAAGTAGTCCAAATCTTAGGTACTAGAAAAGTTGAATTCAGATGAGATTCGATCCCCGAGCCTCTGGTGTATCAGTACGTATGCAAGGGCACGAGACCATTGGATCACTTCACCAGTGCTATGATATACTACCAATATAAAGCGTTTATTTTGCTGAGGTTTCTATTGAACAATATTATGAAATTACGTTAAAGCTGATAATACAATCGCAATCTGCATAAAGATTAACTTTAATTAGTCATTTATTGACTATTTTATAAAATGATATTCATGGAATTTACAGGAAATGTAGGAATGTTGATAGCAGGAATTGTAATGCGTGGTAAATTAAAGTTACTTCCAGCTACTCCACTGCATACAATGACTTACTTCCTGGCTTCGAAGGGTGAAGCGCGTGAAACTATTTGTAGAACGCTTGCGATATTATTTCCAGCAAATTAGTTCGATGCTGTTGAAGCGTTCTCGTTATTTACACTATCGTGTTTGCACTATTACGATGTAATTGAGATTGTTCCGTTAATAAACCATTACTGCCAACACCTGTACAAAGGTGAGATGGTTAATTATTTGTAACGAGTTTGCTTTTAACAATAGGACTCCATGTAACACTTGTCCTAAATTTTGCTGAATATCAAATAAAATACACACACTAAACACCTTCCAATACATGATGGAAGATCGACCGATAAGCCGCTTTACTTCGCACATTGCAATCTACCAAATCGGGCAGATAAAAACGGCAGCCATACACGTGCACGGGGCACGTGCTTTCAACAATGCGCCACTCTTATTGTGCTGTAATTTGGCAAGTTCAACACGCTTCACCTCGCGCCACTTAGCCACTGCCGAATTTTGCGTAAACTCCACACAGGTCCCGAATTTGGGTTTGGGGTAAATTTCACCACCCCATCCCACCTTCCCACTCAATTTACCCATTAACGCACGTGTCTCCATCCAGTCGGTTGATTGGTCCAGGTGCCCGAAGAGAAATTTTACGCGTTTTGCTTTCAGCTTAATTTTCAAACATTTGTTGACAGCTACGGCACACGCAGAGCGCGAGTGAGTGGTGACTGCTGGGGTTACGTGTTTATGAACTTTTTACGTTGTGTCATTTAAATGGAGAAAAGTGCCACCCACGATACGTGGGTGTAAGGGGTGAGAGAAAGAAAGCAAAACCCCACGTTAAAGGCGCTTTGGTGTTGTTGTTCGCTTCTGTTCCATCTCCGAGCTGCCTGTGACACTTCCTGTGACCGGGTACCGGGGGTAACGGGGGAACGATTGACAGTAAATTTTACCGGAAGTGATATTGAAAGGATAAACGTGTTTTTTAGCGATGAAGTAATTTAATTTTCTCCCATTGTTTTGCGCTTCACAGTGCGCTAAAGAGCACCACGCGGGTGCACTGCTACACATGCATACTATACCTCCCCAACATGGTGTGAAAGGATTTGTTGGAATTGCGTTTTTTTTACGGTTTTTAATCCCCACGCGGAAAATCGTTCACCAACCAGCGTTCACAAGCGAAACCATTTTAGTGAGCGACGCGATACCGTCTGGAGGGGGATACCCGAATGCAAAACAAACGATCTTCGATCGATTTTGGTAATGAAACATCCGTGCAGACATTCTGACCCCGCCCCGCATGCAAATTCATTCAAAGAATCAATTTTGCCACCGCCATTCTTCGGCGGATCCATTTCGTTCGTGTTCGTATTTGCATCAAATATTTGAGGCTGAAATTATTGCACGTGATCCCCCGTAATGCCTCGTGATCTCTCGTGGAACGCTCGCAAACACACACTGGTTTTTTCTGGTTCTTTCTCTTTACTTTCGGCTGGGGCCGTGCATTGTATTAAGCCTAACTTTGAAATGAAAGTGGCCTCGAGAAAGCGTACTTTTTGTATGAATGATTGCGAACCGGTCCTCCCGCTTTTGCTCTTTCGGTCATATAGATATATCTTTTTTTTTTTAGTTGGCTTCAGGGGGAGAACCGGAGGATGGGCAACCATTCATTTTCGTACGCCGAGTAGGGAGTGAAAAATCGCCCTGAACTGATAGCGCTCGATTGGTTGGCCGCGGTCGTCGTATGTAAAGTGGGCCGCTACTTCACTACCATTATTGATTTTTTCGCTCTCTCCACTGCATCCCGTTTGGAGTGGAGGATTTAATCTCGATTTATTTTCCCTTCCCGTGGTTTTTTTTTCTTCTTCCTCCTACGGGAATGATTTGACTGTAAGATATTGGCGTGGCGTGATGATGCGTTAGTTGGGGTGGATCCGAGCAGAGTGGAAACGATTGGCAAAAAAGTGGAAAGCATAAAGTTTCCTTCTCATCATCTCCGTTGGAAGAGGTACGTCATCATCATCATCATTCTTCGGCGAAGTGGAAATCAATTCCGCCGAGGCGGCTTTTGGGGGGTTACCTTTCCAACCCGGACCCAAACACCCCCCCTTACTCGTGGGCTATTTTTTACTCATTTATCTCTCACGTCCATTTCACTCGTACGTAATTTTTTTTTTGGCGATTGGGAAAGAAAAATTGCATCCACTACCGATGGGCCGAAATTTTCCCGCCCGCGCCGAAAAGAAGCTCCCGAATGGTGAAACAAACGGGCATGAAAATCTCTTTGTTGTTCCGCAAACGGGAAAAGGGTTTTTCCCTATTTTGTGGTAGAAAATTCTGCTCATGTCGAAGGAAACGAAAACCTTGCAATCAAAATTTTGGATTTCACTAAATTCTATCAGCTTAACAGTTTGAAGCAAACTCCATTTTGAAGTTAACAAAGAGTGGTCCAGACAGTGGACCTAAGTGGTCGCTCGAAAAAAAGGGCGACTACACGCCGACTACCTCGGCGTAGGGAGGTGTGAACATCCCTAAAGGGTTCAATTAGGTTAAGAAAGTCCCCACCCACCATTGTTCTCACACAGCCCTTCTCGCACATTCCATTTGGATCTAATTTAATCGTCCTTCGTTCGTTGTTGGCGTTGGCCAGCTCTCAGCTCGCCAAGGGCTGGTGAAAAATGGGGCCATTTTCCTGGAAAAAAATAAATCCCAAATCCTGGACATGAAGAGTTTGTGTATATATATACATATATATATATCCTATCCCGTGTATCCGTGCTGCTGCTTCCCTTATTCTAAGGGGCGCTAATAGAAATTCAATTTCCTACAGGTGGCAAAACATAAACCAAAAGGCCTAAGTGAAAAAGGATTCCTTTTTCCACACCACTCCAACGGATATTCCCGGAAAAGGGACATTTCGGTGATCGGTTAAGTTGTGTAGCGTGATCCTTTTTTAAAAAAAAAAATATTGAAATAAGGTTGGAACCAGAAAAAGAAAATGAACGTAACACACCCTGGCTAGTTCAGCAGAACCCCCTTGAGGTTTGAATATAAATAGCTTCATCGATTAGGGGTTGAACTCTTCGGTGGTTTTGGGCCGACCGACCGTACTGAAAAGCTACACGGTGCACGGTATGCAGCAGCATGGAATCAATTTGGTGTCCCAAGTGTGTCCACAAACCGATCGCAGGGAAGGTGCATGCAGATTTCTACCCCGGCCCCCATTCCCGGCACACGGAAAAAGTGATCGATTGATTTTCCTCCCGTGAGAGTCCAACGAACGTTCCGGGAGATTTGTTTTTTTTTTGCCCAACAATGTCTGTACGGGATTTGTGAGATCCGGGAGGTCCAGGACGGAACGTACGATCACAGATTATTGGTTGTATTCATGGTCGCCGCACACAATGGCCGAAACCGGCGACCAGCTGTGGTTTTTCGGAAGCTATTTTCCAAAACCAAAACCCTCCGCACTTGGGGTTTCGCAACCGTCCAGCTTCCACGATTCCCCACCACATGTGGATGCGAGGTTGACTATTAGAAAATTGCCAAATGAGGTTTGCTGGTGACATTCTGTTTGATTGATTTTCATGTCTCGTCCGTCCCGGTACGTTCCAATTGCTGCCTGGCTGGAGTGTTTCGCCGATTCAAATGGAGCCGGAGTGCTTGCTCTTACCGCAATTGATTTCTTTACCTCACTTTCTCCAACTCTCTCGCCGCAGTCGACGAGAGCTGGGGACCATCTAATCGGTTGCGGCTCGATTCGGTCGAATGGTTGGAAAAATTCAGAACCGAAGTCGGACATTTTCCCTGCACTCCCCTACATATATGGCGGTTTTCCACTGCGGTTTTCCACTGCCCGGTTTTCCTCAGCGGAAAATGCAAGATACGATGGTCCGGATGCACTTACCTGGAAGAACAAAAAAAAAAAACAAGAGAAAGAGAGAGGATATTAAGAAAAGTGAGGTTTTAAGCGAACGAGCGGAACGACTGAACGCTCGGTGGTCAAGCTGTGGGGCAGTGGTTTTGTGTTGACCGTAGGTAGTAGTAATGAAATTCTCATTTCGCTTTGTTCAAAGCGCCAACAGGAATGCGTGGAAATATGATGCAAACGCTACTTTTGTTGTAGAATAGTATCTATTTTTTTGTTTGCTGCTGCTGTTGCTGCTGCTGCTAGCCAGCGAAATTTTCGTGTGAAAATCGTACATCAAACGATTGTAGAAAAAAACCCACGGTTATCAATCATTTGCGTAGAAAAAAAAAACACCAACAAATATATTTGTAATAGTAAAAAAAACACTGCTTTTATCGCGTATCGTCTATCGCTCGAATGCAAACTGTTGTACCATCCCTTTTTTGCGCTGTGCACCACAAATTCCGTTGATGTTTGTGGTGCATCGATCGGTTGAACGAAAGAGAAAAAAAAATGGTTCCATCATCGGATCGCATCATATTTATCGGTTGATCGATCAATCATAAACAAGTGCAAGTTTACTGCATGAACTGCATTTGATGATGGTTGGGGGGTTTTTTTTTGGGCGACCAGCACGACCAGTTGGGTGGTAAATATAGGGAAGCGTAAGCCAGATTAGACAGCTTTGTTAAAGCGATACATATCAATTGTGGCTCTGAATTGGTAATCCGATAGTAGGAATTACATGTGATAGTATGAGACAATTCTCTGAATACTTGATACTTCAATACTTAATTAATTAATACTTTTTTGACGATTGACCGATTTTAATTATGAGATAAATAATGGGATAGTGGTAAACCTTGATCAAAGGTTGCCATGGTGGTAAACCTCAAAGAAAATTGTCAGAGAGAAGTAAAAAGCATTTGAAAAAAAAAAACAGCAAAAACCCATGCTCCTAGGCTTTACAAACTTAAATACGGATACCAAATACTAAATACAAATATTATTTTTATAAATTGTTTAAAATTATTATCTGATGGATACATGTGAACAATGTTAGAACTCATATAACAATATTTGACAACAAAATATACACATCATTTTATTGCAATTTTGTTAAACATTAAAAAAAGATAAATTTCGTTAAAAGGCACAAACAATATTGTCAATTATCAAAAAATTGGTTTTATCCGCAACTTCTCATGGAAAAATAATAATGAAATATGAAAAGACTTAAAACTGTATTGCAAACAAGACGTCTTACATTGTTTACATGTAACTTTTAAGGATTTTAAGTAACTTGCTCAATAGATTGTAAGAAAGCATATTGTCCATATAATTATGTTCCAGTCCCCGAGATACACTATTATAGCGGACCGCAATAACACGGGAAAAAATCCGCGTAAGTCGAATCCAGGTGCAATTTCGTTTATACTTCAAAGTCATAGAGTCGACCTCCTTCTCTGTACTTAATTTATACGCTGAGCCCGGAGATTTTTAGCAATATTTCATTAAAATAAGTGAGAATGAAATGTTTTATGAGACAAAAAAGGTTATTTAAAGCAAATTTTAGCCTTTTTGCTTAGATATTGTGCTATAAACTAGCTCATCTATCAAATTTCTTAAAAACACGTATCTCCAAATCCGCGTATCTCGGGGACTGCCTGTATGTACAAATAGTGTATAAATTCACATAACAAACATTTTCGGTAAAGCGGCAACAAGAGGGAAGCTTTTTAAAATACATGATACGCTTTTAAATACTTTTCCAATAACTCGGATACCCGCAAAAAGCAAAAGATTAATGGCATCACACCCTTCAAGTTGTACAAATTTCACTACAAAAACTGCTCACAACTACACCGAGCATTGAAGTTTTGGTAAAGTTAAATATCTTCATTGGAAAACGTGCTACAGCAATTCGTTTTTGCCGTAGAAAGAAAATGAACCGCATCGAGATGTAAAATGTAATATGTGTAGCAAAAAAAAAAAACAAGAGAGAAGAGAAAACCAGTAGCAAACGAGCAGCGATTTCTTAATTAAAAAAGCACAAACCTAGTGGCCGTAAAGATCCTAGTTTTTTCTGCGTTGGGAAGTAGTTTTTTTTCTTCTTTCCTACTTGCAAAACAGCAACACACAGGATTAACTTACCAAAGCACACCCCACAAGCTGCACACGATCGTGCTTGAGAGTTTTGTTCGTTTCTGTGCTTTTTCTTCCGCGTTCCTGCCAATCGAAAGGATCTGCAAATCCTGAACTGTGCTATTCCCGGGAAAGGGAAGCGATTTTTTTTTTCTTTACTGTTTAGCCTTTTTTTTTGTTCCCGCCTTAAGGCCAACTTTGATCCGGTTCGATCTGTGAAGGAGCATCACAGCAGGAAGAGTGAGAGAGAGAGAGAGAAATGCAAAAAAATGGCTTTGCGCTGAAATCCCAGCAGTCAGACGTTGTTGTGAAGGTATATTTCACAGGAATCGGGGTACGATAAGGATTTCCGCGTGAAGCTTTACATTTTCATTCGTATTTGCTTCGGGAGGGTAGAGGATTACAGGTTTGGTTTTTTTTCTCTCTCTCTCCCACGCTCCGAGCAGTATTACGGAGCTCCTGTAACCTTGGGATGGAATTTTCGGGTTCCGTTGGATTGTGGAAAATATTTTCCATCCAAAGAATTTGCCTCCGCTCCGCATCCTAGCTACTAATCGCAGAAAAGCTATTGCCTATACGTATCCTCATGTCACGACTTTTATTTGACTATGTAAGCCATACGTCCCTCAAACACAACGACGCAGCAGCGACAGAATGTTCGAATAAAGCATTCGAATAACGTTTTGCGCAAACGATCGGTAAAGTTTAGCGCTTTGCACTGGTGAAACTAATTCCCCTCCACAACCCCGATTCGATGAGTAAGATCGATGATGCATAAGAAATGTGTGCGCACGTACCATTTTTGGGCAAACTTTGGTGATCCCCGCGTGAGTTTGATTTATGCTGCCTTAAAAACCAGTGCCCAAAGGCGGCAAAGTGCTGATGCGATGGCAAGCAAAAAAAGGGAAAAGGAAAAAGTCAAGCGAGAAGAAATGGCGCACGAATTGCTTTCTTTATCCCCTTTTTTTTATACGGCCGTCAGGTGTTGAACGTCTGTCCCGCTTGCGTACGCCCCTCCCCGCCGTACCGGGTGAGGAAAGCCCAGGAATTATCGATCGTGTTGTGTTGGTGTTTGGTGGTTTTTTTTTGTTGATGTTTGCCGAAAGATTCTCTTACAGGAAAGGTCGGAAAGCGGCAAGTTTGCTCAACATATTTACACACATCCACACTCGTGCAAAGCGTGCAAAGTCACGGTAAAACCCACACGCACACGCCTACTCCGAAACTCAAACACCACGCAGCGCTGGCATCACTTTCCCTGGGCAGGAGTGTCATGGACGCAAAGGGAATAAATTCCACCGAATCCTGCAATTGCGAAAGGGAAAACTTCGGGTTCCTTTTTTTCCCTTTCCACCGAACACACTTTTTCCTCCGCCAAAAAGGTGATGCCAGAATGAATGTGTATGATGGACGACGAAGGAATGGGGAATAGCGATGTACTGCTGGTCCTGCTGGTGGGATTCTTCGGCGGCATTGCTTCCCTCCAAATGGGTGGGAAAACATTACACACCCCGCACACATTCGCCGGGTATGGTGGGAAGCGGCGAAAGGAGCGTAAAGAGACAGCGAGCGAGAAAAAGCTTCTCATTCATTATTAAATCGTTGAATCGTCCCACCCAAGGATATAAACTGTGGCAACATTGTTGGGAGCGGGAAAGGCAAAACGATCGCAATCCCATTGTGACACGGTGCGCGATGGTGTTTGGTGATGGTTCCCGTAACTCTGCTGGCGACATACATCCCGGGGATCATCCCTTCTCTATTCCTTCGGCTTCCGGAGCACCGAAGCAGTTGACTTCTGCCGTCTGGTGGTGACAGATTTTTCCCTCGAATGCCGTCTGTCGGTCGTGCCGGCTTCTTTAGCCATTCATTTGCGATTGTGATGCCAACGCAGCGGTGAAACGCTAACTTGCGCTGAAGGCTTGATGCAGGATGCCACAACCGTACACTCGCTGTGTGGAAATTTCTTTATCCGATCGTTTAATATTCATATCCTCCAGTCATTATGTAAATGGGGGAAAACTCAAATCTCTTCTCCGCATGGTGTTCGCATTCGGTTGGTTCCCAGTTTTTGCGTAACCAGCAGCAGAAAAATGAAAGAAGAAAAAAAACAATAGGATTTTCTTCTAGGCTGAAAATTCCCTTCCGAAGGACAGTCCTGCCACTGACCCACCGATGGAGACGCCCAGTACCCGGTACGTTCTACACGAAACTCCATTTTTTTTCCTCGATTGAAGACCAAAAAAAAAAAACGGGGTAACACGATTCGTCGCGTTCGGGTGATAATTACAAAACGACGACTATTTGCGTGTAAAATAACTTAATGGTTTTCACTCGTTCCAGCTGCCGCCAGCTGCCAAAATGGAATGGAACATGGAAAACGTTTCACCCCTCGAAACATCGGTGACGATGTGGGCGCTAATTAGCGGGCAGCAAAAGCAGGGAGGACTTTCGTACAGCAAAGATTGCGTTTACCAGGTCTTTGCCGTTAGCCCGGGACAAATCTTGTAAAAGATTGTACTTTCGCAATAGCCCTAAAAGCATGCTACTAATAACCTTGGGTAACAGATGTTTGATTGGGATTTATTGTGTTGTGGTGGAAAAAGTATTGTGTTTAAAGTATTTGTAATGAACGCGCATTACCGATAAACATGGGGGACGATGTAATGGAAATGTAATGAGAAGATAAGCTGTTAATCTGCCTTGTTCTGATGTGTTTATCCAAACTATTGTTCATGTTATGTGTGTTTTATTTGGTGTTTTTCCTATGGTATTTTTGGAATGAGATTGGTTGGTTGGCTATTCATTTATGCTCTTTCATATTTTTTTTTCATTTGTGGTTAGATTTACGTATACTTTTGATTAATTTGGTGTTCATTTTTATTGAATTTTTTCATTTTTTACTTACTTTACTTTACTATACTTTACTTTTACTTTTAACTTTTACTTCACTTTTAACTTTTACTTCACTTTTTACTTTTACTTTTTTTCTATAGTTATTCGGGGACAGTTATTCTCGTATTGTTAGATGTAGTATTTATTTATTTATTTATTTATTTATTTATTTATTGATTTATTGATTGATTTATTTATTTATTTATTTATTTATTTATCTATTTATTTATTTATTTATTTATTTATTAACTTCTGATAATTGTTAAGTTGTTAATAAATGAACAGACATTCGACATTTATTGGTTTCAGCTCCCAATGGACCCAATTTCTCACCTACCGGAACATAGCTATTGTTTTTAAACGATGCGACTTTGAGACTTGGTTCTGTGTTTTTGAAAAAATCCTCCATTAAGCAACACCTGTAATTGTCCATCTTCTAACTTGTGTGGTATTCGGGAACATTCTTCGTCTTTAAAAATAATATTACCAATCAAGCTTCTTGTAGAATTGCTTCAACTATTGCATAGTTATCAAAAAAATCACTTAAATACGATATCTATCAAGCAGCTTTTTAGAACACATTTTGTTCAAGTACAAAGTTATGACTTGGACTGACTTGACTTGGGAAACTTGAATATAATCCACTTTTACAAAAATAAATGTACTTAATGCATTTTAGACCTAAATACCGAATACATTTCCTACAGCTAAATGGTTACTCAATGGTTTGAAATGATTGCTTCGGAGATTGGAAAAAAGGATTAGGGCAGTATCATCAGCATAAAGAGCTAACTGAATATCATAATGTAGTGTAGGTACATCTAGTCTTTAGCAATTATATACAAAAGCGATCCTAACACACTTCCCTATGGAACTTATCAATCCTCGGTACATCACCGATGTTTTGTAGCCCAGGTAACTCAGGGTTCAATTTTAAAATATATTTCGAAACCTTTTGTTGTTTATGCACGTAGAGAAGCCCAGAATTCCTCCTAAGCTCAAATAATTCATCGCAAAAGTTGACATTTTCAGAGCTTTTAGAACTTGTGTTGAACACACTTTACATAACACGACGCACAGTGGAAAAGAATGTCAAATGACGGTGTCACTTCAAAATGAAAGTGTTGCCAGATGACCAAAAAAAAACCCATATCTTATACCTGGTAACGACAGCTCGACATCATAACGTATTCATTTGTACTGCTAATATTCACTTTGGCAGTGAGCAGTACTTCGGATATTCCATCACTCACTATTACAATTGCAGGCGCGTTGCAACCGCCATTCATCGTGGCCGATTTGTATTTTTGTCCATCACAGCCATCATCATACACTGCACTAAACGCACACAGCAACAAATGAGTAAGGCATTTTCATTTGCGGCGAAACGAATCGCTAGTAAACCTTCTGGCCTGCTTCGACGGGATTAAACCTCGATCCAGTACAGCGCGCAAAGAAGGGATAAAAAGAACGAGCATCCGGTTGTCTGTTTGTAGGTCCTGCTTTCCCACCCCGAATTTCGGTGTAGTCTCCGACCACATCACAACAGTTGCACGTACGCCGGGTTTTTACCTCGGGTATCGGTGCGACCGTGCTGTTGCCCCAACCGAGAACGAACGACGGCAACGAAATGTTCGTTCGCGCGGTGCATAATTTATCCTGTTACGTGAGGTTGATCCGGTGTCGGCTTAATAGCTCGTAGTGTGGTTTTTGCAGACGCGCCAGCCCGAAGGGGAAAACTAGGCGCGAATGTGTGTGTGTGTAGCTCGGAACGGGGACAGCACAGCACAGACCGTCGAAAGACACGGTGACACGGATTGTACAATAAAACGTGTGTGCAGGACTGCTTTTCCCCGGTGCAGTTGATGGTCAGTAAAGTACTGGGAGCACAGCACAGCGTTCGTTCTTTTTATCCAAGCCAGCATTCCCCGTTATCACAGCGAAACTTTGGCAATGTACCCATACCTCAAACGCGGGCGAAATCAGTATAATTTGCTGCAGTAATTTTAGTTTGTTGTAACCGTATCATCAACCTCGTCATCATTATTATGTCGCGTCCCGAACAGAGAGAGAGAGAGAGAGAGCACGGCCATTACACTTCCTGATTGCCATGTACGAAACCCCGCCGTACGATGCCGGTAGGGCCTACCGTCCCAGGAACTGATTAGAGAGTGTCAGTGCATGGACGCGATATACGCGGCACGACTTTGAAAAACGGGGGCCTGGCACTGATTCTGGATGAGTGTCATCAGATTAAGAGCCGCAACGGTGGATGGTTTGTGCTGTTTTTTGGAACACAAATACGACCCACGTTGTTTGCGTCACGATTGGGGCGACGAGGGGTTTCGGGGGATTCTGTTTGTACAAAACCTTGGGCGTACAACAAACAGTAACCTCAAACCGAATGTGACATTCAAATGATGGTTTAGAATTATGTTACCGGGCAGCGCGTTTTATAGTTGGACCCGAAAGAGAGGGAATTCGTAAAGGTGACACCATTTTGTGAGATGAATTTTCCCAATTTTGTTTAAATAATAGTTCATGATACAATGTTTAAATTACAATGTAAATTTATTGAAAAATCGATAAAAATGGAGTTATTGTGCAATATTTACACAAGCTTTGTTATATAATTGATAGAAAAAATTAATATAAAATTTATTTTCATGTACGATTTAAGCTCCACAATTTCGTACACGCACACACAGCAACCCTCTCACATACTTGCGTACATTGTGAAAAGTTATTTTTCATTACCACAGAACGGGCAACAAACCATTCGCAGAATGTTTGCGCACAGGCATAACACGCTCCCAAACAACAGCGTCATCATTTATGAACGACCCGATTTTCGTTGAACCCAGCCTTCAAACCCCCCCCCCCCCCCCCTCCCCAAAAAAAAAAACCCCCAGGTCTGACCCCATCGGGTCGGGAAGAAGAAAAGGCATCCGCTTTTTTGGCCCATAACCCCGAGACCCTTTTGCGCTTCGTCGTTAGGTTTCAATTTCGGACGAATTCCCCCCAGAGTTCCCGGTCGGAGTTCTCCCCCCCATCAGTGGAGAGGTTGATCCCATCCCCAATTCGACTGCTAATCTCAAAAAACCCATCCCTCGCGCACCGCAATTCTTGGAATTGTTCCGCGACCATCCCAACAAAACCGGGGGACCAATTCTTCGAAAACCTTAAAGTGGCGTTCTTTAAGGCTTTTGCCCCCTCGGACGGTTTTCCTGCATGGGGGTCCTGTGGGGTGGGTGTTTTCGGTATGTGAAAAGATGCTTGTTTGAAATGTTTATCCACCACCGACAATGACGACAAAAAGCGACGAAGGTGGCGACCGGTTTGTAAGCGAGGGCGTTAAAAAACGAAAAACGATGGAGAACTTGAGTGAGAACGAGACAGAAAACACGTTCAACACGCTTTTTGTTGTGTGCGTATTTTGGTTTTCTGGTAAAGGCCAAACCGGGAAACAATAAAAACGGTAAGCTTAACTGTCTTATTTCGCGCCTGTCGAACCTATCGCCATGCTCGAATCGGCCAAACTATTCCAGTGGCAATAAGATCCAGTATTCAATGGTCTTAAAACCTGTAACTCAAACAAGTAAACCACCACTAACACATACATGGAGCTCGGGATGTTCCCACGTGCTTAAAGTTTAAACTCATACACAGAGTGTTAGGGTTTTACGGTGTGAGCCTTTATCCTCTGCTAACAGCAGTGGTTGAATAATTGATAGGGAGGCTGATTACGCTGTAACGGTTTGTTGGAAGGTCAATGCCTAGGCACGTCTGGGGAGTGTGTTTTTGGTTTGCTTCGAACCCCACACACGCATTGATCGCAAAAAAAGGCGACGAAGATCAAAAACGACCAGGCGTCTCCACCGTGTGATTGCATATTTTTTTCCCAATGTGACCTGTGCCGATGAAGTAATGCTCTTAGTATGCGTATTTGTGTTTAAATGTAATGGTAAGCAGTGAATAAAACGAAATCACGTGCTGATCAAGAGTTTCCATTCCGGTGGGCGTTTCGGAAATGGAAAGAAATGAAATGTGCATTGGAAAATAGATTAAATTACAATTTTTATTTACTGACAGATTTTTATCGGTCACCAGCCTCGATGGTGCGTGCTGCTGTGAAGTCGTAGAACCGATACGGTGAGCGAGAAAATTTTCCATCTCTCCCTCCCACTTCTTGTCATGGTGGTGGTTTTCCGAGGGTGGAAAAATAGGATCTTTGGATAATCCGTGTTTTCCGCACAACACTTCCGCCCAACGGTTCCGCTCAACACGGTTTCACAAACTATTGATCCCGCGGTGGCTGGTACGTGGGAGCAAGATGAATGGTTTTGCCGTTCTTTGGCCGAGTGGCTATTTTGAGATTTTCCATTCGAAATGTTGGCTTGGCTACAGGCTTCGAGAGGCGGTGTTGTGGTTTAACGCACAGTTTCGATGGCAATCGGATTTTATTTGGAAAAACAGTTTATGTTTGTGTGGGTACCGCGAGAGCGATTGTATCTAAGCATTTTGATTTGCTTTTTGATTTCCCGTTCGAACGTTAAGATGGCAAATCGAATAGTTCGCCAATAATGGACCCATTGTGGCATTATTGTGGAATGAAAGGCAACGGTGGGCATTTTGGTATGAATGTAAATTAAATGATTTTGAATGGTGAGAGAGCCGTTTAAACATGAAGTGTATTTGGCTTATCGCGGCACAATAGACACTTAATGGATGGTGATGTAGCGGAAAAAAGTGCTTACTGTTTATGGGAGCTGTTTATTTTTTTTTCGCCCATCGCTTTAACTGTGGTAATAGGCTTGAAACGATACGTCGATTTAAAATAAAGTTCCCGGAACTAATACGCTGGTACATAGCATAACCCTTGTGTGGATTGTTCCATGGAAATGTATCGCGTAAAATGAGCCTTGATATTATGAATCGCCTTTTTGTGCATCAGGTAAAGCTTGTCCTCGTATAATCGAATAGCGAAAGCTTGCCTTAGTGGCCAACCAAAACCGGTACTTGGGTTATTATTATCCATTTTTATCCTTTAAGCACGTAAGAGAAAATGAGGAAGAAATATTCCCACAGCATTCCCACAGCACTTTCGGAACATTTACGTAGTAGGCAGTGCAGCGACTGCTGCGTCGATTCTGCATACCAAAATATTCTTCCGTGCGCAATGGCCGACAAACGGGGGGGGAAAAAAAGTTTTGAATTTCATTGCACACAGCCGGCACCGGGAAATTGTCGGCCAAAGTTCGAAAACAAAACAAAAAAAAAGCCGTAAGTGCTCATATACATACGCATCTGCGTTCGAGGCCCTTGTTTGCCGGTTGCTGTGATCGTTTACATTTCCATGCCGTCTAATTTGACTTTGAAATATCCAGCCGGTACGAGCGCGACAATGGAGACGCCCGGTACTTCACGGGCATTTTGGCGGTGGACATTCGGCATACCCGCGGATAGGGTGTTAACACTGTGAATCGTGCTGAAAAATGCATGTTTTACAGCAAAGAGCTTTAAGGTGTTTTTGGTGGTGTTCGAAATGTCAAGATCGTGTTAGCCAAATAATTCTCTCGAATACAAATTCTAATATTAGTCGTTTTCAGTAATTTATAATTAAAAAAAAAATGGAATAAATGAGAGCAATTTTCGAGGAATGGTAAAATAAGCTCAGTTCCTTTTTTCTTATTTAAACCAAACATACGAAAACGTATTGAGAGAAACAGAAAAAAACACAACAGAAATCATGCTCACCCCGGATGCATTTTCTGCACCACAATGCACCTGAACATCAGGGCGTTGACATTATTACATTGAGTTTTTCCACCCTCACTCCTTTTTCTTTTGTCAAAACGCAAACACCAGTGCTTGTTTTTGTTCGTTCGTTCCGATCTTTCAATTGTAAACCGAAGTGAAAAGTTACCGTGCAAAGTGATCTTGGCATATTTGCATTCTTTCACGTCGGTAATGATGAAAGCATCCATCGCCATCCGGCTGAATGCAGCTCGCTACCGACCGACCGTTCGTTAACTCGACAGGGCCACGCGGGGAATGGGACTGGGGCAGAGGAGCGTTCCCAAAAGGATTTTAATTAAAATCGTAGATAACAAACCGTGCAAATTTCACCATTCCACCCGCCACCAGCAAAATAGGGGAGCGGTACGGCGGTGGCGAACAATGCGACGAAGCGAATTTCCACGAGTGGATATATTTTCCCAAAAACCGGCCTGCAGCGTGGGGGGCACGGGTAAACCTGGATTGAATGGGGTAAGCCTGGACGAAGGGTAATTTAAATATTGAAAAGATTACGACAATCTGTAGGAAACAAACGGAACTCTGGCGCACTGTGCCGAGTGGACGGAGCAGACGGAACAGAAAAAGAGAAGTTTTACGCCAGAAATAATAAATGGACGATAAATGGGAACACACACACACACACCCACACACACAGAAATCGGTGACCGAACCGGTGGAGTCTGTGTGCATCCGGGGGGGAACACAGAGTTGGCAGTTTTTAGTCCTCGAAAGCTCGATTTAGAATGTAAAGTGAAATCTTTTGAGTGAGATTAAGAAGCAATAACTCAGGAGCATAAAACACAAACAAACAAACAAACAAACACACACCCGCGTAGCGTAAAGTGTCATGGAGTTTGAGTTTGCCAAGCATTTAACACGTTACCTCCCTGACAGGGACGGATCGCTGGTGCAAAGTTTCAAGTGCATTTGTGATTTGTTTGAACGAGTGACGGGAACCATTTCTATTTGCCAAGTAAAGATGCATTTTGGATGTGGCGTTCGGTGTTCGGGGGGGATGAAGGAATGTTGCTGCCATTGCTGGTTGAATTTCATTATTTTGTTTCGAATTACTAAAAACTTTACGAAAAACAAGTTTTGGTTGAATCTGACACGCTCGTTTGAATCCCAACGAATATCTCTGAATCTCCATTATGAAAGTTTAAGGATCTCCAAAACAGAAATTGGGACGATCTTCACAGAGTCATGGTTCCCTAAAGATGCACGAATCTTTAAATCATCATTTTATGCTGTTTGGAGATCTTAGAATGTTTAGAGATGCTTAACACATTTTTAAATATTTTTTAATCTTCAGAGATTTATGTACTTTCAAATATTGGCATCATGGATTGGATTGGCCCGATCTTCAAAAAGCCATGGATCCCTAAAGCTTTATGATTGTGTAAAGAGTCAGCATTTTATGCTGTTTGGAGATTCAAGGATTTTAGGATGTATATGGAACTTAAAACCATTCTCAAAAATTTATTAATCTTTGGAGATTCATTAAAGGATTACATTGCAAGTATTTCCAAAGAGTCATGGATCTCTAAAGCTTCAAGAATCTGTAAAGAATCATGGATTTACGCTGTTTGGAGAATGTTTAGAGATTCAAGAATTTGTAATCATTCATTAAGCTTATCACATTTTTAGAGATTTGTTAATCTTCGGAGATTCATGAACTTTCAAATATTCAATTGAGGATTGAGTTGGCATGATCTTCAAAGAGTCATGGATCCCTACAGTTTCATGAATCTTTGAAGAATAATAATTTTTAGAATGTTTGGAGATCCTTATTGAATGATTTATTTACCTTGGGAGATTCATGAACTGTCAAATGTAAGGACTAACATTTGAGAATCGCAAGGATATTTGAGATTTGAGATTCTTTAGATATTAATGAAACTTAAAACATTAACATATATTTATAAACCTTGGGATATTCTTAAATATATTGAATATTTACCTTTATCATCATTTCCCTCCGCTACTAGGCCACCCAAGCATAATAATGTTTACATTATTTGTTACAATTTTAATTCCACTGCAACACTAATACTTTCTTTGTTATTGTGTTTTGCTCTTATAAAATGAACAAGAATTACAAGAAAGGAAAAAAAAATCGCTAAGTTGTTTATCAAAGCTAAACAGACGGATTACTGTCACGGGAGGTTCCCGCACCTTATGCTTTAGCTTTCCAACGTATTGCAGTTGGTGTTTGGAAGTCACCGCGTTTAGAACGACGCGCTAAACAATTCCTGGACGTTAGGAAATCCGGCACCGGTGTACACGGACGTCACATTGCGTCATGGCAGTCGGTTCTGATATCCCCATCCCCAAAAGCTGGCTCTGGCCGTAATCACGTATTCTTCGGGAAAATCTGAACCCTGCGTGGTGGGATTCGAAACCCATTTCGGTTTGATTTGCAGGAAATATTACGGATTTGTAGGGGGAAAGCTCGCGCAGCTGGCTTCCTGACTAAGGGACCGCTCGGGCGAGCAGCTTGCTCGGTTCACACTGCATCGGTGCCCGTTTCGATATTCATGAGGTACCGGGAAAGGGAATGTACCGGTTAGAGATAATAAATCGATTCACCGCGCACGATGCAACTGCTGAGCGGTCGGTGGCCCTAGCGGGCGGTGACCACCGCGGTGGTGAATAGCTGATGTTACCATTCGATCGCACAGCCGTGGTCAGCGAGACGTGGTCGGTGTTTAGTAAGCTAACTTCCCGTGTTGGGCAGCTGTGTGGGCGGAATGAGCTGTGCGAGATATGTGTGCATTTACCATATTTTTGGTCAGTGCATTTACTGTACAGCGTTCACGTACGGAGGTGTCCCGTTGGTTTGATCCGTACGTACCGTCGACCCGCGCCGCATGAATAATAAATAGAAATTGATGGAAAATAAAATATTTCCATTACGCAGCTAATTCGGGTCCGTCCGTTACGTCCGGCTTGGTTTGGTGATTGAAAGCTTGGGACTGGGGTTTGGAAATGGCACCAAAAAAAAAGGGGCACACGTACCGCACACGCGGTGGTAACAGTGACCATCACTCACACACACAGTCACACCAACTTGTATGTACACAGTGTACTGGTGGTTGCAACACACCGTGGCAACTGCAAACTGTGACGGCGTTTCGGTTAAATGCACACTCACGAACCACAAGCGCGGTAATCATCTCACGAAAAGCGGGACCGAATTTGGGGGTAAAAGGGTACGTGGCTCATCACGACATCACTTACACGAGGATGTGTGCGTGTGTTACTGTGCGGTTTCACATTTCAATAGTTCATGGTTAGGTTGTTTATTTTGTGTACCATACCATACCCTAGCGCCGTGCTGCCGTGAGTGATTAAACGGGACAATTCTAAGCTCCGACGGGCACGTCCGGGAGCAATGTGTGCCTTGTGTACGGGGTTCTGTCAATACAGCTATAACCCATCCGCCCGAAACCACCCTCCCAGGGGCCCATCCATCCCACATCCTATCGTCCTATCGTCCTGACAAGC
Organism: Anopheles moucheti; assembly: GCF_943734755.1. Lineage (NCBI taxonomy): Eukaryota > Metazoa > Arthropoda > Insecta > Diptera > Culicidae > Anopheles > Anopheles moucheti. The sequence goes on from NC_069140.1 coordinate 75,312,610, forward strand.
GAAAAAAAAGGGATTCCGTACCCGGGAAAATAGGGACGGGTCCCTCGGATCAACCGGGTGGCAAATGTTAGATCAAGGCTCCGGTTTCGTACAGTGTTGCCAGTTTGCCCCACCCTAAAACGGTGCGCAGTGTGGAAGGAGCAAAAAAGGGTCATGTCGTGGATGTGTGCTGTTACGCGATACGGCGTGTGTGACGACGCCCATTCACCATTTATCTGACGTGAAGGGACAAAAGCACACCTTACGTCACCCCCGTTCTAGCCTCAATTTAATTTCCCGTTTAACTCGTGCTTACATCACCAGTTCAACAGTTGAAGAAAGGAGGTTAGTTTTAATTTCTCGGGAAAAATACTGAAGACAGACGTGTTCGTCTGATTCTGCGAACGATTTCTTACTCGTTCCGTGTAAATCTTAAATTGGGGTTCAGCACAGATGAGTGCGGTGCAATCGGTGTGCTTCATCGGGCACATAACACCGGACAGGTCAAACGTTAATCTGGCCTTTTGGGAATTTATATCAGAAACCTAAACATATGTCCAGAGATACAGGGTTTTCCATCCAGTTTGCTGGAACTAGTGAAGAGAGACTCCGTGTTCCGAACTCTTGAGTCGACTCCAGTGTGGAGTATTCTCAATTTATAATTCCAGAGTTGATTCGGACACTATCTTTCTTCATTTTGAATTGATTAGGAATAAAATTGGAACAAGTTCGGACAAGTTCTCCTTTCAATAATTTAGAATTCTGAGATAAACCGAAGAAGACTTCATGGATCAGAAGTTCCAGAGTTCCTGAGATCGCTAAGGTTAAATAGATAAAAAAAATTGAAGAATTCATCAAACGCAGTGAATATCTTTAAACTATCAATAAAGCGCACCATCAGTCAGCGTTAGTAAATAACCAATAAGTGCACCGACCAGCGTCCGAACGGATTCCACCAAATTGCTTGACACAAATCACATCAAACCAAACCGGGGGTGGGTGGTGTGCACCGAACGATGCACCCGTGCGAACCAGTTGCTCGTGATTAATGCGTTTGTGCATTCAATCAAAATATAATTATCGTCCATTACCTGGCATTTTCCAACGTCGCTCATGGCACCGGCATCGTATCGACATTCCGATGGACAGCACATCACAGTAGCCGATGCGCGGTGGGAGCACACCGGTAGCAACAGTGGCCCGTTTGGTAACAGTGGCAGCGATACGATTATCTTAATATTTTTCATCCACCTCATCTGCAGCGTGTGTGTGCGTACCGAGGGTGGGGACAATTTGGTGTGCTAGAGCTTATTTTTCCATGCAAAGGACGAGATCGGTCGGTCCGGTGTATTGTTTGTTCGGTGTTCATATAAACCTCGCGGGTCTCGACTACTGCTTGATTCGCAATATTGCAGCAAATGCACTTTCCATGTTACTGCAATTATCCTTCCAGCAGCGGAGGTAGGAAATTTCAATTTAATCTATTCTCAGCTAACTGAATAATCGCAATCGGCTGGCGTACCGGGGGAGGTGGAGACACATGATGTTCGATCGGTAGTAGCCGGCGTGAAAACAAAAAAAAAACACACAACGGCACGAGATAAAATGCTGACTTTCCGAATCCAATTTGAAAGCTTTCTGCCTTACAGTCGAACCCCGTTTGTTGGTGTTTTTGGACTCCCTTTCCGATGCGGAGATAATTTCCTGTGCATTTATTTTACAGCTGGATCCATTTTTATTCATCGCCATGCAATTCCAGTTGGTTGAGTGGATTGTGCAGTTTAAAGGAAAGTTCGGATTTTAAGCTCGTTTCAGTGCCTTTTCTGTTATCACTCCCTGCCGCAGATGGGAATTTAAAAGCTGGTGAACTTGCGCACTCTTACAACATCGGTAGGATTGGGGTAATTTATAAAAAGGGAATTCATGCTGGAAAAACCAATGTCCAGTGTATACGTAATATTGAAAAGTATTAAAATATAAAATATGACTTTACTGTTCGCTCTAGTAGTAGTGTTATATAAATTTATCTTCTGTTCGTTTTTAATTTTAACATCACCCAATTAAATGACTTCGGCAAGGGTATGAGCATATCTCATCCGTTCCATCGCTATTATTACTGCTCAATGCACAACGAGATGATGACGAGTCCATAAATTGAGACGATGGGCGGAATGTCATAATTTCCTGCCCTTTCCATCCTTCTCTCTCTCTCTCTCTTGGTTATAATTACCATACCACGCCACACCAAAGCAAACAAACAAAGGCCTCCGGTTTACGAAGAAAACACAAACCGGCCATCGCCAACGCCATTAAAGGCAGAATCAAACTAGTGAACACGAATCCAAGGGCGGAGGCTGATATGAGGTGGGGTGTAACACGGGAGCCACGGGAAGATGAATTTCTGGCAGCGGATTTTCGTGTTGTATCATTATGCCAGCGGATTAGCGGAAGCGTGCGGTATAGAATGGTGCCGGCAGTTGGGGCCGAGAATTATGAGGCCATTTAATCGAAGGATTAAACCCGGTTGACAGTGAAGGCCACGCTCTACACTGTGTTGTGTGGCTAAAAATGGGCGATGAAGGTTTTGGGGTTATTAAATTCGGTCGCTGGGAGGTGTTTTGTTCTAAGGGGTAGATTAAAGTTTAAGTAAAAGTAAAATACAGTAATGAAAATAAATAGCTAAAAGCAGTATGGTGTTTGAATAGAAATTGTAAAAACGTGATGGTGCGCCTACGCCTGAAGGTATGCAGAGCGTTGTATTCAATTGCTCTTTCTGATATACTGTGGCCCTAACAACGGCTTTAAAGCTTGTTGAATGAATCAGCCTACCATCACAACTATCCACCAACACGCTAACACTAATAAGGATATAATGTATTACAAAAGTTGCATACTTCCAGGCGTTTAAACCTTACAATGAAACTTATTGGGAGGAGCGCTACAACAGTGATTAAAAAGTCTTCAACGACCTGTCAGATAGTGCTCCGGGAGAAGAAAAAAAAAGTATAAACCCGATCGCAGGAGGCGCCTGCGACGTCTTATAAAACGACGAATAGAAGAATAAATACCAATTTTATGGCACACGTAATAACCGTGTCTGTCAAAAAAAGTTTTTTTTTGTTAAATTCATTTGGAAACCAGTAGTTTACTAACATTCCATTCAAAATATGAAATTTTTAAATTTGAAGTTACTTCTAAAAATAATATAAAAAAAAAACATGAAAATTAATTAATTACATTAATTTAATCCCAATAAAGGAAGACTGTAGCATAGCATGAGGATGAGGATTACAATGGATCGCCATTAAGCGGAAAAAATGTAAATGAAAACATGTGTTTATATGCATTTTAAAGCATTTTACATCGAAAGCAATTAGTGATAATCTCGCAATGCATATTTTTGCATCCTTTGCATCACGATCGTGATACATTTTTCGAAATACTCAATCAACGCAGGTATCTTCATCTTGACACTTAACTCGGTCAACAGTGGGTGCATCCTCTTGCTTAGAAAGATTAAAATTCATTACATCTTCTAAATACGATTACGATTAGCTGTACTTCAGTGAGCAACAGTTGATGCCAGTATCGTGTACCCTTAAAAAAACGAACGATTTGCAGTGCATGCAGAGCATTTTGTGTAGGCATTTATCGTTTCTCTTATATTTAGAATTATCACATTCTGGCCACAAGTATCGGACTGTGGACCGTGCGGGGCTGAGTTGATTGCCGCAAGATTATCTATGTTAATCGGAGAAATAAAATATATGCCAAGTGAAGGTGCACCACACCGTACAGGGGCTTCCCGTGTGGGGAACACGGGTGGTGAGATAAATGATGCTCTGAGAGAGAACGCTCTTACGTCCTTTTTCCTGTGCTTTGCCTCCGTTACTGCTAAAGGATCACTGTAAAAGGACATCTTTTCCTCAATATCCACCACCGTAATAGATCTTCTGGCGGTGTTTTTTTCTTAGCTTCCAGGGAGATTTCTCATCCCCAGCATGCAGGGAATGGTAGATACGATGACCTTTTTCTAGGTACGGGTAGATAAGAGCCCGGAATCAACGGATCCATTACCAGCAATCAGGCGCAATAGTTTAGGGAAATTTACTCGCCCTATTGTTTTGCCGAACCGAGAACCAAGCCAAGCGCACTGAGAACTCGCACGATGTAACGTAAGAATCGGACCCCAGTCACGTACCGGACATTTGTTTCCAGTTTCTCCGTTCCGACACTGGAATTCCAACCAGAACGGGAAAAGGATTTGTGTGACCTTGCTCGGATCTTTGCCTGTAGCCGGGCAGTAGCACAGTTCGCATGTTCCACAGGCTGAAGACGAGCGAAACTTTGTTGACCAGCAATAGTTCCCATTTTCCCGCCGGGAGTTCCACTACACTGGATGCACATGCACCGTCGTAATGAGATTGTAAAGCACGATCATCCGCCACGGAATGAACTTTCTCTCCCCCGCACGGAAATCCTTTTATTGCCCAACCATCGAGGCGACGACCCCGAACCATCGGGGTGACAACGTCCGAGCAGAAAATCACCTTCAATCCCATGCGCGTCTAAAGCAATCAAGAAAATGGTTAAATTATATATAAATCAGCATAAATTACGTTCCATGTATGGTGTGTCTCGAGGCTCGAGGACGAGCGATCTTGCGACGGTCCGTAGCGAGCACGAGAATCGAATAGCATCATCCAATCCAATCGGTCACCATCTTGGGCGTCCGGATTTACGAGTCATGCTTTCGCGGCCCCGACAGGGAGGAAATGGGCTCTTTAGCAGGTCACACAAATTCCTACCCACCCCCCTCCGTTTTTGGCCGGCCATTCCTTGGAGTGTCCCAGGAAGACATGCATATCTTCCATACCCCAACCGACCCATTGCTTGAAGGATTGTCAAACACACGCACAGCAGCACTTGCACAATTTAGACATTTGCGAGCACATGTAAAATGGGGGAACATTCATTTTCCTAAAAGGATTACGCCGGGACAACATTGTCCTTTTCCTTATCCCCGGGTGCTTAGCAGCAGCTTTCACAGTAGGTAGTCGTCCGGCTCTCACGTGTCCCCGACGACGGTACGGACGGGTGGGAGCTTTTTTTGGGAAATGATGATGATGATGATGATGATGGTGAGGAAGCAACTCAACCATGCTCCTTAAGCTTGTCACCTTTTCTGAGCTGTGGTCGTGCCCGTCCCCCGGAATGTAACGAACTCGGGGCTGGTCATCTTTGGGAGAAGGAGCTTTGCACTCAAGCCAGTTAGGAAACTGCAACCAGTAAAGGAAGTACTTCCTTTAGCAGCATCATTACCATCGTCATCGTCACCTTTTCGGTGGATTCGGTTTGCGACATACCCGTGTTCGTTTCTTTTTTTTTTGCTACCCCCCCAACTCCCCCCCCCTCCCCTCCATCCTTCCACACATTTGACGTCTGCTGCAGCAAACGAACGAACGTCAACTGCTTCCAGCTGAAGGAGCAACTTTTATGACTAATTTGAAAATTCCAAAATATTATTACCGGAGCATTTTCGTGCCGGTGCGGATACGGGCATACTCACACACACACATACAGACACACACACACACACACACACGCGCGGTATATAAAGTTTTCTTGTGGTATTAAAGATGGAAATCCTTTTTCGGGGTATGAAAAACGATCCTACTGCAGTATGGGTAAATGGGGGCCGAAGAGAGTGGGTGATGTGAGTGGGCGGGGTGGTAGAGGTGGGGAAAACGTCGTAGTTTTGGATCCGTGTCCGGGTGTGGTTTATTTCCCCGTATCGTTTTTTTTTTGTTTTTTTGGTTGTTGTTGCTCCCGGCAGACAAATGCCGCCGGCTGCCTGCTGCCTGCGATATTAGTACGACAATCAAAGGCGGATTTAATATACGAAATGGAAACCATAATTTTCTACTGTACTTCCATACCAACAGGGCACTGAGAGTGTGTTTGTATGGGGGGAGTTTGGTTTGGCAGAAAAGTCTTGGGATTTTCTTCTCCTGCAAAGGAACACTTCTTCAGCAAGTGACATGATGATGAAGCGTTGCTTTAAATTTTAACTGAGCAATTAAAGAAAAAAAAGGTCCAAGCAGCTGGTGCGTTACACCGTTACACCGTGGAGTGTTTGTGTTTTGGGCCAGGCTGTTGGATGTCGAATTCTTACGCACTATTGCCAAGTAGCTAAATTAATCAACTCAACCGGACGATGTCGGTATGCAACGGCCGATGCTACAGTTCTGGTTTCGAACGCTTCACGTTAATGCCCCTGTGACAATGCCGGTAAAAGACAGGGAGGGAAAATGGGAAGTGGGAGAACTTCTTGTGAAAACCGGATTCGGCCCGGGTTCGTCCATCCGGAACCGTCTCCATAGTCCATCCTTCTCCGCCACAAAACGGAAAGGTCGCGTCGTTTGGGCGCGAATGGGAGGCAGTTAAACAAACATCCGACTGACACATGACAGCTCGCCATATCGCCAGAGCTTAGGACCCGCGGTGGGTCCTCTGCTGTGTTGGGGCGTATTTAAGGTTGACTTTGGGTGTTGGTGTGGCGGGAGTTTGACTTCGTTCGCCCATTTGACATCGATGATGACGATGACGTACCGTACTGCTGCACACCGTGCCCGACCGGGCTTTTCGGACAAGGTATGTACATAAAATCCATCTTCCTTCCAGCCTGGGCCCCCCGGTCCCCGACAAGGTTGACAAGTCGACGGACGGATAGGACATGCGTTTCAACTTAATCAGCCAATTAGCATGATGATGCCGGTCGAACCGGGGGTGAAACGACATGCGGGGGGGGACACATGAAAACATCGCAGCGCTGGCCTGGGTGAAAAGGGGTTTTAAATGGTGGATAAATAGTTAATCAACTCGATTGCAAACCGACCCCCCGACGCCCAACCCATTGACGCTCTTTTCTCGCGCACTTTGGCCAAACGCGCTCGCGAGGTGATGGCCCGCAAAAAGACAAACTTTAACCGCGTGTGACAAGGGTACCCCGGGGGGGGAGAGGGGGAGAGGGGAGTTAATTGGGACGAACAGTTTCGGAGGGTTCGGATATCGAACTGTGCCGGTGCGTGACACACGGTAGCGCGACACCGCAGTCGTTTTTAATATTGATGCATTAATCATAAACTGCGATGCCAGTGCGATTTAATTTGGCATATCTAATTGGTTTCGGGTTGGCATTAGGACAGGCGGTACGGCACGTTAATTGGACTACGGATGGGCAGCCGAATTTTGTGAGTGATAACTATCATTTATGATTAGTTTAGTGCCAGGTTTGTGTCAGGTTGCACTGGAGCATGATTAAATGGCGGAAAACTGCTCAACCGGTCGCCAGTGCAGTTGTTTATCGTACGCAGACACATTAATTACGCTATTAAATAGTGGGTTTTATTTCGTGAACCGAATCGGTTTACATTGGGGTATGTTTGGGTTTTTGATGTTCAGTTATGGTATTCATACAGCTCAGATTATCAGAAGGTGTCTGTATTTATATAAAAGTTTAATTGAATGCAAATACTAAAAAATAATTTAAATATTTCAATTACCATTTTAAATACTATGACTATAGAAGAGTGTTGATTAGTCTGAAGTGTTGATTAAATTCCGAAACAGGATATGAGTTATGAACAAAAATACGCCTAAAGGTATGCAATACTAACGCAAAAAGTGACGAAAAAGGCACTTGATAGTGGTAATTTCATCTAAAATTGAGATTTTCAATAGCCAAATGGATTTTCATGAAGACGAAAACCATGATCACATTTTAAATTAGAAAATTGATGCTTTAAAACGACCTCGGTCAAATAATTCAGGTACCAGGTTGTGTAATTTCAGGGAGATACGTAAAGGACATAGCATTTTTAAATAATAACTAATACAAGTATCATTTTTGCAGATTCACAATTAATGGATGTTTCGTACCGTGATCGTGCACGTAAAATAAATGGGATACTTAAATGTCTTTGGCCCTACGTTGTGTATATTTTTCAGTTTATCAATTTACAAAAATGCTTAGATATTTGGAGCGAAACGTATAAGACACGTGCTCATATCCAACTTAAAAACTCTTCTTTTTTTACTCTCCTTCTCTCTCTCCAATCTGACATCTTCTCCTCGCCAGGTTGGACATTTGACAATTTGACGTTTCGGTGTCAAACAAAGGAAAAACCAATTAAAGTATAGTTTTACAAGCTGGTTTTCAATTTATCTTAAGTAATATAGAATATGGTAATTAAAATTAGCATAAATTTGACTTTTTATATAAAATAATTTAAATGTGAAAAGCATGATTCATTGGACCTCATGAATACGTCGATCTTATTCACTGTTTGAAAATGTGGAAAATCAGGCTAATCGAAGCTTTCTTTAGACAAATTAACATTTATATGTCAATATGACAGCGGATGAGCCTCGAAACGCCAAAAAACGAGTAGAAAAAACAAGCTTAAAATAAGATTTCGCCCACTATTTGTCTTCAATGAATGTAATAGATATTTGATTATGAATGAAACTTATTTCAAATATGACACAACAAACCAGGTAAAAAGATCTTTAAAAGCTTTTTGCTTCCTACGTACGAACTGTCACGAACTAAAGCCCGAACCACATCCAAAATGATCAAACACATAATCATAATCGCCCAGAAATACATTCTTCCTCCATTAGGGGACGATGATTTAATAATTTCTTGCGCCCGGCCGAGAAGCAAATGTGTGCGTGTTACATTATTAATAGGCCCGGGGCACTGATGGCAGTTTCCATTAATAAAACAATAGCCAAATGTCAGTTGCCACCACCGGCCGCAGCGTCTTGTACTTCCGCACATTTACTGTTAACTTTGCAGCTGCCTTTGGCAGATAGGGTGACAAAACCGGAAAAAGAAATCGAACATACGTTCCCTACTACTATCTGTTAGTGAACAGTGATTGGCCGATGCCGTGGTACGGGGGTCGCTTGTAGCATGTCCTTTCGGTTTTTGGTCCCCCACCCAATCGTACCGGGGAAGCGAACCGAGCACGGTACAAGATTGAAGGGGAAATGTATTTTCTATGCCGTTTGAATATTAACATGGACAATATATGTATGTGATCGGATCTACGAGAAGCATATGCGAAGGTCACCATCGAATACGTTGGCGGTACCGGGAGTGCCGGAGTTGTATTGCCAAACGATTGCTTTTCGATGAGTGTATGCTTGCGTTTGGCGAATATAATGGCGACCTGGGGGTGATCTGAACGGTTCCCGAGCTACCACAACCCATAAGAAACCACTTTTGGCTCCTTCAACAATTATAATAACAATAACAACCATCATCATTAGGATGGTGTGGTATCGGTCGGATGCGATTCGGATTGGGTTCCGTCTTTCGAACGGTCCCCGCGCATTGCTTCGCACAGCGGGAAATCAATATCCCCTGGTTCCGTAAAGGGTTCGGAAGTTTGGTATCGCACCGTACCCCGCCGGCACACAGTGGGAAATCAGCATAAGTGGAAAAGCGGACCAGAGTCGAAGGTCCTTTCGAGAGTAGGTTCGCAAAACAAAAACCGTGTTCTCACCACGGGAGCTTCTTTAACTTCCACCTTCCAACCACAGTGCGGCTCAAGAGGGGATCAAGCCAGTAACTCGATGGTGCTCACGTGTACCTAACCGTTGTATTGTTGGTTTTGCCGCTTGGATTGACTCACTAAGAAAGGCACAAGGTTCCACAAGGAAGGACAAAGTTTGTGGTGTGTTTTTTATTCTTGTACCGATTTCTACCACCAGATGTCGCCCATTACAATTGAATGCCATTATTTTACACAATTAACTACGGGTACGATTGCAAATTGGCATCGAATTGCGATATACCGGCTCGAAGCTATATAAATAATTTCCGTCCTTCATTAGACAACTACGAGGGAATTCAATTACTACCTTTTTGTGCCAATCAGATGTAATTGCCCTTCGGTGAAGATCAATGGGAACAGGAGTAAGCACGGTTTGGGGGTTTTGCAGTAATAATGAACCTGGCGTTTGCAAAAGCTTTGATCAAAATGGCCTGTGTGAGTTCGGAAATTTGCCTGGACGGCAGGAAAAATGATACGGTCGGGCACATTTAATGGTGTGTGGTTTGGTAGTGACTTGTGAGTTTCAAACAGGAACAACCCTTTTTACCCCGCCTCGTAAGCCTTCAATTATATGATCCATCTTCATCGTCATCTGCCGCTCCGAAAACACACGATATCTGTTTGCATACGCATCTCCGTCGGCAGTCGGCTACGCCGGAGCCTCGGTGAGCAAAAATCCGATTTGTCATCATCAACGTCGGTGAGTGGGTGACGAAGCTAGGCGCCTTCATGGGCGCATAGCTATGGTGTCCAGACAAGGTGGGGTTGGGGTTTGGGAACGCACTCACAACTCGTCCCTAACTAGCCATGATCCCATATCGTTAAGCACCACCGGATCCCGGTGGAATTGATTAACGATAAGACGATGATATTTGTCTTGAAGCGAGCTCGAAACGATGCCTGTGGTTTGCATTAGTACCGGCTGAATACATTGTGATGTGTCGATAAATCATGCCTTTTATTTAAGCCTTTTCGTACATCGCGAAGCTAGGTACGCGTGACTTTTTGGAAATTGATTTACATATGCTAGCATTTCCGCATGCACCTTTTATTGAATAGTTGAACTAAATGATGAGGAAGCTAACAGAATTAAAATAAACCCTAAATAATGTTTCTGGAGGAAGATCTCGAAGAATCTCGGAGGAATCATGAATCTATAGGAGTCCATAAAATTGTGTGAGTTGATAAATCTTTGAAGCCTTGGGAGGTTTTTAAATCTTTGACGATTCATGAATCTATAAGAGTTCAAAGAAATTTTGAGAATGAATAAATCCTTGAGGATTCATCAGTCTTGGAGAATTTTGAAATCCTTGAGGATTCAGGAATGTATTAAACTCGAGGATTTGAATGACTCCTCATCCATCTCAAATATTCTTATTAATGACCCTTCTCTAAAGACTCGTTAAGCACAACACTAGTGTATGTACATACCAAACCAGCAATAGTTGCCTTTTAACCTACCTCAACTCTCTCCAGTAATTGAAGAATTAATTTGTACGCTTACCTGTAATGAGAGATAGAAAAATACTTATTATTAACGTTACCACAAACATGGAGAGTTTAATTAATTGATAAAAAAAACAGATCCGCCGATAATTGATTGATACAACCCGGATCGAAATTCCCATTTTGACACATTTCAAACGTTCTCGTCAAACCTGCTTGACAGGTTGCATCCACAGCAAATTGTTCCAACCTTCCTAACGCGAAACCGATTGAAGCGATGTTGCGTCCGTCGATGTTGCGCTAGTTGTTAAGGGGTTTGAAGAAATGTTGCAGCACATTAGCACGCTTTAGCACGAGCCTTATGGAATTGGGGATTTGGCACAGGTAGGTAGGTGGGTGTAAAAAGTGCACAAATACGGTAGATTAGTGCTTCTATTTAAATGTTTTTTCCCTCAAAATTTCATCAGAGTTACGTCCATCTCTGTATCAGCGACGGCCTACTACACATGGTTGGTAGCGAGCTCGTCCAAACTCGTCGCCGCTAGAGAGCTCATCAAAATCACGTTTCGCATTTAATGCATCAAGCACCTGCCCATGTTCGGGCGTGGACTAAGCGCCGGCTGACGGTTGCCACTGCACTTCTAAAACTTACCCGCCATACGCCATACGACGGGCTGTCACAGATGAATATAAATTTTAAATCTCAAATTAATTGAAGTGGTGCTGGTGCGAGCGTGGGCACTTGGCTACAGACAGGGCCCATCCTTGGGTTTTTCGGTACTGTACTAGGCTTGTCCCGTCGGTGTACGACTTGAGCGTAAGGAAGAAGTCATTTCGGGCCCGTTTTTTCCCGCAACTGGCACGGTACGGTTTGTAGCGGTCGTTACCGGCTGCTGTACAGCACCACAGCGACATCTTGCGCTTGTTGCGGATCACATTGTTTGCCATGTACGTGGTACGGTGTGTTGACGGGAAAACCGAACCCTAGCACACACAGACACAAATTGTTCCCGTTTAAGCGTATGAGGTGGGTTCTCGTGTTGCAGAGCAATGTATCGTGTGCTTTTGCTTATTGCTCCGTATGTTTGTTTTATTGAACGAGAAGGTTTCCCCGTTTCGGGCAAACTGTCAATCCGAAGGGAAAAGGTTTGCCGTGGTGTTGAGGTTAGGGTGCGGCCCCCCCTTCACCAGCATTCCCCCATTCGCCGGTGCTGAAGAGCGTCAGCAGGGCAAAAGAAAATCAATTTTCCCTCATTTAAATATCAATTTGTGGTCCTCGTCAGCCTGTGCGGGGGAATTGGGAAATTGGGAGAGAACAGTAGCAAAAAAAAAGGACAGACACAATCCCCCAAACACTCGTACACATTTTCATACGCATACTTCTCCGGGCATACGAAATGCGAATATCCATGTTTTTTGCGGACCAACGCAACGCACACTGATAGGGCTTTCGCGTGACCTCTTCCTCATTCGGGTGGTTCTTTGTGTGTCATAAAAAAGAGAGAATTCCCACCAAAAAAAAAAACGAAGAAAAAAAAATGGCGAAACCGTTTGTATGTGGATTTTATTTGTCTCGTTCGACATTTCCGAATTTGGTTTTGTTTTGCTTGTGTGGAAGCTTTGAGTGCCGGCCACGAAACAAGCGAATGGAACCAACGTTGCGTACAAAAGAACAACTGTAACGGGGGGTTTGGAGCTAAAGCAGAATAACATGGTAAAACTGAAAGCTGCGTTAGGGGTTTTTGCTATTGCTACCTGTCAGTGGTACTTTACCCCTCCCGTGCTGGATGTGGAATGTACTTAGGATTGGTTTTGTGAAAATCGAAGTGAAGTTCTAGCAAAGTAGGAATCGTTTCGGGGTTTCAATTTCCCAACACTTTCCCCCTACATTACTCTTTTACAAGAAATGCGTACAATACCCATAATCAAATAAAATCTAATCAAATCTCCAAACAATAACCGGTACCGACTGATGAGTGTCTTCAAAACTGGACTTGTTGTTTGGTTTTCTCCCAATTTCTGGAACTCTGGAATTTTGCCCAATACAACACAGAAAGTAACATAAAAACTCAACCGGACAGGTGTCAATAAATAGTGATGAAGGTATTTTTTCTCCCTCCGGAGATCATCTATCACTTCATGCACTAAGAGCACAGTGTGGAGCATTTTCCTGGGGAAGGATTATTTCCTCCATTCGAATGTAATCATGCCGGAGATAATTGGAATTGGAAGAAGCTCATATGCAAAGCACAAGCACATATGTGTGTATCCATTCGCACCGTACGGACAGCCTCATCATCAAAAGAGCCTTGTGGCAATAGGGTCAATGGCACGGACAAACCATCCAATCGTACTGGACCGGGACCGAATTGGTCCATCATCAATGGTGTCCTTTTCCGCAGTGGGTCGGGCTGCTGTTTGCGTTCATTAGCACAAGTAGCATTTGTAGCACTTGAAAGTTGAACTTCTCCCCGCTTCGGGGTACGGCAAAGTGTCCGAAAACGCTTCTTTAGTGCAATCACCAAACGAAGGATTATTACAACAGGGGTCAAGTACTTTTTTGTGTGTTCCTACCATCCGTCCTTTCGATTGAATATCTGTTACCCGAAGACGAATGTCTGGGGGGTGGAACGGAATATTATTTGATCGTCTCGTCTCGGCACCCCCATTGAAGTCCGGCATTCGGCATGTATGGGACTGAGTGGCTGTAATCCACTTCAGGCGGGCAACTTCTCGGAAGGTCAATTGGAGTTTTGAACTCCCGGTGTGGTGTAACGACTTCAAAGAATTCACCACACTCTCTGGGCCCGATATATTCATGATGAGCATTTCTTTGAGGTTTCCTGCTGTTATATGCCCGTCTGGACGGTGCCACCCCCCACTTGTGTTCAATCCATCTCCACTTCAAGAATGTCTTAACGGACCAGGCAGGACTGAAAATCGAAATAAAAGTTGCTTCGAACGACACCTTACCTTAGGAGCCCAAAATAGCCATTCTCGTCCGTCTTGCAGGACACCGAATGGTTGGAAATAAAATCAAAATCAAACTGTCGTCCAGTTGGAGACAAAACTAGAATCCCCAGCAGAAGTTCAGCCAGCAATAGGGCAACGGGAAACCACATTCGCCAGCGGTCATGCATAAATTCATAACCTTATCATTAGTTTGTTGGAGTGCGGGTTTTTGGGAAGCACTGAACCGAATGCCACAGACCACACCGGGGTGACATGTGTTCGAAGCGTTAGCGTTATTAACGTCGGTAACATAATTCAGATTGTTTCATCCGTCGGATGGGAGATGATGGGATGGTTCACCTGTGGGTTTTATTTTTGCCGTTTAATGAAATCAGAATGGATTGAAGTATTTTTACAGAGAGTTTTTCTTTCTATTTCTATTTACGATATGAATGTTTCGTATCGATGGCATCTTTGCTCACTCGCTGATTGTTTGTTGGATTTAAAGTGCAATGCTTTAGGAAATGAGAATTGACAAAATGCTGACAAATTTGTCAAGTGACAAAATCAGCTTGTTAACTGTGAAAAACCACAATTTCAACACGCAATTGTACTCTTAGACAAAATAAATTGACAAGAATATCCCTACGTGATCGAAGCAGCCTTCGACAGTTGTTACCAAAAAAATAACTGATTTCATATTTTTATTTTTTGTTTTAATATAAAGAGATTTGAGGAAAAATGGTAAAATATAAGTTAAAGTTCATTCAAAAATTAAGCTTATGTACTTTAAATGCATGATAAAATATAATTTTCCGATAAAAAATAATATTAACATAATGCCTTAATGAGCAAGCGGTGCTACATTTTGTCTGGTATTGTAGCTGTCACAGAAAATTTTGTCAACATTTTGTCAACATTTTGTCGTGGATTTTCTACAAAATGAAGTATGAAAAACGCTCACAAAAAGTGACAAAAGCTCCGTTTTGACAAATTTGAACAGAAATACACAAGATTTAAGGGAATCATTAAATTTGAAGGCATAATTAAAGCTAGATACAGCAAAGACAATCGATAACGCCTCAACACGGGTATTATAAACAGAACAATTATTTCTTCGACATAATTGTCGAATGCGTTTCTCAAGATTTGCTGCATCTCTAGACTTTTTTTAAAATTAGCTCAGTCTTCAATAAGAATCAATAATCATCCAACATAATGCAAAATAAAGAAGCTAAACCACTTTAAAAGATGAGGACACCGGATCGACTCGATCGCCCACAGTGGCACAAAATGGTTTCGGCTGTCAGGAGTGTCTTTTGGCTGTCCTGTTATTGGAATGTTATGCGAAGCATTTGCTCACCGTTAGTCCCTTACGGATCAGACGGATCAGCAAAGTTTTCTAACTTTCATTCCTAAACAAACACACACAAAAACGGCTACGTTTCGTGTCTTCAAAACTCGTAACGTGCCTCGAGTCCCATGGTGCCAGGGATCGCGAGTCGAGAGTCGAACAACCCGGCAGCTAAAAATGTCATCATCGATCTTCTGTTGTTTCAAGCGTTTGCAGGAGCGCCCGTAAGGCTCATGTCGCCCACGGAACTCACACACAAACGTTGCAGTGGTGAGGAGCATATTTATTCTTCCTTGCAGCTTTCAAACACTTCCACAATCGCTTCCACAAAAACCGAAACCATCCTAGCCAATCGATGTCTGTGTGCGAAAAGTGTCCCTTTCTTGGAGAATTCTTCAGAACGGGCACAGAACGAGGGAAATTGCGCGAATTGGAGCGAAAGTGAAGCAGCACACTCACGAGGAATGTGATCCATTCTTACGGCTCCGTGTTCTGCGGCAACCGAGGAAAATTGTGGAAGAATTGGTGGGTGACAACGGTAGCATGGCTAGGTTCAATTTCGTAAATTAAATTAATATTGCAAAGGATTTTATTTCGCTCGTTCACGTCGCTTATCCCACAACTATAGCTTTCACGTTTTATTTCGTGGCGCTCGGGGACTGTGGCGGGAAAGGCAACGGCGATGGCTCCACATAACAATTGTAAGAAACCCGGTGACGATGCTAAGGTTTGTGCCTCCTTCGTCTCAAGCACACGAGGAGTGAAACAAAATAGGAAATGATAGTTGAATGTAACCGAACGCGGGGTGCATCCTCATTCGTTGCGAGGCTATTTCCGTTCACCCAGCGAGGCCACACGCTTCATGAAAAATGTTTCCCATGAAAGAAGAAATCGAATGTCCACCCGGGGGGGGCTGTCAGGCTCGGTGGTTTGGAATTATGGCACGAGAAACCGTTCCGACGTTTCCGTCACGGGGCAGAGTGATAAATCGCATCGCGCGCAGCATCAAACAGCTGGCACGAGACAGCAACAAACAAACAAAAGCAAAATAGTGGACGAAAAAAGTGGACCATTCCTGTTACAGAATTCATCGCTCACCGCTCACGCGGGGGGAAGCGCTTATCAGCAACGACATTGACAAATGTCGCAACAGAAATTCATTTCAAATGCGACCGGCGAAGGTAATGAATGCAAGGCATTGAGAGCGCTCTCTCGTAACGATCGTTTTAAGCAATTGTTTTGGGGTGGATAAAAATTTGATCGGCGAGATATGAAGCATTAAAGATGAAGGCAAGCTTGTATGAAACCACCAAATGCTAAACGCTTGACGAGCTTTTGCTGGAGTGCCTACGAGAGCGTGAACGTGATGAGTATTATTAATCTTTCCATCACGGGTCATCTAAGGGCTCATTCAATTATTACGTAACGCTTAAAAGGGGGGGGGGGTATAACTGTTTGTTACGTAACATACAATAAGCTTATAATAAGTTTCCCGCTTCATAGTCTTAGGGGGGATTTTTATACAAATTCCATATTACCTATCTACTTGTCGATTGTTTAAAGGTCAAGTTTCTTGGTATCTTTTAATCCCCATTAATTGATGATTTCAAATAGCAAGTCGACTCTTAAAATTTACATCGAGCTTGAAGAGCTCTAAACAGTCTTAGAATGTTGCATCCAAGTTGTCCACTATCTTAAAGAACTCAATCATATATCAATAATTAATCATACATCAGTTAGTGTTCGTACGCTCATTCATGCTACAATGATCAACTTTCAACACTAGAGTGATCAACACAATTAGAACCTGTGGCATCATGATCGGTGTGGTTGCCGTGTTTGAAGTCAGCATACCAGCTAAAAAAGTTGATTTTAATGGTGCTGAATTTTTAAAAAACTAATTGATTCAATTTAACCTTTTTTTTCCTAACAAAATGCCAACCGCTATAACCTAATACCTAACCAAATAACAATGATTAACATTTTAAATTTCTGATGTTCCATTGGGTGTTAAGCTAGAGCTATATAAGTTAAATATACTCTCAGCTTCGTTCAACAGAAAATTATTCACTATATGTATTTTACCAAAAAATGTAGTAATACTTTCACAATTTTTTTTAGAACCTTTCAATCTGTGTTTTATCAGGATTAGATTAGTGAATAAATAATGGTCCTACGTTTGGGATCTGAGGTGATTGAGGACTTGTATACGAAGCGTCTTCCGGTAATTGATATCTTTATCCAGAACCTATCCAACCTTGGTTTAGTTAACTTGGTGCATGCCAATGATACAAATTATATTGATGAAAGATACGGACAACCATTGTTAATTGTTAACAAATATTGTTAAAGAAATATCGTAAGCATTATCGTAGCTGTATAGATTGAAAAATGTTCTAAAACAATTTCAAATTATTATCAACGATCAAGCAAGTCAGCCTGGCGTGAGTAGTAAATTTATTAGGCAGGTTGTTTGTTTCGTTTTGCATTTGTAGAAATACGTTGGAATTATTTAGAAAAATTAAGAAAATATTATATTTTGTTTAAACCAGGGAGGAAGGGGGTCGTAAATTGACAATTTTAGCGTTTCGTAATAATTGAATGAGCCCTAAGTGTGACCATTTTTGTTGCACTGCAGAAGAACTCACCCACACACACCCAAATTGTCACACCCTTGTTTTATGGTGAAACGGAAAATCAACATTATCTTTGTATCATACGATAATGCGCGCTCGGTATCAATCTACTCGAGTGCAATCATCATCTCATCGTGTCTACTTCTGGTGTTCGCTTCCATGACAAAAGGGCTACTTTGATCCTTTCCACCCCGTCTTCTACCGTCTGTAAGGATCATGAAGCGTGAAGAATCTCTTCGAATGCGTGGATGATCGTGATGAGCGCCACTCTGCGGGCTCTGTGGCATTGAAGTCATTCAACATATTTCTTCTGCAGCAGGCAAAGACGGATAGAATGAAAATCTGTCACCAGAAGCCAGGCTAGCCGCAAGAAGCTTTCCCATTGAGTCGGCGTACAACATCCTGAGTGGTTCTTCAATCGTTCAATCCCCCCTTCAGGTTCGACGAAGAATGGACAAGTAAATGGAACAATAATAATGCTCCACGTGGCTCCAAGTCACATGTGCGTGGTGCGGCGTGTGGAAGTGGGAGGCGCAGATGAGTTGTTATTACGTCCGATGTGTCCCCGTCTTGATCTGGCCGGCATTTGGAAAGATGAAAGCATCCTGGTGGCCCTGCAACCGTGTGCGTGGACGCTAACAAAAGGATTCCTTTGCATGGCCTTACCGGAAGAAGAGGCGAATGAATTATGCCATCCGTCCGTGTGGTCGCTCCGGTTCCGTTCGATGGTCAGTGTCCGCACTTGAGCGCACGAAAGTTTGTTCATTCGCTCACGTCCCGGGCGGCCACAGGACAAGCTTCCAGGACCACACCCCTCTATATCTCATATCAACCATCTCGTTGCCGAATTTGTCTACTTCAAATAACGAGATAGCAAGTGGATTACAAGTGGATTTTGGGGACAGTGGAGACAAAAAAAACGTATCATCCTTCCTCTAGAGGAGCGCTCTGACCGACCGTAGGGTCAATGGGTCCAAATGAGTGCGAGATTTTCCCCTGGGCCCGGGTTTGCCGAGTAGCGTTGACTCATTATGATCGTTTGTGTGTGTGTGTGTGTTCTTTTATTCTCGATTTTCCCAGAATTCGTTAGCGAAACGACCGACCAGCTGATGTAAAAAAGAAAAACGTAGGTACATCGTGTACCGATGCACGATAATAATGCCATGTGACATTCGCTCCAGTGCTGGACGGGCATCCTTCAGATATTCGGAGGCCCACAGCCATGAGTGGGTGCTTCCGAATTTCCGCAGCAAGATAGAGTTTCATTTCGAGTTCTGTCTGCGCTGGGGAGCTTCTTATACTGGTACGGTGAAGTATGATGCTGCGATGACTAAATCATCACAAACCATCATTAGACGAGCGCTCTACTAGCTGCCAGGCATCACTCTAATGGCTGCTCTGCATCATGTGCGTTAGGCAAAAAGGAACTCTGGTTCTCTAAATCTAGCTGAACATCCCGAAGCATCAAGCGCTGAAGAGTTATGCCCAACAACGGTCCAGTTTTGCGGTGAGTGTTTAAAGTCTGCCTAACGGTCAGCACCACCGTCCGGACGTGAATGGGAAATGCAAAACCGTTATCGAAGCCAAAAATTCATGAACTCTCCCACTTCCCACTTCGACCCCACGGACAATCATTCCGAACGGGGGGTCGGAGAATCGTTTCGATCGTTTCGATCGATTTCAATACCGAGCGCATGAATTGCCAGCCAATGGAAATCATTTGACGTTATGAATCATTAAGCAGCAGCTCTATGCAGAACTTGAGAACGACGATTTGATCCTTGTTGTTCCGTTGCGCTTAACGCGTGCTGAATTTCGACGCATTTTGTCTGCCCAATTCCCTGGTTCGTGGTGTTTAATTTTTTTCCCGCATGTTTGTGTTTGCTGTTTGACAATGCACGGTAACATACGATTATGATAATTTTCAATTATTGTCACCCGATTATCCGTGACCCCGCGGTAATTGTCGATTGAACTCCGATTATCGTTGCGTATATAATTCCGAGCCGCAATTTATCATCGTTTGCGAGTGGGCAGAGTGACATAAACGGAGAAGATTTAGTTTACCGGAGGAGCGTTTGGTTATAAAAATAAAATAAGAAATAATATTCATAACTTTATGGGCAAAAGGCAGTTGGTTAATCTAAACTATTACGCGTTAAATTCGAAATCAGCTAACAAGACTCCTGCTAGCGCACAGCAATGAGAGACCCTTTTTACGACTTATTCAAGCAGCATGCAATAGCGCGATATGATTGAACAGGTTAATGATGACGTTTTAATTACTCTGGCCATGACCTGCTCGGTCATGGCTTTGAGACCCTGCTCTGGCTCCGATTATGAGGCCCTGTCGTTAAAGGGCTTTTGTGGTTTTGCCCCCGTTCGGTAATCGGGCAGGCAGGCAGGCATGCATAGACCGCGGAATAGCCCCGCAGCGGCTAACAAATGTCCGGCCCTTGCATTAAGCTATCGAATTACACAATCATTAGGTAAAGTGCCTGCGGAGGTCGTGGAGCCCGCTTTTAGACTGGCTAACCAATCTGTCTCTGTATGAGTGTGTGTATAGTGGTTGGTCGCGAAGTGAAAATCCAATTTTCTTAAAACGAACCAAAGTCTGCTGGAGTGGAATGAAGCGACGATACCGAAACGAAGACCGTATGACAGGCCATTGGCATGAACGAGCTTGTCGTTCACGTCGCCCTGCCCCGTCGGGGGAATTTACATTGCGAAATTGAAGCTGGCTCCATTTTGCTGGCTGGTGAAAGGTGTTTGCGAGCCAGTTTAAGACACTGGTGCTTCGACACAGTTCAGCCAGTGCAATCATCATCACCATGGTGCAGGGCAGCAGGCAGCAGCGTAGAATATGGTTTGTAGCCTAACTTGCCTTCAGCATGTGATATCGGTGAACGGTGGTGAACGCTTCCTTCCGGCACAAAGGATTACAATGTTGCACAAGGTACAGCTGCAAGCTGACGAAACGGTGGTGAAAAGTTATCATTTCACTAAACTGAAGCTGCTTTGAAACACGTCACCCACAATATGGGTGACGCGAAATGTTTCCAGGGCTTTGCGTCACCCATATTTGGGGTGACGCACTTATATACTGTTATTAAGCTATTATTTGGCAATTAATAAAACAAGCTTGTTAGTTCTGTTGAGCGCAATAATTCCGCTATAGAGCAACTGGTCTAAAAGCTATCGAACTCGTCGATCAGCGAGCATAAACAGTCACGCATAAACAGTCATATTTGTATTTGTTAGAAATAAAAGGAAGGACAGCTATCATCGTTATACGAACTAGGAAACATGCGGTTTTGCTATCACTAATCAGAAATTGAGAAAATCATTGTTTTTAACCTACAAGTTCTTTCTATATTTCTGTCGTGGTTTTTTGTGCAAATTGCGATATTGATAATGTGGGCCCACAGGAAACTTATTAGAGCTTAGCGCCGTACTGGAACATGCATAGCGGATCAGACATTTCGACTTCAATTTAAGGGAGTTTTTTATTTTTCTTTATAAAGAGACTTTTGAATGAGAATTAGTAAACTAGAACTGATAAACATGAAGAATAGTTTAATGTGAGATCAAAATATTTGAAGAAAATGAAAATCCCCTTCAGTTTTAGCTTTTAAATAATGGAGAATATTAGTCGCTTGAAAGTGCTGTAAATCCTACCAATTGAGTAAACTCTGCGAATTATATAACAATAACCGAATTAATATTCCACATCGACATCGACTGCCAACTATCTAACGAGACACACGCGCTCAACTTCCTTCTCACTCCATCCAATCATAGCAGTCATGGCCGCAGAATTTCCCGCAGGATTTCCATTCGATCCAATGCGGTCAAACTGACGGCTGCAAAGGAAAGGTTCTGACGAAGGTATTCCCTCCCCCTCCTTTTCGGTTGAAATCTAATCAACGGTTTGATTGGTCCAATTGACAGTAAGCGAACGGCTTGGAGCAAAGTAAGCAGATTTCCCGCGGCCTACTAGCCCCAGCCCGCTGCGCTGCACCCGAGGATGTAATTGAGTTTTGCCAGCAAATACACAACTCTTCCAGCAATCCGACACAGATGCACTCACCCTTCCCGCGTGCCAGCGTTAGATCGGCATCTTTACAAAGGATTAAATTTTAAATCCTCTTTGCGTGCCGGGATAGCGGCGGCATCCGGCGTAAAGGCGTGGATTAACCACGAAAAGTTCAGCGTGAAATGGGGCAACATTAACCGACTGCAAACTTTGCCCGCTTGCGCAAAAAAGCAGCGGAAAGCGTCTTGAATCATTCGCGTAAGCCAAATCTTTGCCACAAACTTCCGCTTTTGAAGCCACCGGAAAAGTCGCAAAAGTGTTGCCCTTGACAGGTTGTGTGACACTTTGTCGGTGGGTGCGCGTTGCGCTTCTGTCTACTTCTTAAAGCGCCGTGCTCGCGTGTTTGCTACTGTGTGCGTGCGTGATTTAATCTGCTGCTTGATACAAACCTGTGAACATTGGCCGATTGCAACGAATCCCTTCCCCATATGTCTTGCTCTTTTGCTCGCACATCGTGCTGCTCGGTTATAAAACGAGTGGCTTCACAAGTTGGCCGCGTTGGAAAAGGCGTGAAATTCCGCACCAAACGGACCGCGCGTGCCATCCGCCGTTTGTGTGGCGCGTGAATATATTGAAAAATTAATTTCAATTTTCATTTTCCCTCAGCGCGCGCTATGCAACTGTGTGTCGGATTAAATTTTCATCTCGTTCACTTTCCACTTGGTTTATTTTTCCCCTTGGTTCGGACTACCCTTACCGTTTCCCCAGGGGGGGGGGGTTGGGGGTTAAAATTAAACCCCTAAAAGTAGTAAGAACCGGGAACCATTTAAGTGCAAAAAAAAAGGATCCATCCTTACTTATCCTTTCCTTTTTTTACCCGTTTTTTTTGTTTTCGAGTGGCCTTGGATGCGAAACGTTCAATCTTAATTAAAGAAAATCGATAATAAACTTCGTAGGCAACCGAGATGCACTATGCCGCCTATGGAGACATAATGCAATTAGATCGCACCGTGAAGTGAAGGAACAACATAAGAGCAAAGGGCAACGCGAAAAAGAAATCCCGGTAAAAAGGGTTCCTTACGTGACAGTTTGCACACGATTCGCGGGACTTCGCTTGGCAGCAAAACAGGGAGGAGGTAAAACGTGTAACAGCTTTCGACATGAGCTGCTTTCGATGGGAGCTTTCGTCACGTGGTGCCGCGATAGGTAAGCTGTTTGCCCGGTTTTTTTTTTGTTTTTTGGCGTTCCCTCCTGGCACTAATGCGCCGTCACAGGAGTGTCACTTGAAATTAAAATTATAATTGAACATGAAAATAAGTGCCCACTCGTGACCTTACCAACCAACCAACCAACCAACAGCGGAAGAAATGCCAAATCTCTTACCCAACCGGAGATTGCGACGATGGGCGTGTGTGTGTGTGTTAAATCTCTTTGAGTGGATGAATTTTCTATGCAGCCATTTCCAAACGCGCTCCACTCATTGGTGGAGGCGCCTGGTCGCTCTTACGAAATTACAAGCACCGTTGAAGCAGTTGGGAAAAATTCGCACGAAAGAAGCCGCCACACAGCCCGGGTGGTGGATGATGGCAGTAGGACACTTTACTGCCATCCGGCATTACTTCGTGTACTTTTAATGATGTCAGCATCCTTGAGATGGTGTGCTCAACGTCCGCGTTGTTGCCATCCCGGGCATTGTCCGGTGTACGGGTGACATCATTCAGCATCAATGTTGAAAATGGTTCTCCGCGCCATTCGGGGAGAGTAGTGCAGCGCGAAGATAATACGGGAATATATTTTAGGAAAGTATTTCAGTAGTAACACTTTTTTTAATAAAAAAAAATGAAAATATTGTACAACACATGTTCTATAAGGCTGAAAACAAAAGAATATTTTTAAACAAACAAATCATCAACCATTGTGTGACCATCTACACCCGGGCATCTCGGACCATAAAAGATGCCTCCACATTACGATAATGTATGTGTGTGAGCGTGTGTGCGTATAAGGGTTCAGCCATGCGAGAAACATTTGGTTCTCATTTCATCATTATTTTTCCACAACATAACCCACACTTTACCCGGCGGCCCCCCCCCCCCCCCCATGGGTTCTCGCTGCGCAACCGAGCAGCAACCCATGGAAACATTTGTCTCGTCGTGCGTGCCCCGTTACTGTGGGTCCGCCACTCGACTGTCTCTCGGGCGGTCCCGAGAACCTTCTTCCTTTCCGCTGCTCATTCCATGGGCCATTCCATTCCGGCACATAAAATATTCAATAACAAGAAAATCATTGAACCCTTTTCTACGACATTGCACACACTCACACACACACACACACACACTGGGAATCGTCAACCGGTGGCCATGTCGATCGGGGTTCGCACCGGTTCCCATCGTAATGTTTGTGTCCTATATGGTGTGCAAACACTCACAAAATTCCCTCTCGGCTAAACCACCTAAGCAGTGTGCAGACACAGGGTGACACTACAGGGTGCAACGAAGGGAAGGCGTTTTATGTGACGTGTGTGTGAGTGTGTGTTGGAAGGTAGTCGGACAAATCGGAAGGCAAATGCACCACAACACACGCGAGTTACGGAAGTGGAATGGATTTTATTGTGTGTCCTCTTCAGTTTCATTTGATGTAGCATAATGGGACCGATATCCTCGTTGGGGTTTTTCTGTCAAGCAGAAATAATAAGCATTCGGCACCGTACCGAAATGGTTTTTTGGAGAAGGAAGAAACCAAAACAAAAAAACAAACAACGACATAAAAGGATAAATATTTATACCACCATAATGGCCGATGCAAGTCATCCTAAAATCGGTGGCAAAAGGGTGTTTTAAAAAATGGCCATTTTGAAAGGGGGGGGGGGGGGGGGGTGTAAAAGATTTCGGGATACGACGACCGTTCGTGTCACACCAACAAAAAAAACTAGGAATGAGTGTCATTTAATAAAATAAAAACACTCACACCCACACACACGCACCGTTACCCTTTATTATACCTTCGCTTATCAGGCCATCATGTGGCTGTGTTAAACATGAATGCTCTCTCACTAGAAGCGATAGGAAAGGTTCATCATTCCAACTCATCCACTGTTTGACGAGTATCGGACCACCAGCTCGTACTCACGTACCTGCGGAGGTACGGTTCGGCAAGCGTGTGAGGACTTCGCACCGATAAATGTCAAATGACCCATGAGCTGTTGTTGCAAATGCCACTTCCATTGGCGCACTGGCATGGAAATAATCGGATGATGTTGTGATTTTTTTGTTCGCATCCTGCCGCGTTTGGCTGGCCTGCTACTATGCTAACAAGCGCCGGTCGATTGTGACGTTGTGGTGTGACGAAGTGGATTCGGAGATACATCTGCTCAGCACCTTGAACGTGAATGACTTCGTTCTCATCAATTCCATTTCAAAGGAAACGCAACAAATCGTAAGGAGGTGGAATCATTTTAGCAAACCACAAGCGATGATCCAGTAGCCGGTGGTTTGCTTTGTTGCTTGCATGTGTAGCAATGTTATATAATATAATATGATGATCCAAATAAGAAACAACTCATTAGTATAAGATGCAACTAGAAGATTAAACTTGCACTGCAAATTGTGCATGAGCAGTTGCTCAAAATTTGTATATTTTTTTAATAGAGCAATAAAGCACCATTACGTCATTAGGTGCAGGGCCACGAGAGTTGACAAAATGCTGACAAATTTGTCAACTGATCACAATTGTCACATGATCGAAGCAGCTTTCGACAGTTGTTACCAAAAAAAATAGCTGATTTCATATTTTTATTTATTGTGTAAATATTAAGAGATTTGAGGATTAATAATAAAATTTAAGTTAAAGTTCATTCGAAAATCAACCTTATATACTTTAAATGCAAAATAATATATAATTTTCCGATAAAAAAAAATAATATTAACATAACGCCTTAATTAGCAAGCGGTGCTACATTTTTGTCTTGTACTGTAGCTGTCACTGAAAATTTTGTCAGCATTTTATCAGGATATTGTCGTGGATTTTCTACAAAATGAAGTTTGACAAAAGCTCACAAAAAGCGACAAAAGCTTCATTTTGACAAATTTGTCAGCATTTTGTCATTTCTCGTGGCCTATTGATGTACCAATATTTACATATCCGGAGGAATAACATACAAGGCTAATGATCAGATTCCTTTTGAGAACTGCTTGTTAATATAGTTAACCCTCATGGTTGTCTATTTAACTCACAATAAACTGTAGAAAATGTATATATATTTTTTTATTTAGTCAGGAACGGCCAGGCCGTATTGCTATAGAAAATATATTTATATTCTTAGATTTAAAAGTTGTCTTAAAAGTGTCTTAAAATATTTCAATCCTACAAGATTACTGAAAATGGCTGAATTTGGCAAAATAGTTGCTGAATTATTGAACGCAATCTATTTAATCTTTACTTTAGAACTGAAAGGATCGCAGAATATGCCTTACGATACTCAACTCTAAATAATTCCATTTATAAGCTTGTGATGTACAAAGAATGTTCCTCACAACTTTGTGAGAATTCCGTGATAATTCTATGGGATTATGTAATGTTTTGTGTAAACAGAAGAAGGCTCGTTAAGCTGAAAATGTAACCCGATTTATGCGAAATTCACTAAAACTTATTCGAATTGTCAGAATGTGGAAATTCCTGAAATATTCGTCGAGACAACGGTGATTCCTTTCATTATTTCCTATAATTATGAGTTGGTGGACAGCTGAACAATGCTCGACAGATGCTCGAAAAATTTGTGTAAAACAAATTATATCATCTCATTTTCGAGACAATTCTGACGGACATCATGTCAGTGTCGGTGGAAAAGAGAAAAAAAAACATCAAATTCATAACAATATTTTCCCTCCCGTATACTATCGCATTAGCTGCCCACTTTACTAGCAAAAAACCCACCCGCCCATCAAGCAGTGCATATGTTCGGTTAAGTATACGTTCTCGTAAAATTTCATTCAACCACGGCAGATGGATTACAACCCCACGCCACAACGCATGGACGCTGTTTCATGGTCTTCCTATTTTCCGCCATAAATGGGAACGTAAATTTTGCTTCACTCTCCTCCCCCCAAGAAAAAAAAAACTCAACTATTTACAAAGAGCAAGAAAGGCTAAAGAAAACAAAAAAAGAGTAAAAGGACTAAATGGAGAATAAAATAAGTAAAGAAAAAAAAATAGCGCACAGCAACAAAACAATATTCATCTCCATTCGAGTGTGGGGCGGGCGCAGCTTCACTTTAGCAGGGCCGGTGGTAGCAACGGCAAACAGTAATCGCACCATCCATCATCAAATTTAGTGATAAAAATTTATGAACAATATGCTTTGGTTGTGCTGGCCGGGCAAATAGAATACCATATGGATACGCTCCACCCCGTCACACACAGGCCGTCCGGCTCCGAATGGGCTAATAATAAAACTGGTAACATAGTTGCAACGGCCAGCGAATAAGCGCCAAATTCCTTTCTGGCGGTCCCCGAACAGGCTGTTGAAAGGCGCTTCGCGCATTCTGCACTCGGGGGGTGGCGTTTTGAACACATCCACGGGATCCACACCCCCGGGTTTCAGTTTTCTGTGTCACCGTTCTACTGGGAAGTTTTGGCAGTGGGTTCAAGAGATAATAATAAAAGTGGCTACAGTTGCGATTTGGCTTAGCCGTTGTGTCCGTTTTATGGTTTTCTGTTAAAGTAAAACACAGTGGATAGAAAAAGAATACCCAAAAACCGATCGAACTGACCATCCAACGGGGTGCCCATTTTTGGACAATACCCCAGCACCATTCGCAAATATGATATAGCTTGGTTGTTACACACATACACAAAACAAAAAGTAAAATGCTAAAAGGCAAAACATTGAAACTACAAAATCATTGCCAACTAGATGAACGAATCAACGAATCCAGCAGCAAAAGGATATCGCTTGCATGTAGAGATGCGCAAGCGAGAGGTCCTCATACAAGAGAGAGAGAGAGAACCACCAGTCATGTAACATTCATAAGCGATTTGCAGCCGGCACAAGAGGGTCTCTTCTGCTCATTGTTCACTGTACACATCCAACACAACACACCGAACCATTTGTGTATCGCGAGGGGGGCGAGGTCGTCCTTGCCAACCCGCAATCCTTTACATTCAATGTTTTTTGTTTATTACATTCTGTGTGTGTGTGTGTGTGTGTGCTTTTTTTATTTAGCTACACATTAGCCCGTCGACATACTGGGTGGAGGGCCAGGCGCCCATAAATAATCTATGAACGGGAACAATAGCTTTATTTCGATAAAATACACCCATGCAACAAACTGGTGCCTGGTGGCTGGCATGTCCGCCGATGACCGAGTGCCATTGGCCGAGCCGACCGTAAATGATGGACAATATTTTGCTTGCCACTGAAATGCAAAGCAAAGTGCAATCGTTCAGCTAATATTGGTATCCGGTGGCAATGAATGGGGTGAGATACGCAGGTTGTTGTGGGTTCCTTTTTTTTTTAATTCTTTTTGGCTTAAATATTTGATACAGCGGAAAGCTTAGCGAGAGTGAATTTTTTTTTTGTAGTTTCTAGTTGAAAGTGGTGCTTTATAGTTTGATACTTTATAAACAAACGCGCACACACAAACACAATAGAAACATTTAGATTTTTTTAATCGAAAGGTCTACCAATGTGTTGACTATGGTTGGATTTGATTGTTTTTAGCATGCATATGTTTATTTTGTGTAAAATTTGGGATGCACTTCAAAATATTTGAATTTCAACTGTGATATTTTAGTACATAAATTGAATGAAAAATTTATATTTGGATTAATATGTCCACAAGTCAGTCAAATTCTTTTCTGCAATGGGATTACTCTATAGTAAAAGACATTTGCATCAAAAAAGATCTATTTTTAATATATTCAATAAAATATTATTGAATATACTTCAATCTGTCGCCAGGGAAACTCAGCGTCGAAGCCAATTCGAGTGATTACCTATACTAATCAGAACTAGAGATGTGATTTTCGACTCTTCTCGAAGAATGAATCTTAATGTTTCTCTCTCTCAAAAGAGACGACTCTTGAGTAGACTCTTTGAAGAGTTTTTATAAGTAGTGATATATCAAACCTTACTTGATTAAGGTACAATAAAAATTCAATACTGTGTTTGTAGAACGAACAATATTATTTCTTCTTACGATATTGCATCTTCTGATCTATCTTATTATTACATTTGGTTATTTTAGTTAACCTTTATTCTTATAACATTTCATTTTTTTTTCTATTCATATGAATTCATACCATATCAGACTATCACCTACGAACATGTATTAGAGTAAACAGACTAACAGTTCTTTTTTAAAAGAGAAAAAGAAGCGATAAGGGAAAAGAGTCGACTCTCGATTATTCATTCAATTTAAGACAGTGTTTCAGTCGATGCAATTCGAGAGCCTACTTCGAGAGAATAACACTAATAAACTCGAGAGAAAAGGCAGTGATGGATATAAAGAGTCGACTCTTGATCTAGCATTTATTCTTTTAATGAAAGTCAGCATAGGCCGAAGCTATTCGAGAATCTAGAATCGTTGGAGTCTCGAGTCGAAGAATAGAAGAGAGTCTCTGAAGAGTCGCGAATTTAAAATATGAAGAGTCGATTCGATTGTTTTTTTGAGAGTCGATTCTTTTCGAGTGTCGAGTGTTGAATAATTCTGTTCTTCAAATCTTAGCGCTGACAGTTTGTACATAATAATGTACAACTTGTCTAGAATTGGTTGATTGCTTGGAGACCGTGGAGATCATTTTGCCTTCGATCTAAATAGCCTTAGACTCTGATACACTTCACGGCAACATTTGTTGTCGGGTTGCGTGCAGAACACCTGAGAGTCATTAGGGTATTTTTCTAGGTGGGAAACGATTTGATAGATGCCAGATTGCCACTCTGAACAAAGCTGCGGTAGTAATCGTGAAATCGTATGATAAAGTGCGGATATTTATAAACAGCCGAGATTAAGCGGAGTTGAAGCTCAGCATGTCAAAGCTCAAACAGAGCCACTTTCCGGAGTAAATAATTACTTAGCGTGAACGATGAAAACGCTTATGCAGATGACTAAATGTTGGTTTGTCAGTTTGTTTCGGTTAGATATACCAACGGAGCGGTATTTAACGCTAATCCACCATTGCCACACGATGGCAGCACACCAGCAATTTAGCCATATCCTTTAACGGTGCCCAATTCCCATTCGAGTGGAGACAATGCTCGCGTGAAAATAAAACTGTCACACAACAAAATGATTTATCGATCTTGAAGTTTTCCCCCCCGTTTGTCGACCGGAGTAGCAAAATATGGCACCGTCCGTGGGTAGTGGTGGATGTTGGAATTTTGGGGCTTATCGCAAAGAACAACAAAACCGGAAGAAATTGAAGGTATAAATCGACTTCTCCGCACCAGGACGGATCGTGAAACACATGTGAAATAATGCGCAAACACACGAACGCTTTTCGGGGTAGTGGAGAAGCTTTTCTGACGAGAGCAAGACAAAAAAAAACCCCCACGAACAAAGCTCCATTGCTCCATAACGCTGTCACAGACAGGGAGCAGCTCCATTCGGCCCGGCAAACAATGGAGCAGAGCAAACAATGATCAATTATATCCAATGTTGTGATGTTGGAAAAGGTTGCAGGCGAGCAGGCATTAAATAAGGGCAGCAGAGGGAGCAGGTTTTTTTTGTTGTTTTGCTCTCCACCAACTCCCATCCATCAGCAAACGGTGGGTTGCACGAGGTTAGCCCCTGCCGAGACAAACGTCTGAGTAATTATTTGCTCAAACACGACTATCGACTCCGGCGACTTTTTCTCCACCATGCCCGCCGAGAGGATCACCACTTCTTGGAGTGCTTTTCATCAGGATAAACAAAACGCTCCACGCCGGGTCGTGTCTAAAGGGTCGTGGAGGTGGTTTGTCCTGCTCCGTTCGCATCCATCAACGTTCGCCGGGCGGAACTCGAAGCGGAATGTGCATCGAAGCATATCAAATGGCGCATAAGGGGGAGGTGGGAGGAAAAAAAAGGAAAGAAAAGCGACCGAACGAGTTGAACCTATCAATTTGCCGTGCCTCGTTGGAATCGTTCGCTCGCAACAAAGAACTCACACACATACACGCACGCACATGGGGATGATCTTTCCGTACATGTGTGCTGTTTGTTTGACTTAATTGCGAGTTAGCTTTTTAGCTTTTGCAGCCATGCAGCCGGCGTTTCAGCGGGCAACAACTTTCGCTCAAAGTCAATGTTTTCGCTTGGGGTTTGCTGTCAAACTGGAGCAAAAGTGAAGGGTAGAGAATGAAAAAAAAACACATACACACACACCTTTGCCTTCGGTCGTAAAAGCCCCGCAAAGCACAAACATCGCAACGTGTTACCAAACCATAAACCATCCTATTAGAAAGGATCATAAAAAAAGTAGGATAATCGTTTAGCCCGCGCGCCCAAAAGAAAATGAGCGCTGGCCCAAACTCGCCCAATTGCTCGGAGTCCCCCAAAAAGGATCCCCACAAATGTTGCTCCCTCCAAAAAAGCAAGCCAACGGGGGAAAAAGTGTAAACAAACCCCGGAACGATAAATGTCAGGCGAGAGTAGAAGGAACCGAGTAACAATTCCTTCTTCTCCATCACATCCTTTTCGGTTTCGGTTCGCAGAATCACACCTCGACACAAACAGGGACAGGGACCTCGAGAGCGTGTGATGAATGGGTAGCCATTTCCTCATGGCATCATTAAAAATAAACGTGGTCCTGCAAATCAAACGCGCAAAGGATTCACTTTGGCGCAGTTAGTGCAAGGGAACGGGCCCCATCTATTAAACCATTTGATCCTTTCGTCCGCTGATAAATGATGGTTGAAGTTTGCACCTTTCCTCACCGGGTGCGCGCTGAGCGATGTCAGTAGAACCCCGTTCAGTCATCATTCAGAATTCAATCTTTCCAGCGCCACTCTCCTCTTCAGGCGTAGCAGTAACACCTTCGGGTGTTCTGTGAGGTTGGAATTCCGGGAGTTCCATCACAGCAGCTCAGCTGGTTTGATTGATTTAATTGATCGACACAGACGTAGCTCGACGTAGCTGCCGAAGACCTAGTCCAGTGTCTTGCAAGTAATTGTACCACCAACTTGACTCTGTAGTGACCATGGGCGCAATGATTCAAGAATTAATTGGCATCGAGTTACGGTCGCTGTCCGTCCGTCCGTCCGTGCGCTGTCGTGCCGGAATGATTCCGATCGGTTTCGGTAAAAACGACCGTACGATGGCGTTAAACTTACGCAAGCCCGGCACTCCAAGGCTCCGGTAACTGTCGGTGCATAATTGAAACGGATTTTGTCTGTGGGTAATGAGTTTTGGTGGGGTGCCGGGAGTGCAAAGACCCGAATGCCGATCATTCATCCGGAATGTCGGAAGTGGCATAAACAACCGCATCCAAATAAACTCACTCCCGGTCTGGTATCGGGTTTGGGGGGGCTAGGGGTTCAAATCATTTTCACACGATCCCAGGCCCCGGGTGAAGGTTCCTTTACACATACACGCATGTGCATTTGAGATAAATCAATTTGCGAGACAGCAAAACCAGGGTAGCCGGTAAACGCATTCACCACGAAACCCGGGCAAGCTACGAGCAAACTTTGGATTTGGTGTCGTCTTCTTCGTCGGGTCTTGTTGTTGAGCTGCGCAAAATGATCATTTGCAACAAAACCCCTGGCGTTGGGGGAAGGGTTTTCCGATATTATCGAGGGGTGGGGGTTGGGGGGAGCAGCTTAATTGGAGATGATTGATTAATATCTTCATTCGTTTATTCGGCACAGCATGGTGCGTGGGCCATTTCCCAGAACCACAAGGGATCCGAACGGATCGTATGACACAGTCGCAGCTATGGGACGTCTTTGGGTGTGCCCTGGCCTGTCCTGCCGTCCAGCCTCCATTTTGTTGCTTCATTCGTCGCGCTGTGTTGCGTCGTTTGGAGATGTCACTGATACAAGCAAAGCGTGTGACGTCAATCGCGGTAATGTCTTTCCAGTTCAAATTATATTTCCATAATGGTGGAAGATACTTCTTTACCCATTGGGAAATTATTTTAAAATATGTCCAAATACAGAAAAAAATAAACTATATCAGAGTTTAGGCCATATATTAGCAAAAGCTTGTTTTTTAAAATAGAAAATTTGTCCTAGTCGTAGAAAAAAACGTTAATAATATCGCAAACTCTTCGGTTCATACGGCAAAGAGCTGTCATACTTTAGTGTATCGAAAGTTATTCCTTTTGTTTGATAAATTTGTTTTCAATCAATATTTGTTAATAACTTCAATTAAATTATTAATCTGAAGATATAACAGCAATTAAACCAAATTCTAAGCCAACTAATGTCAACGATTGTTGACATGTTGACTAATCTAGTGCCTAATTTTGCATCGATACTTATCTGACACAACTAAACAACTGAGCTGTAATTGATTTGTCTCACTTCTCCAAACGTATTTTTGCAAAAGATCTCTTTATCAAAATTGAGACCGGATCATAAGTATTCATTAAACCTTTAAAAATAAAACCCATAAAATCCAATCCATTAGTTGTAGTAAATGAAATTAAGGGACGCAGCATAAAAGTATGCCAAAAGCCTAGTCAGGGAGACGCTTGATCTTCTTCAACTTTTTCGGCACATCAACCTCAAGAGGGTGCAATAGAGGGGCCTGTCATTTCTGGCGATTTTCTTCGGTTTTATTTCCCCTTGCCGAATAATCAGTTCTTGCGTACGAGGGAATAGTCTGGATGGGATTTTGGACCAGTTTTTTGTCGTGTGAACCACCACTGAGGATGCCAAATAGCTTATAAATATTTCATAAAAACAATATTCTCTTTTTAAGAACATAAATTTCCAATGTTTAACCCAATTTAACTTATCTTTTTCTTCATCAAACCACCAGACATTAAACTAATTTGATAGATTTATATTCAATCAACAATTTTCGAAGCTTAACACAAAAAGCGCTGTCAGTACCAATTAAAAATAATTACTCAGTGTGATTCTCAACACGGCTACACGTGTGAAAATGGCAATTGTAGCTCAATAGACATAAAATGTAAATCAACACTCTTTTGATATCAAATACTGATGCAATAATCCGTTACTCAACACCGATTGATTTGTCACCATATCGCAACAAAACGTTGCTTTGGGTAACGATTTAAATCGAAATATCAACACGTGGCTGCATTATTACTGCACGCTGCAATTGCTAAATCAATATCCCCTGACATACACTATTCACTATTGATTCATCGATGTACTTACACCTTAATACATCCAATTTGAGTAACATTCTGACATTTACCTGTAACGATAATTGAAAAAAAAAAGCAAACAACGCTCATTAGTGTCGGGTGCGGTGATAAAGTAAATTGGAAATTGTAAGTGAGCGGGCCGTGAGTTAAATGGCAATGGTAATAAAGCAAATGCGAAATCAGATGCGCTTGTAATTGAAAAGCGCCACCAACTTGCTGGTTGCACATAAAACAGGCATGAAGAGCACATATACATAAATCAACACCACCACGCTCCTGTTGTTGTGGTGTCCTGGATGTTGGTGCGTTCAGGTAGCTTCGTTTACTGTAATGTGCAAAGGCTACTGCGATGCAGGGCTCACTCCACCAATCAATCCTTCCAGTGCAAAGCAATGCCCAACATACTCTCATTAGGAATAACTTTTGCGAGCAATATATACACGTGCGGTGTGCATTTGCCTTCGGTGTGCACCCTGTTCCCAATTAACCGAAAACAATTTATCGTCGTCTTATTAACATACAGATTGCGGGAACCGTACCGCAGCAGATGGCGTACGGATTTACAGCAGTTGCGCAATCAAACGGAGCAATCATGCCCGTTGCGGGATGCAGAAGAAGGATCTCTTCGGCAGCTCATTTGCACCGGACAAGCAATTGGGAATTTTGCCCGCTTTCCGTTTCCTGCTTGAGAAGCTTTCTGCTTCAAGCACGGATTGTTAGGTCCAAGATGGTGGTGGATGTAATTAAAAGTGCATTCATCAATTTGATAAGCTTCTCTCGGTAGCGACGCACGTTCCACGGTGCATCCGGTCAAGATGCAATCAAGGAGCGCCGGCTGTAATGTCACCGCGGTGCTAAATCTTCCGAAATTCCAACATCGTAAGCGCCAATGCAATTGGTGGAAAATTGTCCATCCGGCCCTTTGGGCTAATGTTGCGATGAAGCGGGAGTGCAACGAACTTCAGGGTTTCAATTTCGCTAATGATTGTCCCTAATGCTGGAAGGATGCGTTGCGGACGGTGGGGCATTAAACTGTCCTGAATGCTGGACATCTTAATGTTTCGGTTACGAAATGGGAGTCGTTTAGTTACGTTCCCCAAAAAAACGTTTATCTCCCTACAACACCACAACAATCGGTGCGAAGTACTAGCGTTTGTGTGCTGGTGGAAAGTGAAAAGAAAGCTTTGGGGGGGGGCGGAAAAAACTGGGTTCAGTGGTCTGGGAGAATGCGGAGGTCAATAATGGTGATGGCTTTCCGGAATTCAATACAGACCAACATCCGCAAACAAGGACACCCACCCACCCAGGGGACCGGGTGGGCACACATTCATGGACAAAGCAAAACACATCATTTTCCGAACCTTCGCTCGCACCAATTAAAGCAATTTCAATCAGCTAAATTAGTCGTAAACTTTGTGTTTAATTACTTTAACCTCTCTCGCACATCCGAGCCGGTTCCGATCGTTGGTCTGGCTGTACCGCATGGGCTGATCAACCAACTGGGATCGACTGTGGAGTGTTTTGTGTGTATGTGGAGGAAATGGCCGGAAAAGCCAAAAGGAAAACACTCCGAGGGACTGGCGTTATAATAAAACTAATTTAAAGTGCATCCAAAAGGGCGACGAGCACAAGCATGAATGTCCGCCCGGATATGGACGCTATCCATAAAGCGAAGTCGTTCGAAGTTTATGAAATTTCTACTTAAACGATTATTAAACTGACCACACCAAATGGGGGAAACTTCACCTCGGTTACGAAAACATTGATTCGTCATTGTTCGGGTAAGGAAGATTTTCGGAGTGGGTTTATCCCATTCGTAAACCGTCCGAATGCAATTAAAATCAATCAAAAGCATCGGCTATAAAAGCTGTAAATTTATTATTACCTCCACCGAAGAAACGGTCCGGGATGGAACGCTTGGATGTCATTTCTAAACCCCTGTGGCTTACGTCGGATATCATGTGGCTATTGTTGCCCGACCCGAGTTTTCTCATTTAATGACCTAAAGGGCGCCAATAAAGCAACACCAAGCACAAGCAGAATGCGAGGACGCAGAAAAGATGCGCGGCGGGACTTAGGGCCAAAATCGCTCGAAGCGGTAAACGATTCCAACACTTTTAATTAAGAACCAATATGTATAGTTTTTATAGTCAATCCCTGCACGCACACACACAAAGACCGTGCAAAATGGCTAATAAAATGTACTGACCCTGTTTTTTTTCGCTCTTTCATTTCCTCATTTTACGCTTTATGGTCGCACCCATTATACAGGCGCCAGGGATTCACCAGCAGGATTCTCCTTCCTTCGCGCGCGCGCGCGTGTGAGAAAATTGGTTCGAAACTTTGAAACAATTTATCGGCACCATCGCTGAGATCCTCTCTATGGAGCGATCCTGGAGGATCTGAGTTCCAGGAAGATGGCGCTGGAATGGCGCAATCGGTGTGTCTGGGACGTGCAACGATTTTCGCCCTGGAATCTGTGTGCGGTCTTCACCCGGAGCATCTGGCCACACAGTGGAATGCTGTCCTCGGAGATTGTCCGGGATTGGGAGGATGAAACTATCCCAAACCGGACACAACAGGGGGGGCAAAGTGAAAGAAGTTTTGTGGTGGTCATCGGAGGTTGGGGATTTTGCTTGCCAAACTCACTTATCCCACGGGAACGTGCGGCTAATCTCATCAAACTCGGGTGTATGGGGGCGAGATATTTTACGAAGCATCGCCCAGCAAGAGATGTCCGGGGCTACGATGCTTAGCCCGGGGTTTGGAAGGTTGGCGTGATTTATTGGATTTAATATGGAGGCTGGAACGATGCGAACCGATAATGAATGCTCCATTTTTGTTATGATTGCGTTTGGTCGGAGTCGGCCAAAACAAACGGCAAGCCGACTAACCCGTCGACGCAGTTCGACAAGATTGAACGAATGGCATTGGGCCGTGTGTGTGCGGTTCTTATAATGTCACTGAAACGAAACTGCTTACCGCTCCGGAGGGGATTTGAATCTTTTGAATTTGAAATTACTACTCCCGTTTTTCCGTGGGAACGCATTCAAATGTCGGGCAACGGGACCAAAACCAATTCCATTCCCCCGGTCGAGAGCTGCGTGCTTCTGGCTTCTGGATATCTTGTAGATGGAGAGGCCAGTTTTATAGCTATCGGGGAGATGGGTTTCCAATCGGTTTCAATATATCCTTTCAAACCCCGAGCTCTGCCCGATGCTTCGCTGCCGCATTCTTAACGAGCCCATAAAACCTCCTCCCCGGACAATTTCCGACGCCATTCTTGTCCACCGCTTTGGAGGAAGTCAAAATGATCGGAAGGAGCAGCGCAGCAGCAGAAAAAAAAACGTAATTTCAAACCTCGTTGTCATCAACGTTGTGAAAATGGCGGTAGAATGAACCACAAAATTAACTCTCATCCGGTAACGACTAAAAGCGGGGAGGCCCTGGGACGGTACACACGAACACGGTGTGGTTGCCGAGATGAATGTGACCACAATACGTACGAATCGCATTTTTACCACGGTCGGAATACCAATGCGATATCCCCGCTGGAGATGAAAGGATGGCACAAGCAAAGCTCGTAAAATATTGGACGTGCGGGTTTCGCGTTTTGCTATTTTGCCTCAACCGTACGCAGCGTTGGCAGTTGCGATGTACTTCATGTTTTTTGGGGTTTACGGTTGAATTTAAAAACCAAAACATTCGAAGATTAATTGTTAAAGTAGTGTGTGTTGCGTATTGTCTTCAATACACATAATGACATATGTTGGTCAATCTGTCAAACTGTAACTGTCAAATGGAAATGTCAAATGAAAATGTCACATACAACGGTAAGTACATCTCTCGTTTATTAGGATTGCTTTGGAATGGAATGAAAATAACAAAAGCCCCCCACTACTACACGAGTTTATCAATCCCATCATAAAGCATAATACACTTCACGATCACGCGATCGAACCAAGTGAGATGTAGGCAATAAACAGAAATAAATATCCAAACGTCCAAACGGATTTAAAAGAAACAGCCTCCACCATAAAAGCAAAACAAACATAATGGCCCCCCCGTTTTCCCACGATCTCTTCCATCCCAGGCCCCATAATGATTATGTTCCCGATAGGCACTGGGCGCGAAATGAAAATCTGTCACTTGTAAGTGTTGAGCTGGGTTGAGCGTGAGGCACACACGCATCGTCAGCGGGAAAATAAAGACACCCGGGTAACCCGTGTTCGCCGGAAGTGATTTTATTGCTTGGAAGACCGAAGGACCCCTCCCCCCCCCATCCCCCCGGTGGATCCGTTACCGTCTTATCGTCGTCCGGGGAGTGATGGAAAACCGTCAACCAAAAAGAAACAAAAAAAAACACACACCGTTTGGACCGATACGCATTGTTTCTCTTCTTCTTTGATTCTTTGGTTGCGAAATGGAAAATGGAAACCCATTTTGACACATCGTAAAAAAAAACAGGCAAGTCTCTAAAGGAACCCCCTTCCCCATTACCCATTCCGTTTATTTCCATTGGTTGCTTTATTGGAACGAAGGGAATGAATTCAAAACGTGACACGGCTTTGAAGCACATCAAGCGTACCAGTTTTTGCGATTTGTTCATCAGTAGGTGGGATGTCTGGCAAATGGCTTTTTTCGCCCCCCTTGTTCTTACTGTAATATTACTTCAAGATGGTTCTAAGCCCACATCAATGGTGCACAAAAAGATAATATTATAAAATTCCCTTTCCATACTAGTGGATCCCTTTTGCTTTCAGGGGGTTGTACATTCTGCAAATTAAAATAAATGTGTTTGACTTATGAAGGATGCCTTTTTCTGAAAAATTACCTGAAGTTTATGACAGGCTCCATTCCACTGTTAGAAGACGATAAGTGAAGCAGTATCGAAGCAATTCAAATCTCTCGACTAAACGCGGGCCAATTTAAATTTGGTAAAATATTTAAATTCAGCGGATCGAATGGATTTTGTTCAGAGTCAACCATATTTTGGATGACACGGGACCCTGCAAACATTTTAAATACGTGGGACATAACGTTCG
Organism: Anopheles moucheti; assembly: GCF_943734755.1. NCBI lineage: Eukaryota > Metazoa > Arthropoda > Insecta > Diptera > Culicidae > Anopheles > Anopheles moucheti. The sequence continues at coordinate 75,352,005 of NC_069140.1, forward strand.
AATAATTGTTCCAGTAAGTGCTACATTTGCTTTCTAATTTCCAATATGAAAGGAAATTATGACCTAATTCACAGCCCTTACAAAATTAGCAACAGCAACATAGTGATTAAATTCGGCTGTTCCATCTAGAAGAATGCTGAGATTGAATATTAGAGTTAGTTTGTGGAGAAATTGCTTGAATCATGATTTGTGCCGGTGATCAAAATATTCAAAGAATCTCCTGCGGCCTGCTAGTGTTGGGTCAAGTAGCTCTTTTGAATAAACTGAGCGGAGCGCTCGCGCTAAGTGAGCGTTGAGCGCGAAGTAGCTCAAAGCTCGTTTTGGCGGTTTTTGCACTGAGTGCTCGCTGGCTCGCTCAGTTAGTTGAGCTGCTCCCAATATGAGTTGATGGAACGAAGCAAATGAAAATTCACAGACAGACGAAATGAAAACTGCTTATCATTATCAAGCTGATAAAGGTAACAAGAGTTTTTTTGAACCTTTTCACAATCACTAATGTGTTTTATTTACCTTTTGGTTGACTGGGCGATGATATTTGAGTTTATATTCTAATCCTTTCCAATTCAATCCTTTTCTATTTCTACTAAACAATTGTTTCTTCCGTTTCTTCTTCTATATACGTCAAAATGGAAACGTCAACACTATTGCTTTTTAACAAGTATGTGTGTAATGTTCGATTTGTTTTGCAAAACTTCAACACTATTAAAGAATAATTATTTCTTTAATTTTTTCAAATGTCATAAACTGCACTATTCGTTAATCGAAATACGTGGAGCTCCTTTGCTTATTATTCAAAGGTTGCTAGATTGATGAAATTTTCGCATTTTTGCACGATTTGTTTTTGTTAAAATTGCAATTAAAAAGCATCTAGAGCAAGTAGCGTAATGGAAAATAATATTTATAGATTAAATTAGCATATCAATCTAAAGAATGGTAGATGCCTTTACCAAAAGTCTCAAACAACACCTTACTTAAAGCCGTCAAAGTGTACTACCCCCTTAACAGAGCCACATCATACGACAAACAAAATGCGTCAAATGAACGGCTTGTAACAACAACAAAAATAGCACACCACCGCGATTGCCATCATTTAATGCATAAAAACTGATGCTATTTTATTTCCTTTGCCCGTAACGCACTCATTAGCGCCAAAAGGTCGCCAGGTCGTCGCGACAAAGCAAAACAGAACACGGTGCAAGTAAAAAAAATAATAAAACCGGCTGCAACACAGAAGCAATCAAAGTACCGGAGCGTTAGCATAGGCACAAGCGTAGAAGAAGAAAAAAAAAGAAAAGAAAAGGAAAATGAATACGAAAACGAAATAAATGGCGCGTGATTTTTCCATGCTATCATTAATAAGGGTTTTTCCTTCTACTCCAGTTTCATCAGTTCTCATCTAACAGCCGACAATACATTTTTTTCCCGTTTCCTATGTGTACCGCAAAGAAGGAGGAAAAACTCCTCGATAGGCTTCGATAATTATACCACCCATCAATGAGAGAAATGGGAGAGGGAGAGAAGGAGAGAGATGAAGAGGCATTCCTCTACTTCTACAGTAGGGAAATGTGCACCTGAGGCAACCGCATGATACAGACACCCGGCTCGTAATGATTCTGGCCGGCGGGTTCTCGAACCCTGACAAACACACCGATCCAATTTCCATCGATCCTGGCGAGGCGGCGCGCGACGTGCTCATAGGTCAGCATTTGCGTCCGCTGCACGGTTATTGATGGGATGCTGCTGCCAGCTAACGCAAAGGGATAACGAAAACGGAAAACAACCCACGCCCCCCCCCCCCCCCCCCCCATGCCCTGGTAAGGCACACTTGGAAGGAAAATGGTAATCACTTCCACCAGCAGCAAATGTCAAGATTATGGGTGGTTTAATCTACCATTGCGAACGCTTCGCCAATTCGTGCGATGCTTCGCCCTGTTCCGTCCCCTATTTATAACCCCCCCTCCCTTTTATCACCCCTGCCCGGTAATTGATTGTACGAATGAATGAGTTTTTCATGCGAGAAAATGAAACCCGTGCCTACGCGATGGAAAGACTCAAGCTGGGGGTTTTTCCTTTTCTTTCCCTTTTATCGTTTCAATTTTCTCACACACGCTACAGGCACCAACGCACACACATTCATTGCGTTTTTTTCTCTCACTTTCCCCATCTCTCTTTCTTGCTCTGATGGCTCGCATTTCCCTTGGCTAAGATAATTTCCAGCGCGGAGTTTTCCCATCACACCAGTGGAGCAAATCTAATCATCGCTTTGCTAATGCGTAACTTTGAGGCCGTTTTCACCATCTTCTTTTTTTTATTCTTCTATTACTTTTACTTTCGTTGCATCCTTTTTTTGTTGCTTGCAGTTTGTCTATATGACAAAGACACAGAGAGAGAGAAAGATAGAGCTTTACGGAGTGGAAAGGCGGAAAAAACAAAGCCTACTGTCTTTTTTTTTAAATGACCCACGGAGAACTAATGTTTGACCGAGAGCTACCTGCCGCCTGTGTATGGTTGGCCTATTTATCAGAGGGTCATAATTATCGACACGGTCTCCAGCGATGAAGACTGATGATAATGGGAGTTATTTTCGGTGAAGGTTTGGCCGGACGCGTCCTAATGAAGGGGTCGGTAAGAAAGGCATCCTGCCTCAATACGGCCTCGGAAGGGTTATTTAGGGATGCTGTGTTTCGTCTAATTTGCAACCCCCCCTGCAACCCTGAAACAAGGAGCCCAACCGCTGAATTTTCCTTCTTGGGAAAAAGATCATAACGAAACATGTTGGGGAAATGTGGCCGGCTTTTTTTTTTTTTGTTGCTGCTTAACGAGGTGTGTCTCATGTGGAATACTAATTTGCAGCGAAAATCATTTGATGGTAAATGATTGCCTAAGGGATTGGGCTGCCGTAACTGCCTCAAATCAATGTTGCGCCTGTGTATTACGAAAAGGATCGTAAAGGGAGAGGGCTTTCAGTAGTAAAAGCATGCGTTTAGTTGGATGCGCATTGTAAACGGTACCATTCGCAGGGATTTATGTTTGTGACGGTGTTAAGAAACCCCCTTTGTGATTTTTTTTGTATGTGTTTTGTTTTGGTAAGCCCATTTTTTAAATGTAAAATTGTTGAGTTAGAGAAAAAAAAAACCCCACTGAAGAAAAAGCAACAAACAAACAATAAGGTAACAAAATGATATTTCAATGACACTTAGAAGTTCTGCAACCAACTAAAATAGCACACATGTTGGCGCTCACTTCTCAAGGGAAGAGGAGCCTTCGCAATAAAGCTCTCCTTTTTCGGCCCAGCCCAATCACAATTCAAGAGCACAATTTGTCAGCCTTAATGGCAGATATTTTGGAAGGGTACACTAAATTGACAGGGCCGGGGTCTCCTTTACCGTTTAACTTCCGAACTGTTTCACGACGGGGTAAGGCAGCACATAAAAAAAACACATAACTTCCACAGTATGTTGTGCTTGTATAGCCCACTTTTGTGAGTGAGTGAAGGGAGAAGAAAAACAAGAACAAAAAAAAAACAACAAGAAAAAAAGTAGAAGCGATAGAAAATAAGCATTTTCCACTGGTGCCAAATTATTTATGTCATTCGGGGTTGTAGCGATGGATTTTTTTTTTTTTGCTTTGAGGGGGGGTGATGGCGGGTTTGAACGATTATCAGCTGCAACAGCAGGTCCCTCTTCCCAGTGGTTCAGAAATCCCCAGTAGCGAAGCTGGGAAGTTCGGTAAGCGTCAAGTGAAAGTTTTCTAATTTGAAACCCATTTCCTAGACAAACGGCAATGGGAGATCCAAGCCGTGGTCCAAGCGTTTTCCCTCCCCGGAGGGGGTCCAATCGAGAATTTTTCCACCACTTTTTTTGGATGACCTGAGCTTCTAAATGGGGACATTTTGAAGGTTGCACCCCGCTTGATAAACTGGCGAAAAAAAACACCCCTTTTGCCGGAACGATCCGGAAGCGATTTTCGGAACGACTTTTACAAGTATGACCTTTTTATTACGGTGAACCGAACCCGTGGGGGGGAGGAGGTTCCACGCGTGCTGGCAACCCGAAAAATGATGGCGAAAAGGTTGGTGGCGTTGCTTGAAATTCCTTGTAAAAAAGTTTCTCACCAAAAAAAAAACATTACTGGCGTGTGACATCAGCACAGGTAAAGTAGCAATCGTTTAACCGGGGAACCCCTGCCACAAGTCCCAGTGTTCGAAACAACAAACGATCAAGCATAAAGATTGCACTCAAATTGCTTTCCTCCGGTGTCGGAGGAACTGTAAGGTGTTTGCTGACGAGAAAAGGGGTAAAACAACCCCCATGCAGCCATTGGTGTTTGCTCCTCAAGGGCACAAGCTGTTCCTTCCGTGTGTAATAATTTGGTGCAGTGCAAGAAAACACTCGGTGACGGTTGAGATTTGGCAACACTGTCCGTAGAAAATATTGTTCGCTACATAATGTTGCTGCAAAGGGTACGGAAGTGATTCCGGGTGATTCGTTTTATGTTTCGGAACCATGTTGGAAAATCACGTTTGGCCAGGTGAAAACACAAAGGAACTCCGGAGCCGGTCTTTGCTATACGTCCCCGGGCAGAGTACAATCCTTTCGAGCGGTAGTTCCGTTGACGTTCTTGTAATTGGTTATAAGCGAATAGAGAAAATGGCCGAATCCGAAAAAAAAAGCCAAAAAAATCCTCTCACATCCCCCGAAGGGGCAAAAGGACCAACAATAAACATACGATGGAAATCTGATACTAAGGTACAAGTGGTACAATTTGTACGTTCAACAAGCGATCCACTAAAATCGTCCACACCAAACGATGCAGCAGCATGTGTGTGTGTATGGGAGAAATGGTGCGAAACGAAAATGTAAACGAAATTGCACGCTGATCGAAAGGAAACGAGCCAACCGGAGCGCCGTGAGACATCGAAATCTTTCCAACCCCAAAACGGCACGAACGACACAAAGCATCCGGATCCCGTGGGTGGATGGAGTTTCCTTCGGTTGGGGACCACCGCTGGGGTCTTCCGTTTGTCGTTTCGGGGTTTGTTTGTTCAAAGAAAATACGACACCCTACGCCCGGCGAGGCTGCATAGTCATGCGACAAAGATGAATATGTAAACAAGGACAATTATTTACAAGTGTTCCACCCAGGTCGCTGCAAGGACGCGCGTTCTTGCCATTCGTGTAGAAATTGCCATCCGATTCGAATTGCCAGAAAGAATAGGGGATGGGGTTTGCTTTTTTTTCATTTTATTCTCCTCGCATGAAAACGTTTCTGTATTTTCGTTTCTTTCCATTTTTTTTGCTTTCTGGTCCACGGTCCAGGACCCAGGCACCGTAGGGGCACCGGGGGTAATGCAATTTCTCTTCAGATACCAGCCCGGTCCCGGTGGTTTCTTGACTGAGGCAAAAATTCAAAGGATTCAAGTGTGGCAGAACACGAAGACCGCGTCAGGACAGAAATATCAAAGGGATGTTTTAATGTCGTCCCGCTTTTCTTCAGCCAGTCGGGTGGGGCAAAACTAAAACGGTGAGCTTTTTCGTTTTTCGTTACGAAATTTTGCCCACACGCAATGCTCTGTTGGGGCGCTTTTGGTTTGTTGAAATGGTTTCAGTTTTGCCCCCGGATCGTACGGTAGTTCAGTTGATATTTTCTTTAGATTTATCGAATGAGAACACCAGGGGGAATGCGAATGCCGTTTAAACGGGCATATTTGCTTTTGTCGAGTGAAACTCGAGTTTGTACTTCAACTCTGCCAGTAATGTGCGTTATGTTTGGTTAAAATTAAGTACAAAAGAACTGAAGCTGAAATGAATGAGTCTACATCACTCTCAATGTCTAGTAGATCAATGTTGAGCAACAAGGGTTATAGCGTTCGGCTTCTGTGACGTTTAAGACAGCTCACCGATCGTCATTCGTTGTCTCAATACGCAAGTTATACAAAGTCTCTCGGCAGCAAATAATTCTAAGATTCTAATTCAATTGGAAGAATGATTGGGTTTTTTATACAAAAAACTAAATGAAGCTCTTCTGAGTTAATGTGTTAACATTTTTTTTAGTATAAAACTGTTAATTGTAAACACAATTTAAAGCCTAGTTTTCAAACAGAATAGAAAACATTTCGGGACGAAGTACAAGGATTATAAAGAACATTTAAGGATTGTTACATCAAATACCGCATTGTTGTTCCTAGAGGCCTCTTACTTGTAGTAACGTTAGTTAGAATAGATCATAGATGGGAAAGGAATTTTAGGGAATGATCAGGAATTGATGCTATTTCTTGCAACAATATATCCTTGGGCACTTTCCGAGCTAATGTTCCAGAGTTTCTACTTGGAAGCATACTGGACCAACCGAGGACGATCGATTCATTCTCTGCATAAGTAGTCCGTGTGGTATTTTGTTGTTCACCAACAAGTACAACCTGGACCTCTGGGCTAATCACCATCAACCATCAAACGATGATGATATTGGAGGCTTTACTTTGGACGTTAAATGCTGTATAACCTCAATCCTCAGACAAGGATTGATGCCGCTGTGGTAATGGCGGGAATGTGCAGGTGTGGCAAGCGAATTCGGAATTCTTCAGAACCGTTCCAGAGGAAGGATCGTCTGATGCTAGAGAGCAAGGTTATGTCCATTGCCTCATGCTCAAGTGCCGTCATCTACTGGACCTTCTATCCTGTATACTATCCCAGTCCTTTTTAGTTACAAAATTAAAAGTCTTTTCCAATTTGGATATGTCATGATTCGTTTCTTTAACTTCTAATCAGACCATGGATATATTGTCCCGTGTCTTTCTGAACACATGACCATACCGCCCAAGACTAGTGATTCTAACTCGTTGCAAAATATTAAAATCATGCGGAAACAAACATGTTTTTTTAAAGATTTTTGTTTTTTTCGAACGTCGTTAATTAATTTTAATTTAAGTTTATTGAGTAACGTCGCAACATACAAACTTATAGCTAACTTTGAGTATTAAGAGCTAGGAGAAGAAACTTGACATGAGGAAAGCAATAAATAGGAAGTTTTTGAATGGTGGCGGCGAGTCTTGAGAGTTTCAAGTCCAAACATCTGACAGCTAGACTCATAATCTGGCAGTGTGGAAGAAGTGAAGAAGGAATCAGTGAACAGCAAACCTGGTGAAAGATCTTTGTACCCGTTCGATGCGGGCAATGTAGACTCGGGCCTTAGGAGATCAGATTACTGAGCTATACTCTAGCAAAGATCTAACAAACGAACAGAACAGCGCATTGGGCATTCAAACAAATTCGGCTAGAGAAGACACCGGCAGTATATTTTATAGTACCAAGGGTTTTCCAAGCCTTGGAAACTATCTAGTTTAGGCGTCGAGTCGATGAGACGTTAAGGAGAAACTACTATCAAGCCATATACCTAAGTCCCTTATTAATGTTCTTTTCTTTTCTTTTGTATCTATTTTTCAAAGATGTATGTCTTTACAGGGTTTATAAATGTTATGCAGAGTAGAAAAAACACCATCGAATGCTATTTCCAAAACATTGAAGAAACAACGCTACTGTTGCTATCGCAGCAAAGAAGTGGTCTATTTTGAAGTTTCCTTATTTTTATTTAGTCACGCAGTTCAAATAATACTTGAAACAGTCGTGTATGAGAATCAAATATAAAAGAAGATAAAGAACTCAAAATAGTATCCGAACTTGTCTTTACTGCAAGATCTATCTTTATTCAGCCAGGGCTCTAGCTAAAAATAATCGTTTAACTGTGATGTTTCAGTACTTGACAGCTGTCAATTCAAGATTCCAATTGTCAGGGATGCCAGCAGCGCTAACAACTACTTTTGAAGCATTAATCTGAACAACGTTTCATAAATAATTCCATCATCCGTTTGAAGTCACATTTTGTCAAACATAATCAGCACTCACTAGAAATCTTAGACTTTTCAACAAAACCTTTAGTTGGGAATTCCCTTTGGAACTTTGTATGATTATATGTCAATTAACGCACCAGTAGCAAGTTCTTCAACCACCTTTATCATCAAAGGGTTCAAAGAAAAATTGATTCTAATGATTGACATGTTTAAACAATTGGGTTCATTATATCAATTTAAAAAACACACACACCCAATATCGATCAATACAAAATTCATAAAGCCCGGTGGCCAAATACACCAGCTGCGGTGGCACGGTTACATTTTTAATGCGTGCCAGCTTATTACTGGCCACCATTTTCCACCATAATGAGAACATTCAAATACAATAAAACAACTGTTTCAGCGAAGGTGCAAAATCAGAGAACAATGAACCCGTGTGTGTGCTCGCTTTATTGCACCCACTAGCGACCGTTTTAAGTACCGCGCACCAACATCCTACCTGCTGTTCACGCCACTCAGAACGCTTTTCACTATAATCTTAATTGACTCGTGTAATTTGGCCACACACAGCTTTTCATCCCAGTATCCGGTCCACCAGTTCCGGCGTGTGCGTGTTTTTTTTTGCTTCATCATTTTTCATTTTTACCCTCTGCGCGTTGTTCGTTGTGCGCCCACAGCCCGTTGCGAGTTTATTTGACGGTACGACATTTCCGGTAAGCTTACTAGCGTGCAGTGCACTTAATTATGATTATGTGTGTGTGTGTTCACGCCGACCGGGCGGAAGAACTACTCTCTTTGTCGCAACCGCGGTCCGGCTGTCAATTTAACTCGGCTCGTTCATCAAAGCGTGTGCGGAAAATAATGCTGGGGACGTTGAACATGATTTTTTATTCTTCATTCTTTCCTACCTAACTGGGGCGAAATGAGAACAAAGAAAGAAAGGAAAAAAAACCGGGAACGGAAAGGTAGGAGTAGTCCATCATTTTTCCTGACACTGTGTCTCAATTCCTCGTGTCGGTTTGGCGCGAGGCTTTACGAGCTTTTCCATTTCATGATTTTGACGCTTTTAATGATGCAGCGATGATGGCCAGGAAAGGAATCGCGTAACGAGACAATGCCCAGCACAGTTGAGCGGGAAGGGGCCAGGGATCTTTAACAAATATAGCGTCTCAACCATTTCTTCCCGGCTCCCCCCCGGAATCCCCCCGGACGACTTTCATCGACTTTATGTTATTTGCTATTAATTCCGCACAGCATTCGTTGCGGTTGGTTTTTTACGCAGCCGGTGGTGAGCCCTGCCCACACACACAAAGCCTACTACAACAATGAATAAATGGCGGTCACACGGAGGAAAGCTTTCTGGCACTTAAGAGAAGCCAACACGTGGAACGAGTTTTAGATGTCAAAATAAAAATCATGACCCACTTCCCATTACGTTGGGCGCGCCAAAATCGTGGCCAGTGGTGGCGAAAGCTGCGGACGGCAGTGCTCCAACGAGAGCGGCCGTTTAACGGTCGCCCATATAATTGAGCACTTTTGGGCTGGCGTCGAACGTTCGCTTCCATAATGCGGCAAATAATTTACGGGGTTCATGCTAATCCTCCCGTGGGTGTTCCGAAAGATTCCGTACCCCGTGAAACCGTTTGATTTGGTGAGAAAATATATCTCGCTCCAGGAAATGGTGAGTAAATTGCATTCAACAGCAAATCCGTTTCATTACCCAAATGGGGTTCCTTTTTCCCAAACGCCTAGCGATTACAAAAAACTGGGTGATATATGTGGATAGCAGCGCACATTACACACAATACGATCGATATAAATCAGGTTCTCATAAAGCTCGCGCTTGTGTCTTCCCTACACAGCCGCTGCGGAGCTTAGTCATCTCTGTCCCCGTTCTATCACCCATCTGTCGAACGCCATTTTGTTCTGTTATCAATCTTGATTACATCAATCACGTCGGTAAGCGTCAAATCCACGCGCGGCCCGAACGATTCCTACGGTACGACGGGAGACGGAATTGTCACTTCCGGCACCATAGTACCACCTGAACCCTCCCGGACAAATTTTACAACCGATCCGAAGCATAAGCCCATATGCTAGCCCTGCCTCGGAACACTAAATACCGCCTATACACAGCACATATCATCATCAAGGACATAATGTACCCTTTGTGAGTGGGTGCTTTTCTTGAAGATGCCACTAGTGCGCCTACTCGTACCGAGGGTCCGGCCAAGCTGAAAACGGAGAGCTGGGTATCATTACTTTTCATTGCCCGGGCACCATTTGTAAGTAGCGGAAGCGAGCTCAATCCGTACCGGGTTGTACTTTAATCGACCGGACATAAGTCATCCGACTAGTTGGGGGCTTGGTGGCTTGGTGGTCCGGTCCCCAAGCGGAGCGAATGAATCACGTACCACGTGTTTTGGAACGTTGGGCAGCGAAAGGACCTACAGCTAAGTGTCTATTGCTGCACGCGCCATGCAACGGTACAGGGTATCCCGTGGACCAGTGTGGAGTAAATTGTGTGTTATAACACGTGTCACGTACACGTGAACCAGTTATTTTACGACCCGCCGGAGAGGACGGAGTACTAGTACTAGCGTGGTTCGGCGGGGTTAATTACAATGAAACATTGAATAGTCGATCGTCGTGTCGCGTGGCTTGTTAGATGAATGGCGTTGATGTACAGCATGTATTTTTCATTTATTTTCCAATACATTACCGATCATTGAGAAGGAAACAGTGACGGCGATAATTGACAATTCGACGTACTATATGACGTTTCTAGCCCGTCGAATGTAATTTACAGTTTTATTATGTGTTGAAAATCATCGCGAAATCTTCACTTGTTTCTGTGTTTCTTAATTATTAAAGAGCATTTTTTAAATTTGTTAAAGTGTTAAAGCGAACATGGCAATTCGAATATTTGTTTTCTAAAAGTTAAAGAGATATATAAAAATAAGGCTACTCTAAGTTCTTTTAAGTGTTATATGAAATTGGAACATTTGTTTCTAGATATGAAAGTATGTTTCAACTGCTATTGTACTCCGCTTCTTACAGCAGTTCCTGAATTCTTTAGAGTAACATAACTATACAAATGATACATATAAATGTTGTTGTTGTTTGTTTGTTTTAAAATGAAACTTGAAACATTTTTAAACATTTTGTTTTTTAAACACTACTCCCCTTTTATATTCTTTTATATATTTATATATTATTCTTTTATATATTTTAGTTGTTTGACATAGCCTTCAACGCAGTTTTATACGGCACTTATTATATGAGGAATTGAAGTTGACAGCTGAGTTAGTTAGGTAGTATAAAATAATATAAAGAACTTAGGTTCTAAATTTTGCTAATGTTCGATAATGTAATTTTGCTAAACTTCGAAAAGTGGCCTAACACAATGTCCATTATTACATAAAATCATTTTTCCCATGCCTCTGTTTAACTTCCTCTAACTTGCCTAAACAGATAAACAGGAAATCAGTATTTCATTTCAAAATAATCAAGCATTTCCAATTAAATTATTATTTACAACAAAATATAGAAAGAACTTGTGAAATATGAGGTGCAACTCGCTTTAACTTAACCTTTAATGACGAGAAATGCGATAAGCATTCATACCAAAAATACCCAATTGAACGAATGAGTCTACTTTAAAAATCTAGTGAGCTTATAATTATGGTACGTACTGTATATTTAACATTAGAATATATAATATAAACATGAATATTGCCAAGATGTTTCGAATCAGTGAATCTCTTTATTTAGCACCTGAAAGCTCCTTTCTCTGTTTCGTTTTTTTTGCTTTCGTGCTGTTTAAAAGCAGGGGGCGGAAAAATCAAACCCCAACAAAAGGTCCCGGGGACACAAGGTTGTAACCTCGCGAGAATAATACAAAGAACAAAAAAATGTCCAACCAAAAAGTCTCGAGAAGACACCAGCATTCAGCAGGACAGTTTTATGACACGGGAAAGTGTTCCATATGACGAAACAGAAAGCGTCCAGCTTCCCATAACAAGGACGATGATAACGACGTAATAGGGATGTTACGGTAAAATCTTCCTGCTGTCAAAATTCCCTCAAACACACCTGATTCGTCCTGCCGGTATCTATATAAATGCACACAGAAAAAAAACTTCACCACCCCCCCAAAGACGAAACGACCGGAAGTTCCGACCGGTCCCGTTGGCTTGTCTTGAAAGGTATAAGCTTCAATCTTGCCTCCAACTATCGTGTCCGTTTCATTTTGATTTAGGTCCCGGTGCTTCGTCTCGTTTCATTGCTTTGTCGGAAAGTGAAAAAAAATGGCTTCCTTGTCACCCGGTGGCCCCAGGAACGGAACACGACCACAATCCGCAGTGTGACGGGTGGTAATGTTTTTCCATCGCACAAACAAAACCCACCCCGAGTATGCGGTACATGGGGAAGGCACGATAGACAAGGGTGTGCGGGAGATGAAAAGCGTCATGTAAAAATGGTGTTCTTCAACACCGCGCGAAATTGTCCACCAGCAGCACCATGGAGAAGAGGAAACAAAATCGCCCAAGCTCCGACCGATGACTAAGACGAAGGATGAACTCCAAAACAGAAGGTCAAGACAACCGAACCCACAGAGACGGAGGAACAAAAAACCTTCCGCAAGGGAGCCAGGCACGTGCGTGTCGTGCTTGGAATACATTTTTCTGCCACGGTAGGCTACACTTTCCATCGGGTCCATTGGAATCTGCTGATGCCGACAGGTACATCCCGACAGTAGTTTGGGTCCATTTTTTTCCTGGGAAAAAGATACTCCGAGTCCGTGCGACGGTGGTGTGTGCTTAGTTTTTCATGCAAACTAATTCCCGCCCGGGCAAAGGCAGCGAATGATGATGATCTGGAGCTAGTCGTTGTGAGCTGTTGGCAGTGTTCCAGGTTCATTACGACTGGTAGACGGTGTAAACATGCCCAGGTTCTTCACTGGAAGTTACTGACGGTGGCAGAAGTTCGAGCGCGAGAGCATGTACTGGCACTACCGTAGCATTAGCAGGCCGACAGTAGTGCCGGTCTCTCAAAAAGGTGAGGACTTTGGCTTGTTTTCCACCTAACTCAACGGCCCACACCACCCCCGGTTCAAGCTCTCATTTATTTTCAGTTCGTTCTTTTTGGTGTCCATTTCCCATGTTCCGGCACACGTAGCAGTGCCAGCAAAATGGTGGCCATCGTTGCAAAACAGCGTTTGCGAGGCATCGTTAGGCCGTTTAGAGCGCTAGTTATCCTGGAACGATCGAATCGATACCGGCGATGGGGGTGTGGGAGGGGACAAGCGATTTTACAGATTTCCGATCGTCTCAATCTTTTGGTCGATTGACTCACCGGTCGCGACAACGACTTGTTGAGTATTTCGGTGTATTTTTTTGGGTGGAAAACTCCCAATCTCTTTCCCGACCGAATATAGGAAGCCATGTCTTCCGGTTATTTGGCCACGAGCCACCACTATGGAGAAGCGAACTGTTATCGCGATAGAATCAATAGGAGGAAAATTGAATGCAAATGATACGGCAGGAGTCAGGTGTCGTTCAGATCGCTCCAATACGTAAGATAAGCATATCTACGCTATAGGAGGAAATTAATTCAAATACTTCTGGACGTGTGTCTGAGCTTTGGAATGAGAAAAGGTGTCTAAATATTTGTGTGCGAGCCAAGGTTTTATTAATATTATTCTCACATTGTTTTCACATGATAAAAGGTGTATATGGCATTCCTATGTAAATCTTTAATTTATCCCACCTTGATCGTTTATCTTGATTTTGAGAAAATGGTTTAATTGATTAAAATGGATAGTACCACAGAGGTTGACATTCCATGAAGATCTAGTTTTATTGTCTTACTCCCTCGCTCAGAATACATTACTGAGCTTTTGAAGGTGAGCTACACGGTAGGATTATCCTATGTAATTCTCTGTAGCTACGAGTAAGATCCTTCTCCCCAGGAATTTTGTCTATTCCGTTGGCATTATTTATAGGACTTACATGATGTGGAGAGATTTCTATACTCGACATCATAAAAAGTATTCTTACGACCATGGAATGGCATGCTCCTTGAAAGAAACTCCTTGGAGTCCAAAAGCCGAATGCAAAGGGGCCTCTTGGGGCTTGGTAGTTGAGGCAACTGCTTTCCGAGCAAAGGATCAAGACACTAGATACTTATGAAATATTGAACGCTGTACTAATCAGGTATTTTTGGAGCTCGGAGCCTTTCGCTGCTCAACCATGGCCGCTTAGTTTGCGTAGTGGAAGATCCGCCCCTGCATCTGCATTATGTCAAGGCACATGTCTAATCATTTTGTCTTAGACACTCACCTTCAGCGTATAAACCTGGCTCAAACGAAGCTTTGACAGGTTGCAAAACAGGACATACACCTCAAAGACTACCTACTGTGATCTTGTAAAAATGCTGCTGATGCCAGAGGATCACAGTAGGCGGCTGCAGAAGGTCCCATTAAGGGACAAGAGATTTGCTCAAACATGAAAATAACTTTAAAATTCGCCAGATAATACAGTTTAAATGTATAAAAACCCATCCTCCCTTATTTTTAGTCATTAGAGTAGTCAAAGTACTTAAGTGCACTTAACGTATTGAGGTGTACCAGTTACGAAAAGTAAGAGACACCAGGATTCTGACGCAAAAAGATAGAGCGGCGCAGTATAGCCAACAAAATATGCTCAGGATTAGGCATTTTATTGAGAGGAAATGCCTGTTAAAGAACGTAGGATTTTAGTCGAGTCTTAACTCGACAATATGGCTTAGATCGTAGAACTTGAAATAAAAAAAAGAAGTAGATTTAACATTACCTTTAAAAATTAGACACATTTCCCACAATGCTGGCACATGTCTATTGCTGCAATTTAATTTCCTCTCTAATGAGCAACTCAACTCCAACCTCCACAGCATTTGTGCAGCAATTGGCAAAAAAATTAAACAACTTATTCCCTTATCGCCCACCGTCGCTTGGTCTCCGCTATAAGAAGCAATTCGTTCGTTGTCTGTGCCCCGCAAAAGATCGCTAAATTAGATCAAATCTGTACGATTCGCACGAGTTTCGGATTTCTTTGGGGTGCCTTTGTCAAATGAAGCTGATTGCTAACTGCTCCGCAAAGTGTGTGTGTGTGTCCTACTACTTTTTTTTGTGTTTGGTTCCGTTGGTTGGTATCCTTCGCTATTAGCACACAGTGGCGGAAGCGGAAGAAATTCGATATATTTTTTCCCATCCGTCCAAGCACTAGCACCCGCCTCCTCCTCGCAATTCCGGCTCAACAACTTACACACTAAGACAATGCAATTATTTTCCTCCAGGAGGTGAAAAAAAGAGATCTCGTTCATCACACACACACTCATAGGAAATGCTCTCACACGTATGAGAACACGCAGAGGACACGTTCCCTTGTGCTTCGTCGAAAACTTTTCTTTACCTCCCAAATGATTGCAGCTTCTCCGGTTCCTTCACGCAGCAGAGGGCACACGGTAACCGTAGTGAACCGGGTACGGGAAAATGAGCAATTATTTTTGCCGCTTCTCCATTACGCGAACCAAAGATGCTCGTCTTTCGAATCCTTTTCGGTTGTGTTTTTTTTGTTTTGTTCCCTTTCCGGATTTACTTTTTCCCCCCCCCGAACCATTATCTCGTATCGATATGATGTATTGGTGGATGGACTTGCTTTTGTAAATGATTTCTTCGGTCCATTTCGCAACATGCTTTTCCATCGTTTTTAGCGAAAAAAAAGGGAAACATTACCACTGTAATGCTTGCCATTTTCTTGCTGCCAGGTAGCAAAAGAAAAGCGGAACAACAGGACTACCTTTTCCACCAGAACAACAACAACGACGGTCGTAAAGAAGAAGCGTAGAGAGAGAGAAAAAAAAAGAGATGGAAAGGAAAAGCATTTTGTTCATTCCTTGACGCCACTTGGGTATCAAATTACAGGTTTTTAATATCCCATTACTAAATTCGTTAGGAATTTTTCTTCACTTTTTCTTTGCCCCGAATACTTTTCCGTTTTCTTCCCGAACATCACATCCCCTTCAGCCCTTCGTTCGACCGAGAAGTTTTGCTTCCTTTTTTTTTTTTGCTCAGCTCAATGCTACACTGTATAATGGGCATCCCCCGCTGGTTGTGAGTCTCCGTGAATGGTTTGGGAAATGCGAAAATAAAGAAGAAGAAAAAAAAAACACTCACCTAATTTCATTAGTCCTTTCAGCGTACCCACCACCCACCAGCAGGGTGGACTGTAAGACGAAAGGGACATAAACACGGGGAGTTGGGTAGTTCCTATTTTTTTCTCTTTTAATTCTGCAACACCTCGTGATACAACTGCCTCCAACTGCTCCTGTTTTCCAGAGGAGGTTTCGAGCAGGAAGATTTCCAAAATGTCCTTGTGGAAACTATTTTTCTTTTCTTGTTTGTTTTATTGTTTTCCGTTGTTTTATAACTCGTGAAAGGACAGCTTTTTTTGGACGTGGGGAAAACCCGAAAGGTGTGACGAAGCGGTACCGAGCTGGGCCGTAGTTTCGCATACAAGCAGGAATGTTAATGTAAATGATGCTTTGCTCGAAAAAGCGCCACAAAACCGTATCGTTGTTGTGCATTGAAAAAGAAGCACGCTTCACCGAGATTTGACGCAGTAGGCGCCCGTTTTTCTTTCTCGCCTTGCTTGTCCGCTTTTCCACACCTTGGATGATGTGCGATAAATTAGAAAACGATAGGTAGACAGCCCAAGGATGTGAGATTTTGCGATGCGATGGGTTTCATTTTTCATTCATTATTTTCCAATTATGTCTAATTCATTTCCCAGCGCCACGGTTTCACCTTTCCGCGCCCCGACCGTGTCAGATGGAAGATTGATTTTTAAAAATCGTCCCGAGCATTATGGTGAAATATTTTGGTGAATTACACGGAACGGAAGGTGTGAAATTTCTTTTTAATGACAAGATGATGTGGCGCTCTGCTCACTGCGCACCACAGAGCTGTATCGAGATAAGAAAACCGGGCCAAACTTCTTTTCAAATCACATTAAAATGGAGGAAAACCCATCGTTACATCACGTAGAATTTGATGAAAGCAGACAACACCCGCAGACGGATGTTAACCGACATTAAAGCGCTTTGATGTTTCAGTGGCAGGTGGCATTAAGGAGGGGGGAAGGGACGCTTCCGTCACAAAAGCGAGCGAATTCCAAGAATGCACATAATCTGCTTTAGCTTATCAACACGAGCTGTTTTTACCACCACCAGCAATATTTTGCGTGAAGATGTGGACGCATTTTTGCCGCTTCCAATTAAACCCTACGCACACATACACACACACATACACCCCCGAAGAGCCTCAGGTAATCTAATTCGCGCCGAATTTTCCATACCTTCACCGCGTACAGCATTGAAAGCGTTACAACATTTTAGCATATAATCCGAATATGCTTTTTTCCCGCAACAATACCTATTAGTAGCAGCGCGGGAAAGTTCATTTCTCACCGTGGCAACGTGTTCGGAAAACGGGAAGATTAATTAATGTTTTTATCCTGCCCCTATCTACCCCGGGTCGAAGAAAGTGCCCCGGGTTACACAACCCTCCCCGAGCGTAAGAGCACGAGGGGAAAGCAGGTTTTTCATAAATTTTCTCTCCTTCCTCAGAGCTATTTCATAATGGTTTGTAACAATTTCTTTACAGAGAGAAAAAAAAAATGCTTTCGCTTCCACAAAACGACGACGTGACCTAATGATTCTTATCGAAGCGGATGTTATCATAATATTTCGCCCGTCCAGTTTGGGAAAATTTATCTCATCGGGGGTCGGGTCGGGAAATGTTTCCGGGGGTTTTGCTCAGCCTGCCCCGGCCCGGCCCTGGGGTCGCTTATCTCCACGGGTCGGGTAATGTGGAGGTGTGAACAAATCAAGCAAAACTCACCTATTTAAAAGTTGCGCTCGCCGTGCTGACTACAAATCTTCGACGAGTCCGGTGCGTCCCGTTCGGTCAAGCGAAGAACACTGTCGTTATCGGGTGGAAAAGCACAGTGCCCCCCATTCACCTTCTGCGCGATCGCATCTTTACATCGTTCGCGTAGCAAATATTTCTCCCGCGTATCTTGCTTTTCCGCTTGACGAGCGCGCGCACACAAATGTACATTCCACGGGGCTGACGGGTGCGTTTAGAAGAACAGGTCGGAAAAGTTTCCCCGAATTTTTGGTGTGACGAAGGTGCCTCTTTTGGCGACACCACCACAACGCGCGCACCGCACAAATCACATGCCGTGGTTGCCGAAGACCAAACAAAAAAAAAGAAGCGGCCCACCATTGCCTCTTTCACGCAGACGTGACTTGTTTGCTTTATGATGCGAAATTAAAAGATCAGCAACTCTTACCTGGAACGAAAAATCGAACAAGAAAACATGAGATGGTTCAGTATCGGTGGCGGTGTGGGAAAAAAGGGACAGCAATAATACACACATAAAACGCACAAATTGGATGGTGGAAAATTATCAAAACACAAAAAAAACAGTACAACGGAACGGGACGGAATGGATATGCTGAGGGGTATCGTGCCTAAAATTCCACGCTTTGCGGCCGTAGTTTTGCCGCCGTTATCATCAAACTGGTGACTTCCGGAGCTTTTTTTCCCGTTCCCGTTGGTGGCACAAACAAATTGAGAACCATTAAAATTATGGTAAGATTAGAAAATGTTGTTTACGCGATGTTTGATTGTGTATTGCCGGATGGCCAGCAAATGGAGAGAATGTGCTTTTGGGGGGCAGGCAACGTGATGGGCAGAAGACCACTTTTTGCAATATTGCTAGGGAACATTGAAATGGGACGCGATGAATTATTGATATTTTTGTTTTGTTTGGCTGGCAAAACTTGAGGAATTTAAGGGCACAATTTGCGTGTACAATTGGCATGGAAATCAGAAAACGATAAATAGGGTAGGGTTTTCGAGAGGGTCTTTAGAAAAACTGATACCGAATTCGTCATGTTGTGTCAATTATTATTTACAGGATGTGATGAATTCGAAGCAAAATTTCTGGAGCTTGTTTGAGTAGCACTGAAATTTGTTAAGGTAGATCTGGAATTATTCCCCCTTCAAGGACGTTTTGAAATATAGCTTTAGTGATTGAAAATCTGTGTGTCGGTTATTATTTACAGGGTTTTTTGGGTTCAAGTGTTGAATTCGAAGCAATTTCTGGAGCTTGTTCGAGTAGAACTGGAATATTTCAAGGTAGATTTGGAATTCTTCCCACTTCAAGGACTTTTTGGAAAAAAGCTTTAGAGATTGAAAATCGATGTGTCAGTTATTATTTACAGGGTTTTTTGGGTTCAAGTGTTGAATTTGAAGCAATTTCTGGAGCTTGTTTCAGTAGAACTGGAATATTTCAAGGTAGATTTGGAATTCTTCCCACTTCAAGGACTTTTTGGAAAATAGCTTTAGTGATTGAAAATCTGTGTATCGGTTATTATTTACAGGGTTTCTCGGGTTCAAATGTTGAATTTGAAGCAATTTCTGGAGCCTGTTCCAGTAGAACTGGAATATTTCAAGGTAGATTTGGAATTCTTCCCACTTCAAGCACTTTTTGAAAAACAGCCTTAGTGATTGAAAATTCAAAGTTATTCCATGCAAGGACTCTTAACAGAAACATTAGCACAGCAATCGGACAAAACAGATTCCTTGGATGAGGAAGTTAAGATCCAGCAAATGGGGAACAAAATCCTTGTATATCTCTACAATCCACGGCGGCTTTAATATAATTTTAAAATAGCACAAACTTTACAACGAGTACTTCAAACACCATAACCTAACTTATTCTCCTTCTGATTGTAATTTGTTCTTATAAAATGTGGACATCAGATGATGTAATAAATATTTATTTATTAAAATATTTATTTAATCGACTAGAGTCTAGTCCTTATGTATCGCTATGTTGTTATTGCAAAGGTCAGATGTTTTCAAAGCAGAATATCAAAAGGAAATTCAATTTCGATGTCTTCGTTTAGAGATGAAAATGAAAGAAACTGATTCATTCATTCACTTAAGCATGAAAAGAATTTATAAATGGTCTCATTATTATCAATTCATCGCCACAAATATCTCAAAATTTTAATGTACATCATTCAAAAAGAGACAAATGATTCGGATACACATGGAAAATTGTATTTAATGGGATATTTTGAATTGAAAAAATTACCCAACAATAATATGGCACTACAAACGATGGCCAATAATTTGTTTAAACCGCAAACAAACGGGTGAACAATGAAACGTCACCATTGTGAATGCTTGTGATTCATTGAACCAGGCGCGATCACAATTCTGCACCAGCTCTACCGAGCGACCGAAACCGAGCCACATCGAACCGTATGCCGTTCCATTTGAATCGTACCGTCCAGAAGGAGGTTCAAACACAGAGGGAACAAACACAATTTTAAGAATAAATAGCACACCAGCCCCTGAACCGGGCGACACTTGAACGGTGTCACGATAAACCTGCCAACAACTAAACAAACCACACTTTCATAAATTGTGCCCACCCAGGTTTTTTTCTTACCACCTTTTCAGTATTGCTAATGGAAAACTGTCTCAGTACCGAAGCAGCACACTGTGGACAGGACACACAAAGTAGCGTTGGATAATTTTGCATCGAGCGTCGAGTGAGCGATTTCTTCTCTTCTCTTACCCACTCGCACCTCGGAACCTGGAACCTGGAGACTGATTTTGAATGGAAAGACAAATTTGCTTCCTTTAAGCGCAGGACATAATTCCATTATTCTTCCGCACGAAGGCTGTGACGGAGTGCCTCGATTCGTAAGCAACACGGTTCCTCGGTACGAGCGACTCTGTTGGTCTTATCGTCGTTTTCATAAAATGCGCTTAAGCCGGGGAGCCTTCGATGGGTCCACCTTCGAAACGAAATGTCTTTCGATCAACGTGTGCAAATACCAGAATCGTATCGCACACAACAAACACACCCATGCACACATTAAAATTGCACGGTCAAATGGAAGATTTGCCCGCCCCCGAAACGGGTGCGGCGGCCATTTGCTTCCCTTGCCGATAGAATGAGGAATGAAATTCCGTTCGATTTCTGCCGGCAGATAGCGCAGGCACGGTTCGTTCGATCGAAAATGGCGCGCACCGTGGAATGGAATGTCCGTGTGCCGGTGGAATGCAACCTTCGCAGATATTACTTCACGGCACCGTTCCACTTGATGGTGGAAAGAAGTGCTTTGACGAACTGGCAAACTGGCAAGATGCATCGTTTTTCCTCCCTTAAAGGGAGCATCGTATTTCTTTCGCACCTTAAAGCTTACTGCTCACTGGAGGAAAAGTTAATCTACAAAAGCGAGTAATTTTCAAACACTCATCCCCCCCCCCCTCCCCTCCACACACACACACACATTGGCTACGGCTCGGTGAAGGTTTGCCAAAAACTTTGACGCATATACGTACTGCGACAGTGAGTTTTTGCTAACTGCGAAAAGGGGAAAAACTTTTGCCTGCTTTATTTGCTCCTATTTTCTACTCCTTCCCTTGGTTAGGGTTTATCTCTTTGGCGTTTCTCGGTGGACGCAACGAGTATTCGAACGATATCTGTTCGATTCGGATTTTCGGCAGTTGAATATGGTTTTAGTTGCTACCAAATGCGAAACCCGGCGCTTCGTTACGCTAGACTAACGTTCCGTTAACGGTTCGTCGTTTGCATAATGAATTGATCGGGTTGGCACTGGCTTTTCGCCTGATCGTTACGACACGCACGGTGGAGTTAATGGCGTTGAGCGGGGGTTTAAGAGTTTAATTTAACTTTCGACTTATTTTTGCCGTAGAGCAGCGCAGGCAAATTGTTTTAATAGGAAATTATTTAATGGTAGTTTCAGAAAACGTACAGTAAGCTAAATATGGAAATTACTTTCCTTTAATTTCATTCCACTCTGACTTCAAACAGAAAAAGTTTTTGATTCTTTTTCAATAATACTGTATTGAAAGTAGTTCTTAAAACTATAGAAAAAAACAACTATTAATTTATTTCGACGAAGATATTCAAATTCTACAAGCAAACTGTTTCAATTTATCAAAGGTTTGACTGATTTTATTCTTTTCAATTATATTTACTGAAATAAACCCATAAAATTCACACAGGTATCTTTAAAATTACCATTTTTTGCAAATAAATTTATTTGTTATTGAACAAACCAAATGAATACAGGAACCATATGAATTGTCAATGTAGTTACGGACAGCAGCATAAATACTGAGCGGCTCGTAAAGAGATAATCTTTACATAACCTTGAACGTGTCCTCTTTACGTGTCGATAACTTTTCCAACTAATTTAACTTCAAATTTATTCAAAACTTGCCGGAAAATGTCCCAGCAAAAGATGGATCGTCCATCGCATCCATTACGGCGAAACGCATTCTTGCGTCCCCTTCGAGAAGTTCTACGGAGGCTACGAAGTATGAAAAAAAGAAACTCGTGACTGTTTACATAGTCCCCGCATCGAGCCGGGGCAGCCGTGTGGCAGAAAGTAAACCCCGATTTTTTTGTTGTCCCCCCTTTTTCCATCATCAGTAATGTCCTCAGGATTTACGGTAATCCACCCCGAAAAGTTCCACCCTTTAACTGGTGGGCCGCCGACGCGCGTGTGTACCGCGAGCGAATGCGCGAGAGTTTGGTTGTGCTTTATGATTTTGTTTTCTTTCTTTATTTTTTCGAAAAGTAATTTATAATTGAAAGCCTAAAGTCCGTTTTCGGACGGACGGGGAAGCAAAAAAAAAACAAAAACGAAAAAAGAAACGCGCAAAAGGCAGGACAGCATTACACGAAATGAAACCCCCTTCTTGGACGGGATGAATTATCCACCAGAAAATGAACCCTTCCTTCCACGAACTGATGGGCCCTGGTGACGCACGGGCTTATGAAGTGTTTTAGCTCGGTCGAAAAATTATGCACTTGTTTGCTGGCAATCTTGTACCATTCCTGGAACATGGCAATGGCATTGACAGGGGCAAAAACAAGGTGCGGCTAACGGCCCCGGGGAAAAGGATAAATATGATGAGTAGTCTTGTTTTTTAATTAATTTCACTAGCCATTCGTCCAGAAATAGAACAAAATAAAAAAGGCAAAACAACAACAACAACAACAAAAAATGCATCTGTTCTAGCAGAAGCAGACAAAAGCAACCAAGTTTGATGAGAGACACTGAATCGTGGGAAGAACGATGCGCAAACGATCAAAAACTTTCACCCAGAAAAGGGTAATAGATTAGAAAATGAGATTGCCCAAAAAGACAGATGAGCGGTACGTTTGACGTTTGGTTGGATGAGAGAGGTAGAGAAAGAGCGAGAGAGAATATCGAACAATAGCAACGAAACAAAAAGTAAAAGAACAAAGAATGATAACCTTCTGCTGACGCGAATACCTCACCGTAGAGGAGGAAGTTTGCCTAATTTTGGGCAAACATTAGGGAAAACAAGGAACACCCCGTTCGGATGGCTTTGGCTGCTCAATAATTTAAACTTGTCACACAGCAAAGACACGACAAAATGCGAAAGGGTTTCCCCGGCCGAAGAAAGTGAGGCCATTATTATGATTGGCCTTTGGTCGAGAAGTTTTGACGTATTTTTTGTGTGTGTGGGTTCTTTTAGTTTTTTTTTGGGGTTCATTTCGGTAGACAGTTTAGAGTGATGTCCTTCGCTGCTTTCACCTTTGCCACCACACATTCATACGCAAAAGAGGCAAAAATCGAACTTTTCCCACCATGACCGTTTTCGACCCCCGCGATTCAACAAAATGGCATGACACAGAAGGTGGCTTCGTACATTGGGCTGATAATTACCATTCGTCCGCAGTGTACCGCAATGGTAGGGCGGCTAGGCATTTGAAATTATCGTTCTGCCCGGTTTGTTTGACTGTGACAGTTGAACTGTCAGGCGCACGGGGGATATTTCGTGGCGCTTGTTTTTTTTTTCTTTCCATCGTTCAGCGCAGCATGCTGCAGTGCAAATGTCAGAATGGCAAAACGATGTGTCCGCGTGTCAGATACAAGAGCGCAAACTATTTCTACCGTTTGGGAAACCATTTAATAAAAATGTTCGATTGCTAGACAAACCTGTCCGGTGGCGAATGTGACCGGAAAATGTCACCTGCGAGGCAGCATCGTGGAAGCTGCTGCAGATGAGGCAATTTGAATGACATTTTGGTGCCATTTTTGGGGTGCACAGGTAACCAATAGGTGTGTTTATTTCCTATCTGGCACACATTGTACGCAAATGGTTCATTTTGAATTTCGGTCATGGAAATTGCGTCTACATAATATATGCGAGCTGAAAAAAAGGCATTTAGCTCGTGCATATAAAGGTCCTTCTGCGGTAAGATTCAATTGATAAAAACGTGCACAAATATTACTGAAAAGTGGCTCACCACAATTTTAAATGCCTGTTAAGGAAAGAAAACCGCACTGATAAATAAATAATAGAGTGATAAAGTGCTTGGAAAAGATTAAAAAGAGAATTAATGAATATTAAAAGGCGAACTGAGCAATTTCAGATAGCAACTGCTTCATTTCATGTGGATATGAGGTGATTCAAAGGTAAATTTCATATCATTGTCGCTCTTTCTATTTTTTTCTGCATTCAGTGTATCACTTTGATTTCATTTCTGAGGAATTTTAATACAAATCGTTCACATTCGAGTACTTCTATACCTTATCTTTATGGTATCTACCGTATTTAATTGTGTATAAAAAGAGCTTTTTTGCTCACTCAAAGTGCAGTTGGCACAGAGGACGATGCTGTTGATTAGTTGGAGCAATGCATTTGCTGATATTTTGGAGAGGAATTCCGTACTGTGAGTTATATATATAAAATTCATTACTTTTACCCTTCACCAACAACATCCCCAAATTATCTAATCCTTCAGACGAGCAAGAGACGAGCCTTGATTGACGACTAATTCTATCTTATGCTTCAGAACCTTTCACCTTTGCATCAGTAACTCCTGAATTTCTTTGGGAGTTCTTTGGGGATAAGTAAAGTTAGAACTTCTTCAAAGATATTGTTGCAAAGTTTCGGATTTTATCAGTAGATTTTTAACAGCCTCGTTTATAATGAGACACATTCGAAATTTATTACTGGTCTTTTCTCGATTGCAACAGGAATAAGGCTCGATCCTCGAAATGCATCCCTTTTTATTGTATTGATGGTGGCGCCCTCTCCCGTCATTTGTTCTAAGCTCCGATCCTCTAGATGGGCAGGTTGTGTCAAAAACTTTGACAGATATTGTTATTTAATTCCTAAACTATTGGTCTCTTTTACTAGTTGTATGTAGTCTGTTGGAATCTGAAGAGCACTAGAAAAATATCTTATATCAGAGTCCAAAGTGTCTTCTTTTGTTGACTTCGGGCAATTCCGAGGAGTTCTAGCTAGGCAATTATTCGTTATGCGAGATTTTGTTCGTTTGAAGAGGTAATTTCATAGCACGATTTCAGGTTTATTTTGGGAAAACTTGTTAAATACCACTTTCAAGTAGTTTGACACAGGGCACAATTCAACGAGTTTCGAATGAAGTTCACCACGCACTGCTGCATCGTGGCGACCCACGAAACAAAACATCATTCCACTCTCAGATGGATGACGACTGAAGGATAACTAATTTATTTGAAATAGTTTCCCTGCTCCACAACAATGCAGAAGAAATTTGATTAAACATCACCGTTTTATCATTCGCACTTTCACCCGGTTTGGCAATCGATTCCACTGACGTATCACGCTGAGTTTGAGCTGATTTTCGGTTGCGGATTGGAAAGCTGATCGTTAGACGGCGCTCCGTTGCCGACAAAATTTCCAATCCATTGTGGACCCCGGGATGAGCCGAAAATTATGCAAATCCTTCGGTCGTGTTGATTTCCTCGAACGCTGCACGGCGCCCGGGGAATTCCATCCACCGGGCAGCCACCGTTTCCGTTTCTTTGCACAAGCAAGTTCGATCTTCGGGTAGAAAAACCGTCGTAACCTAGAGCTGGAGGAGGTGTTCTAATCCTCAGTTGTAATCCTTTGCCGGTGCTTCCTGTGGTGCTTCCCGGCGGATTTTTGGTTTAAAATAAACAAAAAACAAACGGCCCCGATTCCGCACAGAATGGTAGGCCCCCGATTGTCGGGCGTGAAAAGATTTCCATCCCAACCGTTCAGGGTCAGTTTCCGATTGATGTGATGGAAAATCGGTTTTTGCGCGTCCATGTCTCAGGTATCCGGTTGATCAGAATTCATTCCCTTTCCCGCCTGGCCCAGCGCGGTGTGTCTGCTTTTAATGTGGGCTTCCCAATTTAGCTCATTTTCCAGCCCATCGGTAGCGCCGCACTGTCTCGTCTATCGCGCATGAGGGGGCGGCAGTGCACGACTGCCGGAGTTGTCGATTTTAATTATATTCATGGCCCAGGTGAGATTAACATATTTATTGCATTATTTTCCGAATCCCTGATTTTGCCCACCGACCCGTGTTGTAACACCACTGGCCCGGGTACTTCCATCCAAAAACCGCCCCGTAAGCTTCGACTGTTGGTGACCGATATTGTCGGCGCCATATTTATTGCTGGCCAGATGGAGCCCCTCCTCCCCCAGATTCGAATATTTTGGTCATAATTAAATTTTGATTTTGCAAAACTCCATTTTGTGAAAAACCAAACTTCTTTCCGCGCGATTCGTGTCAAACGTTTTCCGGGCGTTTCGCGATGTAAACCAATTTTCATGACCGGCGCGAACGCCTGCGGGTGGTCAGGCACGGGTGCGGTTGCATAATTCAATCGAACAGCTTTATAATAATGATGGCAAACCAGCAATGTAATGACATGCACATTACGTTGAAATGACTGAAATGAATGGATGACCCTTTTCCCGAACAAACGCGTCAGAAGGTGATGATATTGTTCATTGGGACTGGTTGGTTGTCACTGCAGCGCACATTTGAAGCTGCTCCATTCGACCTATTGAAACGTTGAATGCACTCAAGATTAAACGGAAATGGACAGAACCGATGCGTTAATTAGGCTAGCTATTTGTCGGTTGTTGTCAAACACGTGCTTGCTCGTTTGCAGTGCATTTCAGTTATAATTAAATGACGCTGTGAACAGTGATTGCAATTTATTGATCCGAGGTTGGGTTTAGGGCTTTATTCTGTGTTTCTACAGCGTCAACCATTCATCGAACAAAAAAACATTGCGAAGGAGTTGCGATAAGTGCTGGGTGTTTCAACTAATTACAGGACTACCGGACAAGCTGGAGAAGGACAGCGTCAATAAATTTAACTCCCCAAACAAAATTCTCTACCCCTCACACCTGGGTGGCCAACGAAAGCAGCGTAAAAAGAAGTAACGAACTGATTTAAGATGCCATGCTTTGCTTGCAACATCAGATCAACACCGGAAACACCGGTGTTCTTGTGTTCGAAACTTCCCGTATATCCTTCCATTACCCCCCCTCATCTTCGCAAGGAGTACCCCGTCCGGGAAGTGCCCGAAACGGCAAGCCATGATAATTATTCTCGCAACAACAAAAAAAAGGCACCACATAAATCTAATTAGCGCCGGTTTTGCTCCCGGAATGAGGTCTTCTGTACGGTGCTGGTTGGGTTTTCTTTTGTCCAGCCGGGGTTGGTGGGTTTATTGTGACCGAGCAGGTGTACATCGTTGTAATGCGTTGTGTCCACGGTTGTGTTGTGTCGTTTAGCAGAAAGGGGGGAAAGATAGACTGTAACCGGTGCGCAATCTAGGTGAAAATTTATTACCTCATACATAGTGGTAAATGCGTCCCATAATGTCCCCCTTTTTCATTTTTCGAGTGTACCGGTAGAGCTGGGCAGGGATCTTACGGTGGTTTTGCTGGAAGTTTTCCTCGCATCTAGGCAGGGTTGTCAAAGCTACAGTCCGTAACAGAGCTATACTGACACTGGTTGCTTAGTTTTAAAGAATAAAGGTTAATTTATCAATCTCCTTTAAAGTGATGTTCTAAGCGTTGTAGGATACGTCTAAGTACTTGGGAATTCTTCTAGAAGTACGAAAATTCTTAAAGAACCTCGAATAACATTAAAATGTCTAATTTTTACAAAAAATCTTATGACTTTTTCCTGGAAATTTGGTGGCTTTCGACCTCTAGCTGAATAATATAAAACAAATAAATTAAATTAAATTAAATTCTAAATGTCTATGTCTTAGAGACATCTGCATATTTTGGAATTAGTCTAATCAACTAAAAATATTTTTTTTTGTTTCGTTAGAACTTATTTTATCACGTAGCCGGACAGTAAGTCCTTGCTACGGGGGATTGGTCCGGATGGGATTTGGTCCGGTCCGTTCGTGTGAAGACCGGCTCCGCTACCATCATGCCACCGGGCCGCTCCAATCTATTAATAATATTATGTTAAAAATGTTGAATTTAACT
The DNA here is from genome assembly GCF_943734755.1 of Anopheles moucheti. NCBI lineage: Eukaryota > Metazoa > Arthropoda > Insecta > Diptera > Culicidae > Anopheles > Anopheles moucheti. Next base: position 75,380,306 of record NC_069140.1, read on the forward strand.
TGTGATTATTATCTAAAAATTTGTACTGTCCCGGTGTCTAACTAGCAAAATTAAATTCAAGGTGTTTAGATGTTCTATATGTTCAATAAACCTTGGTCACGATGCAACATGTTTTGTATTGTATTTAATTTTTTAATTTTATTTTTAAGAAATAACATTGCTCTACAACGTTCCATCTCGAACATTTGAAGCATTTTGCACCACTTACGATTCGCACTTATTCGCACAGTCCTGCACTACACTCAGGTGTTGCTTCACTATTTATTCAACAAAACAGGAACCCGAGCACGCTGGTTTAACAAGCGACCCTCATCGTCCGAAAGCGTTTTCTGTCGGTACTTTTCGAGGGCTGAAAAAAAAAGCGGAACGATCCTCGCCCTTCTTTATTCATGACGCAGTGCCAAACCAGTGGAGATAAAGACTCGACTCTCGTTTGTCCCGGTGGGGCACCCTGTATCTTCCATGTTTTATCTTGTGCCCAAGCACCCCCAAGTCCAGGCGAACAGCCTTACGGGTTCAGCATCAAGATACCGTGCGCCAGATCCCACTCGTGCTAGCCTTAGGCACGTTTCGTGTCCCATTTGTTCTTTCGTTTTTTTTTTGCTTTGCCGGACACAATCGAAATGAATCCAACCAGACCAGATAGTGGTGCACACGAGAGAGTCACGGCAGTGTCAGGTGAGAACAACAGCAAAAGTGATACAATCCCCGCGTCGAACAAATGTACCCAAGGTGCGGCCGGGGAAAAGTCATCGAACGGCAATCGATTGGCACAGCCAAAGCACTTCCGATATTCTTGGCCGATTTTTGTTGTTTTGAGCGCGCTCCCGTTCCCGTCCACGTCCAGGTATTATTTGTTGCCACTGTTGGACGCAGTGGTGGTGCGGCGGTGGTGGTTCTGTATTTTCAAAACCTCATAAATTCGGCATTCGTGCTTTCGTTTAACAAATTGCCCAATAATTTATTCATCGCGGTGAATTGAAATGAATAAAACATTTGCAGCGTGAGCGTTGGGGAGGCGCCCGGGTGGGTTTTTTTGTTGTTATTGCTTCCCTTCGACTATCAGCGTGCATTTTCTTCATCATTTCTTTCAACGGTAAAAGGGCGGACGATGCGTGTGTTGATCAGCGTGAACGGGATTGGTTTGGTGAAAGGGATTTATTTTCATTTCCCGATTTTTCCAATACGAGTGAAACCACTGCGAAGCCAACCATTGTATTCGGTTCCGGAACACACCGGACCACAACAAAGATACCCTTTCCCTTATGCCAGGTGTACCCCGGAGTTTCCAGGACCAAAAAACCGATTAACTGGCGTAGAATATTAAAACAGTAACAAAGTTATGCAATAGCAGTAGCAGAAAACACAAAAAAATCACCACCAATTAAACTGCAACTAAATTCCTCAACTGATGTGTGCAGGGGTTCTCGTTTGCTTTCCTCCCGTGATGGGAAACAGGGAAATAATTTTGCAATTATCCCAGCATTAGCCACCGTCGACGAATATGATGATCCTATCGTTCAATTATCAGCATGAGCTGACCCATGAAATGCGCCCGTTTGATGTATCCATTAATTGTTCCCCACCTTGTGACCGCCGGTGCAGACACCGGCGGACTGCTGTCAGGAGCAAACAAACAAAAAAAATACAACCGGAAATGTGGTTCCATGGTTTACCGCAAAATACAAAACAAAACGAGAAAAAAACACAGAAAAACATCACACATTTCCGTTTCCGCATCCAAACCGAGCGAAACATAGCGAGAGAAACGGGGACATGATTTAAAAACAGCTTTCCCAACAGCCACAGCCATGCCATGCCCTGTGTGTTTTACGATCCTGATCGGATTGTAATAAACCGATTATGGGAATGTTAATCATACACCGCACCGAACCCACAAACGATACAGAATCTCCACACACACACACATTTTGGGAACTCATTGTACCGTGGACCGTGTGTGTGTGTGTGTGCCCATGCTCATGCCACCTGCTTTTGTGGGGTGATAATGACGAGTTTCCATATCCTAGCAATCGTGGAGCTATCGGGCAGGATAAGCCTCTCACAGCTAAAGACACACACACACATAAACACAAACTATGAACTAACTGATTATCATTATCAATTCCATTCTCATCCCATTTGCATTCCTCCACTCCCGTGGCCGAGTCCGAGTCGAAAACATATGCACCTTTACGGTCGATAATGATGGCATGAAAGCCATCGGGTGAAAACAATAACAATCTCAGGGATTTCTCTCGCAACAAACCCACCAATTGCAATGCCCATTTCCCACCATGTCCCGGTAATAGCTTGCCTGACCCCCGGCGTGCGTGTGTGTGTGTATTTGGTTACGTACGTGACCCATGGGTGCCATTGCCTGACCACCGGGGTTGCTTTGTGTGTGTGTGTTTACTGTCTGTGCAAATGACCGGGAGGATAATTGTAATACTCATTATCCACGCCAGGGTTCCATGCCAACCATTACGAGCGGGCAGGGTTTGTTGGAGCGTAATGAGTGTTGGTGGTGGTGAAACAATGCCGGAAGCTTTCAAGCACCACCGTTCCGTCATAAACTGGTGCCTGTTCGGGCAGGGCGCTGAAAGCTTGGGTGGTTTCTGACCGCGGCGAAATAAAAAAAAACCCCCCAAAGCCTAGCGCCGGATGACCGGCTTTGGGTCAAGTGTCCTTCAGCTCACATTATGATATTATCCAAATGAAATGTATTTTCATTATAACTTTTATGCTGTAAATAAACGGTGGAGATTACCTTATTTTTCTTCGAGTGACCAGTGCAGGGTTTGATGACACAGATCGTGAAATCTGAACCATTTCGAATAGTTTTTTTCTCTAGCGTTTTCTGCTTGAAATAGTCGACGTTAGCGTAATATTCATGATGCAAAACTGTTTGCTGTTTTGATGTTCACAACTGGTAGGAATGGGACCGATGGGATTCTGATTCAAACAAGATGCTGGACATTCAGAGAATCTCTTTCGTTCGTCAGAAAATCAGGCTTTCACCAGGTTTAGAGTTGTAAATCATGGAATTACAATCAGCGTTAAGATCAACGCCAACAGAAAAGCATTCCACGAATGAAAAGGCCTTTTGCAAACCAACTGTGTGTCACTTCCAATATTTCGACTCCAATAAACATCCGACTTTCATCCAAGATCGCGATAATAGCATTGATAATGGATCTAGACCAACGTTCTCCAACCTGTGGTCGGTGGACCATTCGTTCTAAGTAAGTTCATCAAGATAGTATTTATTTTTGACTGATAAACTCATAGTTTCCTATTCATGTTTGCTCGGGGAAAATAATTTTCAGCAAAATTGAACCGATTCAGCGAAAGTCGTCCAATCTCGGTCACTGGAAATTGGAGTTCGGCGCGAAGTTTGTGATGCATCACTTATCTGGCTCATGCTTTAACTAAACATTTTACGTTTATCATTCCCCGTAAGTTTGGGATTTCTTTCCCGTTTTGTTTGTTTGGAAATCGTAGAATTTAATAGACTTTTCGATTAATTTTTCTGAGAAAGTCTGCCTACATTTTGGTCTGTTTTAACTTTATTTCGAAGGAAAATGGTTGCTTTCGGAAATGCTACTGGTATTCTTAGATGATGCTGGTTCACTAAGTTTTTTAACATGGTGATTTCTATTTTCATTTTATACAGGCTTTTTCCTCATTTTCTAAAGTCAATCCCACCTTAATTGCGCTCATTTAATGATAAAACCAATTTTAAGAAATATAATAAGGGACAGGTCTAGAATGTGTAGAAGGACATTTAAGGATACACTAAAAGGAGAAGCACTACGAACTGTACGATAAAGTCACTTTCGAATTAAACTTGGTAGGCTCCAGTGGGCTGGACATGTCATGAAAATGACATCGTATGGCCCAACCTCGCAAAATAGATGTTATGTTAAGTTGAGAATAGATGGAAATCGTGGGAATCTTTTAAAAAACATTATGATGCATTTTCAATATTACTTAGTGTAAACCGAATTTGGCTTTATCACAAAGGTGATTCTGATGCTAAAGAGACAAGCCAGGTACGGTACCAAATCCCGTGCGAACCATTTCATCCTAGACAGATTTTTTAAATTTATCTATGCTGCTAAAGCCATCTTCAAAAAGCCTTAAATGGTGATAGGTCCAACCTCTTTTCACAGTTGCTCAGTTGCTTAAAGGCAGTTCAATAATGTAGCCCATCGAAACAAAGCACTACGATTGGGAGTAAATGTCATGAGTATGCGGGTGAGTTTGTTGGTAAACAGCAAACATTAAAACCAAATGAGCAGCATAAATGAAATTGCAATCGAGAGGAAAAAAGAGAAACAGAACCACCACCCAAAAAAAGCCACCCACAAACAGTAATGGAGTAATGGCCCCCTCCCCCGAAAGTAACAAAAAAAACATGCCGCTTTTATTTCATTAGCATGTAAATCGTTTAATTAATATGTTTCCTTTCGTTTGTGATTTCCAATTGGCACTTTGGCTCTGTTTCGCATACACGCGCGCGCTCGCGCTGTTTATTGTACGAATATGCTTTATTCTTGCACTTTATTGTTTATTCCTCACTCTGTTTTTTTTGTTTTTTTGGTTTCGTACTGCTGCAAACAAAACACGGAATGCTTGCGGTTTTAATTTCGTTCGTTTCGTCCGAACGCATAAATATCCGCGCATGGAATCACTTATCTGCTTTCGATGTAAATGCACGCAACCAGAATGCAATGCGCGGGTTGGCAGCTGCATCTGTGTGGTCGGGGGGCAATGAGACGGCACACTGCCAGAATAAATATGTTTAACCACCAGAAGAAAAACATTTATCAATTGGGATGGGATGGCGGGGTGAATAAAATAAAACCTTTCCCAGGTAGCGTAACATGAGGGTTTAATGAGGAGGGTTGGCTTTTTTTGTTTGCTTTTTGCCACCAAAAACTGTAAGCCTTGTTCGCTTAATGCTGTTGTGTTGCGTTTTATTCGCGCTCGGAAGGTACACGCGCCCAAAACCGTCAAGCTGTGGGAGAAATTGCGAGCCGAAAATTATTGTCCACTCTGATTTGTGAGTGTAATTTCCGTGGGGGAAGGGAGTAAAGTATTGCAAATTATGTCGTAACCACAGCAAAAGCAACATTTTCCGGAACCGGAAAAAAGCGGTCACCATATTGTTGGCGTGTGGTTTTAAAAGGAACAGCGTGCGACATTCGAAAGTTTTTAATTAAATCTTTTTATCTCGACAAATCAAACAGAAAACTCTTTATTTCGGTGGATAAATTATGCTAAGCAATGGAAGCGATGGGGTATTAGGAACCAAACTCCTGGCCCCGCGGTGTCGCGCTCAGGTGTGTGTGACACACTCACCACGTTGCGAAAAAGTTGGACGTTTTTGGTGAATGTTTTAATCACTCAAATGTGGCCAAAGTGGTTGGATAAGAAAGTAATTTCCTTTTCTACCTCTCGCAACAAAACACCCAACAAGCGAACGCCATTTTTCCACTCCCGCTAATCCTACGAGGCCTCCCTTAGTCGAGACAAAACTTTAGCCTGCCGAACACCGACAGCTGGTTCGGTGACCGTCTTCTCACCCAATCGTTACCGAAACGCTTCACGCGGAATGTGTTTCGCGCTTCCGGCATCCAGCTCCCCAGGTAGCTGGGCCGATTAGCTGGACGGGTTTCCTTGCGGGAGATGAGTGGCGCACTCGATGTCGCTTACGATGTGCGAGAGGGTGTGGCGAAACGGCGAAGAGCAAAAGAAAACTTTCCACGGCCTAAACGACGGCACACAAAACGCACAGCCGCACTTCGTTTGCATAACAATCGGTAAATTAACCCAAAAAACACGGTGACGTTTGTGGGGTAAGGCACGTTGCTGTAACGTTGTGCAGCGCCGTCAGAAAGGACCAGAAACTGGGGGTCTTTTTGGACCCGGTTTTTTGCACTGCCTTCAACGGAACGGAACGGTTGGATGGACGGTTCGAATTTGAAGTTTTGGTTTGGGAGTTCGGTGAGGAGTGTGGATTTAGAAACAATATTTTTAGACAAGATTTGTACTCGTTGAGCGTTCGAGAGCAAGATTAGGAATTAGATAGCATAATTTGATGGTTTCAAATCTGGTGGGAAATTTGCAAATTATTACCATGCGTAAGTTGGTGTAGGTTACTTCACAAGTTTAAAACTGTTTCTTTTTGCTTGAATTTTTAATTTTAAAAGCGATTCCATTATTGAATCACTCAGTTTAGTGATACGAATTTGATATTTTTAAACCTGAAACTTTATGAACAAATATTTTGTTATAGTTTATTATAACTTATTTGACACAAACTCCAAACGAATCTAACTGTGCTTTCAGACGGGACAAACTTGACAGTTCGCAAGTTCGTCGAACTCATTTTCGTAAAATAGACGCGAACTCCATGGAAAGATCGCAAACTTGACAGTTTTTTTAAATCAAAACAGTGACCGTTGGAGCTATCGAACAAACAAAAGTAAGTTCAAATAGAATATTGCGCTTGTAAAAAATGTGAATCTGCTACAAACCACACAAAATTTGCCGAATTAGAATGAGGAAATGATTGTTCATAGATACAACTCAGGCACAAGTAAAAATCAACAAAAACAACACAAAAGAGTGCCCGTGCACCATCAAACAATTAAAATGTATCATAATAAATAAAAATAACAATTTTTAATGCTGTTCTTGCAGAATTATACAAAAAAATAATTTTTTTTTTATTGTACAAAGATTTAGCGCAAAGACTTAACGAAAAATCATATTCTTTGTTTAATTTTGTATGTGCAACCGTCAATTTTTGAATTTATTGGACCATGTAGAAATCATGTATTGGATTCGGTTTAAATTGGAACAAAGTAGAGTTCGTACAGCGTTCACACACAACCAGTTTGCGAACACAACGAACTAACCAAATTTCATTCACAAATCTGCATTTGAGTAAAGTTCGTCGAACGCTCGAACTGTCAAGTTTGTCCCGTCTGAAAGCGCTCTAAAACCCATTCATATAATTGTAAGGAAGATATTTTTGACAGGTGTACCGCTGTACTAGTGCCGATTTACAAAAGTAAGAGAGAGAGGGAGGAAGAGAAGCGACGATGTGACGATGGGTTATAAAACATGGAATTTGGATAATAAAGAGAGTCGCGATCACGTAGCGGTGACAAGACGTTCACTGTCCGGTTGTAGTTATTTCCATCACTAATATTCGAAACTTTATATAAATATTAAGTGACTGTCATTTGAACTGGAGTTGGACAAAAATCCAGGAACCATCTCAGGATGGTAGGTAAAATCGGAACCGTTTAAGTAATATAAAACTTTGACGGTTCCGGGCAATTTTGGGTAGATCCAGCGACCCAGTAGTAATCGTTAAACTTCTCGCACTTCCGAACTCTCTTAAACTTTCGGGCATTAATCGTTAAACTTCTCGCATCAAAGTGCTAAATAATATAAAAATATATAAGGAATTCGTTTAAAACAGTGAAATTCTCTACATAAATAGAAATTATGTGATGAAACTTCACAGTTTATTACACATTATATTTAATGATAAAATTTGTTTATAAATTTCAAGAAGATTATCTGTTTAATTTTATTGATTTGTTTAATAATCTGCTCATTATGTAAAATGAAGTTGGATTAATTTAATGCCCCAAATGAGCGTCAAATAAATTTTTAAGAAACACCTCTCAAACGTCCATTTTCTTCCGGCCTCACCTAATGACCATGGCAATCACGTTTTCGATGATCGCCACCCAAACCCAGCCCACCTTATTGCACCAGCAACAACAAAAAAAGAAGCCAATACGTGCGTACGGCCTCCGACAACAAGCAAAACCAAAAAAAAATTAAAATAAAAAACAAAAGTGGTAAAAGTTTGGCGCAAAATAATAAATTTCAAACAACATTAAATTACTCGATACCAATCTCGTACCAACGGCACAACACGCAGTAATTATTTCGGGTCCGCTGCAGCCACCCGGCAAATCACCACAAGGACAGCACTTGTCTTCTTCACACAGCTGGCCAGTGCGCCCTTTCCACCAACTCCTTTCCCGGTAACCGCTTTCCCACGCCATCCGTTTCCGGCTTATTTATCATCGCTAGATTGAAACAGATAGCAAAGCCATAAAAATACGCAAAACAGGCAGTAAAGTTAATTACTTTACCAAAAACAAAACCAACAACAACAATAACAATAACAAAAACGAAGAAGACAACTTCCGCCCGTTCGCCCGTTGTCCTGGGTCTGCTGGTGACGGTTGGGAGTGTATAATTTTTCATAAATATTGCAACCATCCCCAGCACCACGGTGGTGCCGGCAGCTCGCGCTTTTCTTTCGAGTGTTACTTCTTAATTTATTCCTAATTGTAATCACACCGAGTCCCCCCCCGTTTTCCTTCCCTTCGCTTTTTCCCCGACAGCATCTTTCTTGGTCGTGTGCGTGCTTCTAATGAAACTTCTCACCCGACTGTCACACAAACCCGGCGAAGAAGAACCGTCGATTTCGCGCGAAGCTGACGGCTCAATTTCGTCGCGGCAGAGGCCTCGTGATTGTATCGATGTCTCCCTATTTTTTGTTGACTCTCTCGTATGGCTTTTTTCGGGTTTCAACACACACACACACGCTGTGTGGAAAAACGCGGAAGGCAGTTGACAGGGACCCAACAGAAAAAAAACCATCCGAAACTCCACAGAAGGAGCTAGAACATCTTAATTCCACTTCCGGTGGAGGGTGTGGAACAGGATTCGAACTGGAACGAATAAATGGTGGCAAAAAATAGGCGCATGCCAGCCAGATATAAATCGGCTGCACAAATCTCGGCACCCCGGCCAGCCCCTTGTTGGTGTAAGACACCCTCTTCCCTCTCCCCCCTCTCCACCTCATCATCCGCCAAAAAAAACTCCCATATTCTCATCATCATCAACCATTAGCTTCCGAAGCGGACCATGCACCGTGTTCCGTGTCACCGTGTCATTTGCCGGAAACGGGTGGCTTCCCATCCGGATGATTTCGGGCGCCCCATGTCTTCTTCGGTTCCTTAGGCCCGGCCGTGAGACGGGAAAAACTCTGCCAGATATTGCCACATTTCAAGTCCTCTTCGCCCACCTTCCCCCCCTGGTTGACGGCACATTTGGCTTTGATGAATTCATTCGTTTCGCTACCCACCTTCAGAGAGCGGCTTGGTTGCCGTTTTTCACAGCACATCCTCGGCTGAATTTGTCCCGCAATGGGGAAGATTTTTTTCGTCCTCATTTTCGCATTACCCGGATGCGTCCCGGTGGAGGAGAACTGCGACTGGAGACATAAAGGTGAATTGAAACGTACATTCTTCCGTTGACGTAAGTTCCATGGCACGTTGCCCGTCCTCTTGCTCTAATCGTACCTAATTCGCTTCAAGCTTTGGGCAAAAAACCTCCCCCAAAAAAAAAACCCCGAAGGCGCTAAAGGCGTTTGTCTCCTGTGTGGGAACACGTTGACACACTCCACACTCCACAGTAGGGACAAGATCTACAACCATCTGCGTGTATTCTTTCTTCCCGATTGTACTTCCCTCATCCATCATGCACGAGAGCACCGCTTGAATGTACGAACGTACGCATAAATTGTCCCTGGAACTGCTCCACAGCAAACCGAAGGATCCATCCACAACGAACGAACAACCAAAAAAATAAATAAAAGGTTTATCTACACGCCTTTATTCAAACACGGGGAAATAACGCAAAACGGGAAAAGTAGCAGCATTAGAGCCCCCCTCTGGGATGGGGGGCGAAAAAAAGAGACAAAAATAAAAAAAAGCCAGCCGATAACGCATCCTTCTTCAGCGTCGGTGCAAAGAGTTTTCCCCCCGATAAGGAAAGTAAACCCTGCCCGAAATTCAGATCCACGTGGATTGGTACACGTGCGTGGCAGCAAGACGATGAACAGGATAACGAGGGAGAAATGAAGCGACCACGGCGGCACAACACGGATGCACGGAGGTTGCAAAGAACATTCATCAAGAAAATGTCACCGTCACACAACCACCGTGTGACATTACCGTTTCGATACTACCCGTGCTAGTGCGAGAGCGAGAGGTGCGAAGAAGGCATAAATATTAACACACCAAAACGGCACAGTCTCGGAGAATGGTTCACATGTGAAGGTGGGTCCAGATGCTGCGCGTCAGTGTGCGACAATAAGGATAATTCTTCTCCGTGCTGCGTAGGTGACGCACGTCTTGGGCGAGGGGCCAGCAGTGAGGTAAACACTTGAGAGAAACGAACCGTTTCTTCGCTTCCAAAACTGAACCAAGCAAGAATAAGCATCAGGCAAAAGGAAGGTAAGGAAGAATGGCGGGTCATACTCTTTTTTTTTGTGTGCTTGGGAAAGTTGGGAAAACAATCTTGCATCGAACCGACACACAGCCACGGGATTAGCCGGGCTTGTAACCAGTACCCCCGGAGACGTTGTACGACCGGAGTTTTAAGGTGGATAGTGTGACAAAATTTTGCACATTTTATGCTTTGTTTAGTGTTTTTGGCGAAGTGATGTGGCACAGCCCGACTGCGATGTGGCAGAATGAATGTCACCATGAAGCTAATTGTTATTCATGGTGGATAAAGGCAAATTAATTAACCACGTCCTTCAAAGCCAGTTGGAAAGTAATGTTACGCTTGCTATAAACGCAGTTATCGTGATTTTAAAGTTAATTACGTTTCATATATAATATACAAAACTATCTCTTTTTTCAAGACAAATTTTCAAAAGTCAAATCAAGTAAAAAAAGTTCTCAAGCAATATCTAGACCATTAATGATGATAACTCCTATGCAGCCAGGTATGGAGAGAGGAGATCTTCAAATTCAGGCAAGAATCAAGGTTCTCGAATATCTTTGAGACCTCTACATCAAACTCTGTAGAAAGCATTCTTGGAATTCCGCAGATAAAAGACATTAAACAATCATTAAAGTCTTGCAAGCTCCATAAGTTTGCTGATGGCTCCGTTATGTTTATCTTGTATAATGATGTCAAACTGCGTCGAGTCTAGGATAACGATCTAGACTTCCTAGTTGAATGCTTGAAATACAAAAAAGCTTGCAGTGATCATCAGAAAATCATGTACATGGTTATGACTGTGAGTGGACTGGATAGCCTTCAGCCTACAGTCGTTAATTCGGAACAAACCGAGCGAATTTGCCAAGAAAATACCTGGCCTTCTGGATTTTCGTCAAAGTTGCCAAAATCTTGGGAGTTCTGAGTGTCTACCCACCGAATGACTCTGTTTTTAACTCTATTCTGAAAATTTTCCACCACAAATCGATTCTTTTATTGTTTTTTGGCAGTAGAATTCAAATGACTAGGCTAGAGCACTTCTAAAATCCTGTACTTGGATTCTCCTGGATGCGGATATTGAGCTCCGAGACTTTATGGAGTGTCTAGAATAGAAGGAATTCTGTGTGTTCCACAAAAATATTATTTATTGGCACTAATTCTCGAGTTTTGGATTGAATATCTCAAAATTTATCACAGAAAAGCGTAACATATCTTTCAAATAACTCCGTACTTTCAAACATGTGTTGGTGTATGAGATGAAACTTATCACCATCCTCATCAGGCATCAAGGTACCTTCCAAGCATCTTTCCCTTGCAGCGACGCAAATCAATTTACATTCACAACTTAATATGAACGCAAACTTCAAACACACCACATCCACCGTTCGTAATAACCCTGTTAAAACCGGAGCTGTTATCTTGTATTTGACCCTTTCGTTAGGGTTCAACCGTTTCGAGGAGAGGTTGCCTTCTTCATCTACCTACCCCTTCCCTCAGTACCAGCAATCACGAGTGGTTAGTAATTTTACGACCTTGGCAAGGTGTAACTCAACGCTGCGGGAACGTCGAGAAATCTAAGAAAGGCAAACCCCCCTCCGACTGCTTGCAGTAACGAAACTAACCCCGTAAGTAACGATGCCAAAACGGAAATAAATAGATACCGGGAAAAGCCGTAAATTATGTTTGAAATTTATGCAAATTATAATATTCTCCGAACACCAAACCAAAAACTAGGCCAGACCGGATGAGGGGTGGCGGCAATGGCAATGGTTTTCTCCCTCTCACTGTCTCACGCCTCGCACGCGATAACCTACCAAACTAGCTTAGTTTTTCATCAAATAAAGTGATGATTTTTTTTTGCGCTGCCATAAAATGATATAATCATTATTCTTCACGACAGAGTTCAAAAGATTCAAGGCAGTGAATCGAAGTCTGTAGTCCACCGGAACGAATTACAGTACCGATTTAGTACCGTGAAAAGTTTCATCACCATCACCTCTCACCAAGTGAGAATTTTGCAGCTTCTCGCCATAACTGCCTCACACACATACACACGAACACATTGATTAACGTTGTCGAGCAGAACGTTGTCGTGCACGTGAAATACTGGGCGCCTCCATGGTTACGGTTGCTGCCATCATCACCACGGCGCGCAATATGATTTAATGCACTCGTTGCCGATGGTTGTGTGTGTTTTTTTTTTACGATTCAACGCGCCGTTCAGACGTTATACATTTTAAACTCGTTATTAACACCTTTAATGAGCTTCGGCATTCCTTTGCCGGTTCGTGGGATGATGGGAGTTTTGCATAACTTGCTCACAAAAACACTTTACCGCGTGGGCAGAATGGAATAAATATTTTCATATAATATAGGTGTATGAGTATCAGTATCGTCATCCGCATAAGTGAAGCTCACAGGCAGGAAAAAAAAGAAAAGAAAAAGAAAGAAAAAAAAGAAAACGAAAATGTACGAGAGAATATAGAATTTTTCATTCTTCACCTTCACCATCGGTGTGGGGGGAAGTTTAAAACACACCTACACCCACACGCGCGCATAATAGTTGCAGTTTCATCGCCATTCGCACATGGCAGTGCGGCAGCTGGGTTGGAGCGGAATGGCATTTATTTATCGTCGTTAGGATTCATATAAAATTAATTAAAATACTGCTCCATTATTTATTGCACTGGCGCGAGTGTGATGTTTGCACCTCATCACCGCAATGTGTGTACCGCTCGCGGGCTCCATATTGATGGCTCCACAGCCAAAGAAGACGAAGCGCGGACGGAGCCACTTTTTTGTGGCGTTGTTATTGTTACTGTGGGCTACAACAACCGGCCACCCCACACCGTGATGGGTCGATGAGCTGCAATGACGAGATGGGGGGCCAATAGGGCAGCGAATAAAAAGAGACAAAAGAGCACGTAAATATGTGTCCTAAAAAATCCTAAAACCCTCATCTACGGACACACAGTGAAACCATCAACTTTATGATCCGTGTGAGTCGGATTTGTCCCTCCCTGGGTACGGTTCCTGGGGATCGTGTCCCGGATCCGGACGAATGGGGCGGATTGTTTTCATGCACTTCATCCCTTCCCTCGACCGGACCCCTTCTTTCATCATCCAATTTTGTTATCCCTTTTTTAGTTCCTTTATACAAGGAGTAGCCATTTTACTGGTTTATTTTTATGTTCTTCTTCTGGATTTTGTTGTTGGACGATTCGGTTCACTCTTTTGTGTGTGTATGTGTGTGTAATATTCTGAATATCGTGTGTGTTGTTGTTTAGGTACACTTGCACACATACACACACAAACAAGGGTACTGAAAAATCCAGTTTATCCTTCCCGTTACAGTGATCTGCACACTTTCGAGGGCTTAACATTCGTGCTAATCCACCCACGACACATATACCCACACACCCTTACCCGGGGATTTCGCATGGATGCAACAATTTTATGCTGACAACACTTGGTCACACACTTTATTACAAAGTGTTCGGATGGGCAAAAAGGGCACGGAGTGAAGCAGAGAAAACAGACAAGCAGGGCAAGAGGTACACAAAAAAAAAACACACACAGAAACGGTCAACCCCAAAACAGCTCAAGCTTTTATTGCCCTGACCTGACTACGCACCCTTCAACAACTCACACACACACGCCCCACCCATGTACGAACCGATATTTTGCAAACTGTAATAAAGAAGGAGCAGCAAAAAAAAAAGAAGAACAAGGTTGGCCACACGGATCAAGCAAAAGGAATGTCCACTCACAGGGACAGCAGCTTTTTATATGACGTTGTATTATTTTTCGCTTTATTTTCGCCGAACGGATGATCTAGTGGCCATATATTCCGTCCGGGGGGGGTTTTTTTTGTACGAGCGCCCGTCCAGGACGACCATTAACAGCTGCATTCCGGTGGCCATTCTGTGGCTGACCGGTGGAATGGGTATGTTCGAAGGAGGGGGGGAAAATAAACTAGTTACAAGATTGATGGTGCACTGCGTTACACACGGGTGTAACTCTTCGGTGAACAGCCATCTGTACGCGCGCTCGGCATACATTGAAGCACTGGGCGATTTTATGAGCTTTTGCAAAGGGGTTTTCAATGCGAGCGGGAATGCGAATTGTGGTTTTTGTGTGACGTGAAGTTGAAGAAAACATTGTACAACAACAGTTATGGTCTTTTTTTAAAAAAAAAGATTTCCATAAAAAATATTCGTTTTGCATTGAAATTTGCGTTACAAGACAAAATGTCGAAAACTAAATTATTTATTTTTAAAATATTAATTTCTGTGCTCCATAATAAGTGGCATAAATAAATACATAATGCTTTTGGACTATAAATGAGTTGGTGGAGGAGCCTTATACACCTTCTCCGGCCTCCGGTAGACCTTCACTGTGATTATTTCGTTCAGCAGAAGCAGTTCAATAACATAACGCGATCTTTACGCCATGAATATTCGGCCTGGAAATCAAAATTGCCACTTTCGAACTGCGCAAATCACATTTAACACGTTCAAAGACGTCAATGTTTTTTCAACCAGAGCCAATTGCCAGATTGTACAAAAGTACAATAAATTAGAAACAAAGTCTATACAGGAAAAGGATGAACTCATTGATATCGCTACTACATATTTCTAAAATCATTTTGCCTCTGCTTCTTCCCTTTTTCTTCTTCTTCTTCTTATTCTTTTTCTCCCTCTTATGTCTCCTTTTCTTCTTTTTTCTCTTCTGTTTTCTTTTCTTCTTCTTCTTCTGTCTCCTTTTCTTCTTCTTTCTCTTCTGTCTTCGTCTTTCTTTCTTCTTCTTCTTCTTCTTCTTCTTCCTTTTCAAATTCTTTTTTTTTCATGATATAACGACCTAATAGGTAATGCATGCCGTTTCTGGCTTAATAAACTTATACTAACACATAGCTGAATAGCTTTCCGTTGCCACGGTCCACCACCAGGGCGACCCTGTTTAACATTAAATTTACTATAAATTATAAAAAAAAACTCTTCAGATTCTTCTTTCCAGTACATTCCCACTTGCATTAGAAGTGACCCAAGACAAATTCGTTTAATTGGACGGTGCATTATTCTACATTTTTAATTTTAATTCATCATCCTGTCGGACGCTGTTGAAATGCTCATTATAATTTGACCATTTCGCTGGAGTGGTTAGATTTTTTCCCGACTTTTAGCGGGTCAACAATCGACGGAAGAAGAAAAAAACACGCATTCAGACCACGGAACGTGTTAAAAAGCGAGTAAAAATTATTTTTTTAATTCGCAACTCGTCCAACAATAAAGTTGAGGATGATAAATTTGGACAGAGAAACACAAACATTACGCCAACTCTTAGCGCGTCCTGCTGCAACGGAACGGAGTTGGGAAAGCGAAACGCGAGAAACAAAAAGAGAGAAGAAGAACAAAAAACGCGTTAGTGCACACTGCGTAACACGATACTCAAACTCAACTGAACTGAATCGCAATTAAATTATAGAAAAATACAGATCAAGTAAAAGTCAAACGAAGCAACGGCGAACGACAAACCGAAAACACGACGAGACACAAGCCGAATGCAGGAAAGGGACACAACACGGGGAAAAGACAAAACGCGGGAAGAAAAATACTCCCTCTCCCCCTCTTCCCGTGTTCCACACTTTGTTTCGTCGCGTTGAAAGTTTGCAAACTGCAGTACGGGTGGAAGAAGTAATTAAAAAACCAAAGCACTACCAAATGAGCAGTCGCACCAGTCGTTGTTCTGGTGAAAACATCGCTGAATAAGAACGCGTTGACACGGAAATAAGTGGACAGGAGAGATGTCCCTGGCGCAGCATCTCAAACCAGTCGAAACGGAGTCACACTACCTAAAGGCCACCACTGTTCGAAGTGGTGAGGTATTGAATAACAACAGCGGCAAACGTACGGGATTGAGTGGAAAAGTTTCTCACCCGAACGAGAGTGTCCTCCCCCGCGCGTGCGGTTGCAAAAGTTCGCCGGTTTCGGTTTACGTTTCCATAATTCAATTGCACTTTCGTACGTCACGGTGGACAAAACCAGCGGTTCATTCGAATTGCAGCGAAATTTACGAAACACTCGAAGACGAGTATTTCGTGCCCAGAAATAAATGAAATCTAAAGCAAAAAGCCAAAAAAAATCACATTGAAAGCACGGGATGGAACACCCTCTTGCTGATGGACAAAAGATAATCGAATACAATTAAGCACAAAACCCTGGTAACTAATCCTACTTTATTTAGTATTTGTTTTTCCTTGAGTGAGATTTTACATCAGCAGCCAGCGAAGAAGCGTCCTTTTTGAGTTGATTTAGTAATGCTGATACTGCTCGAACGAATATTTATTTTTGTATTTAACCCAAGCAAGAAAAACTAAACCTTAAGTGTCCCTAAACTAAAAGCACGTCAATCAATCCTTTGGATGTGACGCGGGTGAGTCAGAATGGACAGAAATAAAAACCGCTGCGGTCTGCTGCTGGCCCGATATCTAATTCCACTGTAATCCATCTTCGGACGGTGGAAAATGCTCTTTCGGGTGGAAAAATCTCGTTTAAACCGTTCATCGCGAGAACAAAGCCTCAAGGCAAAGAAAAAGGATTTTTTTTCTCTCTTACTGCCTCCCCCCGATTATTGAACATTCTTCCAAGTTTCGCCCACAAATGAACCTTCCGCATTTGTAATAAAGCCTGCTCTCGCATGCCTTTCGTAAAACTTTACGCCACAAGAAATCAACACTTTCCCAACCCAAACACACGCGCGAGCAAACACATATTTCACATTGTTTTAGCCTTTTTTTTTATTTACTTCGAAGCATTCAATGCTAGGTGGAAGCAAAAATCAAGATATCGACCACCAAAGCGAAGAATCCTTTCCGCTGTTGGTGGTTGTTGTTGCCGAACACTGTTGCGGAACAATCGAAGATAGAAGAAATGGCTTCCTGTGCTTTTTTCGCCTTATCCCCCCCCACCACCCATTTTCCTGTGATGTCTTATCGAAATGAAAAGAAATCGAAGGAAAATCGCTTTTATTTACTGTGAAAATCGGGTTTTCCTCCCTCAAATTGTGCGTTATCACAATGCCCGATAGTTGCCCTTTTTTTGCGTGTTGGTGGTTGTCGTTATTTTATTGCCATGATCATCCTTTCTGCTGCCCCGGGAAGAGGGTTCGTAATCTTGCCCAACAGCAAAAGCCTCACGGTGATGCCTTTAACGGTGGATTTTACGGGACAGGGACACGGATAGTGCGGATCACAGCTCAACACAGATGCGTGCGCGCGATGACACGGAACTCAAGATCGACGGCACACGCGATACGCGATAAGCGTTCCTGCCATTTTCGCACTGCTTTCCGCGGTTTTCCATTGTGGAAAGTAACCTAGACCACAGCCCCAACAAAGAGCCTTTTTTTTTGTTGCTGGGCAGGAGCTGGAGCACTGCAGCCCCCACAAGCTGTCTAGGAATTGGAAGTACAGGGCCCAAAACCTTGGGGCAAACGCTTACGCGCCCAAAAGCCACTCACACGTGGCACACTCCACCGAGAACCTTCTCACGACCGCGCGCAGCAAAAAAAAGGATCCCGTTGGCAATAAAACAAATTGTGATAAGAGCCAAACCCAGGAGCAAGCAGGTCCACAACAGCACAACCGCGTGGGGGGAGGAACGGGAATTGAAATGATTTTTCCTTGGTCCCGTTGCGAGGTTGATAATGTTGATAAAGTGGCGTATTTTTTGAAGAATCTCGACTTCTCAGCCCATTCCCAAGCAATCTTGACACTGGACCGGGCATCAACCACTATCACTCTGTCTCTCTTCCTTTTTGGGCGAGAATAAAATGCCGTGAGCTTTCCCAACCCGAAATGGAAGTAAATTTATCGTTCAACCTTTCCCGGCTAGCGTGGACGTGTCGTTGCGCCGAAGTGAATGGGATTGCCGAATCCGGAAAGCGAAATCCCGCCCCGACTGCGGTGGTATAGAGGCTTTTTACATCTTTCGCTTTCAAATTCCCTAACGAAAAAAAATCTGAGAGCATCCACAGCGTATGAAGTGCCGAAGATTTTTGGCCACCCACAGCACGTGTCCACCTCCCAAGAAAAAGAATACTAACGCCTAGACGAAACCGTCCACCGTCCGACAACATGGTGGAGGAGCCTGCGACAGTAAGAAGATTGATGATGGGACTCGCTGTGATAGAACCTACGCACGGTTCCATCACGTGTGTGCGTACCGGAAGTGATGGCCTACACCACCGCCGCCGTAGTGCGAGGCAACATAAAAATGGAAAAATATTCCAAAAAGGCGGAAAATTTATATCCTACAAATGTAAATCTTGCATTGGGCGGGGGGGTGGATGGTGATGAGCCGCTTTTCCCGGGGAACGTCGTCGTTTCACGCATTCCCGCCTGCCCTTGAGGGCAAAATGTACGGAGAACGCAAAGGCGCAAACGTGTTCGGTACTAATTTTTCACCTGCTACACCGGGGCTCGGTCGACCGAATTATTCTAGCACCCGTATCGGGGCATCGGAACCTTAATCATTTTCCGTTCGTTCCGTGGGGGGGGGGGGGGGGACTTGGCGGGAGAAGCAAGGAAGACAAGTACCCCCCCAACAGGAAGGATGGCAGAGCCTGTAATGGCTTTAATTTTGGCCACTAAACGAGCCTCGTTTTGTTTGGCTGTTACCGCGCCTTTGGGGTGGTTGCTGTTTGTTTAACCATCTGCTCAACCGAAATGGTGGTCCGGTCGCCCTCCATGGTCGTGGAGGGTGGTCTGATGTTGGCATGCCCGTTTCCGGTTCGTTCGATAAATGTAGCAACACATTTGCCTGCGGCGGTGGATGTTTTCCCGTTTTGGGAGTGTGCACCGGCAAAAGATGTATAATTTCGGACGATCTCGGTGTATAAGTTTCGAATTGACCTTTGACCGGGCATTTACACGTCAGAGTGAAAGACGATCCCCCACCGTGTGTGTGTGTGTGTGGATGTGGGTGTGTAGGTGGATGTCAAGAAAAGAGAGAATAAACGGGATTGACACAATGCGAAGTTGAAGGTTATTTGTACTTGCCAAGGCGATACATGATTCAGTTTACTGTGTTTGTATTGTAACACAACAATACTCTTCCGAGTATACTTTTTGGGTACTGATCCACTTCCTTCCAACCAAATTCCTTGAATTTATTTATCTGTACAAACAACGTCTACTAGGCTCGAGAGACAAGTGTATTTGTTGTTCTCCATATTCAACTAGACAGAAAACATGAAAATTGGTTACATGGAAAAATAAGGCTCAGATGGGATTTGATACCGGTGTCTGTCTTGTATGAACCTCTGATGTTACCACTCAACCACTGCTTACCCCGACGATGTTAGACGTTGAAGAGTGTATTCTACCGAAGCGAGCACAGAACGGCCTAAAGCATTTTAAATCTTTGCACAATTAAAGCTTTACGATAACGTATGCATTAAAAAAATGGACAAATTTTGAACGACGATCAGTAAACAACTAAAGATAATTTACGTAATTCTACCATTGAGATGTCAAATAAAGTGCCATTAAGAAGTGCCATTGTCTCCTTTAAACCGTCATAATTTATTACGCTAAGTGTTGTAAATGTTTGTATAAGTCGCTATTTTTTAAAGACATGTTACTGGCTAGATGCGACAGGTCTTGACAAGCACTTAAAAAAAAAACAAAGTTCATCCTGCACAGGTACTTCTTTACTGTTTAGCCGATTGTTTTAACTTCCAGAGGAGGCAGAGTAGTGTTGATTTAAATTCTTTTTTTTCTGGAGTTTAATGAGGAACAGATGGAATACATGATGCAACATGAATTGAAAATGTCTGTATTACAGTCTTGCTTAACTACGGAGTATATCGGAGTCGACTCCGAAGTAATCCGAAGACGGGAGTTTTTTTTTCGGAGTTGCATCCGATTTTCCAGCTTTGCAATCGGGATAGACTCTTGAATCCACCACTAGAGCAGAGGACAGGGCGTATTACTTCATCTTGACTGTAACTACTACTTGGCTACTACTACTACACTTGCTATACTTCAGCCAAGAGAAGACATAAAAGAAGCCGCGGGGGCATGTCGAGTGAATACGAAGAGTTTCGCCAAAATTACGAAATAATGCTGGATTTTTTCAAAGAGGCAGCAAACTGTTACTAAAATTTGGTGAAGTCTTGTCTATTGTTATAATACATGTGCTATCTCAAATAGTTAGTATAACATATTTTCGATTTACTTTAGTACCTTATTATTTTTTTTATTTTTTTTCCATTATGACGGCCAAGGTCCGTATGATCTTTAGTACCTTATAGGTTATTTTATTTTTTCTGGGTAAGTAATATATTTTTAATGACATCTTCACAATACACCTCGCATTCCAAACTGGTTAAAAAATTGTTGTTATGGTAGGACCGTTACCGTAGAAATACTGTACATATTGTGCTATAAAAATTACTAACACACCTAAAGACGAAAAGATGCCTGAACTGTGGATTATCACTGGCTTGACCCATTCCATCGAATATCATCATACATTTCCGTATGCTATTGTGAAAGGTGGATTAACATATTACCGTCTGACTTCTGGCGGTAGAACGCGCACCACCATCCTTTCAGCGCTCGTCCAAGAGTTGCGTCCCCCCAAACACATATTTCAATTTAATTTGTGTACCGTCGTGGTTTTTCGCTATTTGAATTAATTTGTTCCCCATCAATGCCGGTAATGGGGACGGTGGGAGAGGCTGGATGGTTTGGATCGGAAAAATTGCCGTTTTTTTTAATTGTTTTTACAAAAAAAACATGAAAAGATGGGATTACAGTGAGTGGACACTGGCCGAATAAATGCTTAATGGTGGATTTACTGGTTGTACAGCAATGATGATGTTTTTATTTTTGAGGAAAGGTTATATATTACGCCCAACCATCCCCAAAACGGACTTTTTTGATGTGTTGCATTACGCTCTCGACATTATTGGTTGGTTATTATGATTATTGTACCCTCCATTGTTCGGTGTGTCGATTTTTGTTTTGTTTTGGGTGACGATCGTTTAAATGTCAAAATAGCAAATAAATAAAACACGGTCACGGGTCTTTGTTTTACCCCGAAACAATCGCCAATTGGGTCGAGCATTTTCATTATTTTCCGTGCGTGTGTATGTGTGTGATGATTTCCTTTTCTTTTTTTTTTTGTTGTTTTGAACGCTTTACGTAGGATGAGGTGCCACTCGTGTGGACAGAAATGTAATTGCTTTAGTAGGGGGACCGGGGTAGTGGAGAAAATTGCCCTCTCTTCAACAATTTTCCTCCTTCCTTTTCACACTCTGTGACCGATTTTCCCACTCGAAAAGCTCATCCAAAAGCCCCCCCCCCGAAAAGAGTAGGGGGCAAAGTGTTCGCATAATAAAAAGAGTAATACAAACAAATCGCCAATACAAAAATGAACGCCAACTTTAGTGAGGCATTATAATAATTTAAACTTGTTTCTTCTTTTTTTATTTCGTCCCACTATCAACTCTGCACCCAGATTGCAATTTCGACGCGAATCTAGTGCGAATACAGTACGAAATTGTAATTTGCAATAAATGCATGCCGGTGTGTATGATCGTTTTTTTTTTGTTTTGTTTTGGGGAAGAGAAACATAATAAAAACAGTCGTACAAACGCAACACAAACGCAACCCAACGAAAGCACAATTTACCACAGGGGCATTGCCGTTTGCGCGTTTGCAATTATGCACCCGTGTGGGCCACCCCCGTTAGGGTGGGGTCGGTTTTTGGTTCGTCTTGTTACGCCTGTTTTGGCCGGTACTTGGCAGCGGATTGCGTATGGTGTTGATTGTTATATTTGTTTTTCCACTGCCGATGCAAAAGGGGGCGCCATTGTGGGCCACCGGCCGGTTTTGGTTCCACGTTCTCTGCCACCAGTGTTCGTCCGCATGCACACTTCATAAAATCAATTTCCGATTTTATAAATACAGAAATTAATTCCATCAATAATTGATTAACACACTCACACGCGTTTGGGGTATCGGCAAAATGGCCCCGCCAAGCGCAATCGTAAGCCGGGACACGAAATGAACTCTGAAGTTCGGTGTCCGGCAATGTGTGTTGTAGTTTTGTGTTTTTGTTTTATTCAATCGCTGCGTACGGTAACATTGAAATCCCTGCACGCTCTCACTCTCTCTGGTGCACGATGAAAATTTATAGTTTAACACCGGTAGAATGAAACGTTAAAAACAGCAATGGCATCAAACAGAAATACATAAAACAATGCATTTCAAGTGCTGGCCCGGTACAAAAAGGACAAGCAAGAAGGGGTATGCTGCTACAAGTAGCTTATTAATGGCTCTGGAGCCCGTGCGCTTTCACTGCACAGCACAAAACGGTGGTACAATGTGCATAATTTTTCAAGTGCCAGTCGAGCTGTCAGATTGTATTTTAATGATGATGAAACACTTGCTGCAAAAATGATTTGTTTGCCACGAGAACGGAGGCGGCACGAGTGTGCATATATGAATTGTTTTTAATTTTTACGATTGTTTGCGCATGTTGAAGGTGAGTTGTTTGTAAAATATGTTTTGGATGACACAGTTTGAAAAAAAAAAATCATACTTGAAAGAACACATTGCGAAATGTCATTTACCAGAATTTATGCAGAATTTACCCAACAGGGGCCAACGATAGTACCAACCAGTTTTGGTGTGTAGGTTTCCAATGCTATGAGGATTAAATGTTGCTAACTGTCCATTTAAATGACAGGCCAAACTAACTGACGAATTTAAATTTGGTTATTTCCCATCTAAAACTAAGAAAAATCATAATTCTTACTTTTGTTCGATATATTACAAAAAAAAGGAATTTTTAAACTTATTTCACCATAATTAACGTTTTTGAATAATGTAAAAAAATCTTCTAACAAATACTTATTGTAAAGAATAATTCGCGCTGGTTTCATTAAAAAAAAACATTTGACAGGAGATCCACAGAATTTCTTGAATATTATTTATTCTGGATTAAATTCTGAACTTTTGTTTGACAGATTCGGTCTGAACAGTTAAGTTTCCCCATTTGATATGAGAACTACCAATTGTTTTTCATTTCAACGTTTGGAAATTAAAAATTTTGCTGTAGGTTATATAAGACTTTTATAAATCTATTTTACAGTACCTGTAAAACAAAATTTAAAAATAGTACAATATTTCAACGATATTTATAAAAAAATACATATAAAAAGATATACAGCTCTACGAAGAGTTCTACATCATAATAAAAAGGATTAGTACAATTGTAAAAAGGTAATCAAAACTTTAGTACGCTTCTTCCGTATTTAACATACTGAAGAATTTCCACATGTAATCGCTGCATGAACTTGTGTGGAATCTTGGAATAAATATTTAATACAATTTTGAATAATTTCCAACCACCAAAATTGTTGCACGTACCGTCCCACAAAAGAATTCAATTCAATCATTCGCGTACGGCCATCCGAACATAAATCGTGCACCCCAAAAGACAACCGTAGCGCCAAGCCGAAAAATGCATCCATTTCGGGCAAACCAATAAAACCCAAGTGCAATTGACGTGTTGATAATTGTCACTTGCCCGTTTGCGAAACGACCCCGAGGAAGACCCGGGGAAAACCGTTACGGTCGTTAGAATTTGGGGGCCGCGCATAAAAATAAATAAAACGCCTCGCAATGCCTCTCTGCTGCCATGTGCAGGGAGGAGGAAGCATCATATCGCCGCGAAGGGTGGACCTGCTGACGAAAATTAACAGACAGCAACAACAGGCTCCACCAGCAGCACCGAAATGATGCCACTTCCATCTCACTAGAAATGGTTTTTATTTCACTCTGCTTTGTTTTTTGATGCTTTCTTTCTGGGGTTTCTGGGGTTGGGGATGCGAATAAAATAAAATAGAAATATGAGACCCAGCGCTTGGTCGACATACAGTCGTATTACAGTGTGGTGCTCGACGAGAGCGTACCGTCCTGTTGTTCGGCCTGCTGTGAATGTTCCGGTCGAACGGAAAGAAGAGATTTCGCTAAAGAACGAGAGCGAACGAACAGAAATACTCTTCCAAACAAACACTCGTACGATAGATGGAAAAAAGAACTGTTCAGTACAATACAAACCCCTGGACCATCGGAATGTCGATCTTCAAACACGACGAAAAGGCCCATATTTCCACCAGGCACCAGAGGATGGGGAACAGACCGGGGAGAACTTTTTTTTTTGTATAAAAACACACATACACACTCAAACACATCCTCCTGACCCAATGAAAAATGTATCGAAAGACATGCGGAAGTTCCAGCAGAATGGGCAAAAGCAACATAAAAATGGGACCGAGTTGGTATCGAGTGTAAAAGGAAAGGAAAAAAATGGAGATATCTCCATGGACGGAAGCAGGTTCAGCGCAAAAAAAAAAAACTAACGGGAGGGCAAAGTAAAGGAAACATAAACAAAAAGGAGGGCAGCTTTTCCCGGTGCGGTGCCAGGGAGAAAGCATAATATGTGAAGCGCATGTATGAAGAAAAATGTACAACAGTTTCACTCACTTTTAGTTGCGAACGTGACCGTGGCTGCTTTCCCGTTCGGTCCTTTCTCGCCTGGGCTGGACGATGCTGGTAGTAATGGATGGCAATGGGAGGAAGGCACCGAATGCTGATTTTCCACCAGTCTCCAGGCTGCTTTGCGTTAGTGTGGACCCGGCAAACCACAACATCATTCTCGATGACCAAAATCCCTGCTCGCCACCGGACGGCTACAAACTCGGCCAGAATCAAGACTGCGCAGCCCAAACTTCAGGGAACGGGCGATGGCGCGCACCCGGAATTGGGGGCGAGAAGTTTAGTTGCGCCTGCATCTCACGCTGCTGCTGCTGCGTTTGACACGTTCGCAGTAGCAAACCGCCCCGAAAAACATGGCACTCGAAACGCATTCGCAAATGGAGGTGATAGCCGAGAAGGAAGGAGACCTTCCCTTGTTAAACCACAACACCCGCTTACTCGCTGGGGCCGGTGGGGTCAGGTGGGCCATAAATTCTGCTCCGTCCCGCGGGCTGTGCCGGCACCATGCTCCACCAGCGATTTGGTGCCTGCGGAAGCGACAAAACACTTCCAGCTTCCAGTGAGAAGTTCTGCGTGAGGTGGCGCACCGATTTCCATCATGGTGGGGGCCAACGCTTTCCGTTGTGAGCGCTCACGTTCATCAGCACCGGGTGTGTGTCCCTTCGGTCTGTTTGCTCAGTTAACCATTTGTTTTAATTGTAGCGCGGAGATGCTGCTGGGGGCACCAACGTTACACCACTAAATTGAACGCGCAAACCCCCGAGAGTGAGAGATACGGAGAGCGTGTGTGTACGAGATGATAAGAGAGGAAAAAGTTCGCGCGAATTAAACGAACCAACACCGACCGATTGGGCACTTTTGTTTGTGTGGGAAATTGGGGCCGCTTCTGCTTTAAATTGGCCCACCCTTCGTAGGCGTCTTGTCCGAATGCCGCAAGTGTCTCGGAATGTATCTCTAATTCAATATAAAACCCTTAACTGCTAGCGAGATGCACAAGGTTTAAAAAGGCCCTCGTTAAAAATGGGAGAACGTTTCGAGATGCGAGCAAAAATGTTTCCACTTGAGGACTTCCTAACTAACTCCGGGTTTCACACGCGCGCCTAGCTGTTTGCAAACTGAGCTGCAGCTGTAACTGTCTGTCTTTGCTGTACTTTGCTGGCGCTGTTGGGATGTTGGCCCCGGGAGCCAACCACTAGAAAGCACAACCACTCCGGACTGGGCCAGGCCAATGACTAAATTTGCAGTTGCCAACTCCAGCAGGACCCAGCCGACGGATGGCTACACTGCTGGCAGGATCCCGGTCACATTTACTGCTTCGCCACCACACGCGCACTACCACACTGGGCATCCGACAGCAACAGTAAAGGGGGGCCACGAGACACGAGCTGGAGAGGCTGGGCGAAGGAACGTCACACCGAACCGGGTGGAATGCAATCCGCACGCGCTTCCTTCCGTCGGGATCCGAACATTGCCGAACCGTTCCCGGATATGCACCGGACCGAAGGACTTTGACACCTCTCCACGTCCACACGCACACTCACACAGCACACCCTAACCGCGACCAGAGAAACACGCTGCAACGAAGGACGAAACACCCCGACAGTTTACCCCTTGTTGTCCAACGCGAGCAGCAAGTGCGTGGTGAAAAGCTGCCAGAATGCCACTCCACTCACCACAGCGCTCAGCGATGATCTGAACGGTTTCGCACCAGTGGCCAGAGATGCTACACCAGCTCTTCCCGAGCTTGGTTGTGAGTGACTATGCTCGCTGTTCGGGTTTTGCGCTATACGATCCGGGGACTTCGTGTTCGTGGTTTTACGCGACCACCAACACACGCAAGGACGCACACACAATGACCCGATTACGCACACAAAGGCGACGCGTGCTCGGGTTTCAATAAAAGCGTGTGATAACGATAACGCGAGAGAAGAATTCCCCAAATAGTGAACGAAGGGCATCACGGTGGGCAGAATGCATAGCATAGTAAGGAGGATGCTGTGTTGCTCGTTTATTATTTGATTTTATTATACTATTAGAAATTACTATTTCAAAAACGTGTTTTGAAGCTGTCTAAAATCTGCACAGATGTGGAGAAATCGTTTTAACATTGTGCGATATAAACGTATTTTTTAAAATTTTAAACATAATTAATTATAATTATTTAATTAAACAAATAAAATTATTATATAATAAATATGTTGAAATAATACAATAATTTCATTATAAAATACAAAATTTATCTATGAAAGTTCAGAAACAATTGTTTTGTTTTTATATATTTAATAACCATCTCACAATAGCGTCACCCATATTTTGGATGACGTGATACGGAACGTGCTAAAAAACAGATTTGCACAATCAAATCTTTTAAAATTAATTTATTTACCACAACTTCTTGGCACTTTCACTTGGTTTAGAGATTGTAAGGGGTTTGGTTTTCGATAAATGATTGACGCCCGCTATTCGCACTGTGCGCACGCATGACCCCTTTTTATGGTGGAACTCACGAGCACACGAAGGCACGAAGAGAAACGTACGAACCGGTCCGCGATGTTAACCGCGTCTCGTCTATCTGGGTAATAGTGAAGCTTTTACGTCTGTGAATTTCACATGTCCGAAGGACATCGGGTTTTTCCCCACCCTGCTTGTCAGCTGATTGTTGGCAAAGCTCGATTGGAAAATTTTCTCCACTCCACTGTACACCCCCCCTTCCTAATGGTGGTTTTGTATGGTTTAATGGCAACTAAGGACAAAGAATCGCACAGTCTGCCACCCACGGGGGGATGGGGAAAACTGCAAAGGGAAAGTAGTGAGCGCGCTAGAAGTTATTCACCACATTCAGAGGGGAGCTTTCACCACGGAAGCCGTTGTTATTTTTTGCTTGGTTGGTTTGCAAGTCTTTTTGCATTTATTTACATTGTTAATTGAGAATATTCATATTTTACTTTATTATATTAATTCAAATAATTGTTAATATTATTTTGAACGCATGTTTTACGGAACTAAAATCAAGAAAACTAGAATGTAACAATTAGATTTCAAATTTGCAGTAATTCGTATTAAATCAGCTTCATGGTGAATGTTCACATGAAGAAATTGCCTTCCATTTGTAACATTAGATTAACACCTGCATTTTCACAGTTGCAAAACCAACGCGACCGTTGACAGCCAACAAACGGTGGCAAAAACGGACGCATCCGATGAAAGTTTGCTGTTACGAATCGCCAACGGAACCTCACTTACATGGCGGCGCACGCAAAGGACAGTCAAAAAAAAGAAACACAGTTAAAAAGAAATCAGAATGACGTATGCAAAACTAGAGCCAAGGCAAAAAGGCACCCATTCACACACTCACTGGGAAATTCCCTTCCTCCTTTTGCTCATAGTAGGCAAGGAAGTATAAATTTGAATAAATTTGGCTCGTCAAATCGAGCAAAAAGAAGTGAAGAGTGGAGCACGAACAAACAATCGCACAAATCGCAACGCCACGTGTTAGTGAGCTGACGATTCAGTGTTTTTCTTCATTTTTATTTTTTTTTTTGGTTTTTCTTTCACTCACTTTATCACCGAGCGTACTTTCACTGCAACGAGCGAAAAATGATGAATTACAAATCGAGATTCATACGAACTTTGATTCGTTCGGCGCAAGTGGTCCACATTCGCAAGTGGATGGTTGACGAGAAGGCATACCCCGGCCGAGGACACTGGTCTGGTCTGGTGGGTTCGGTGATTCCTTTCGGGCGTAATTGGAAGAAGTGAGCATGGGTGATCTTTTGATCTTTTGATGACCCACTTTCCCACGTTCGGGGTGCTTGCGCGGATGAAATGCGTTTTTTTTCTTTCTACTGTCCATACTTCTGGGGGAGGGAAAACATCAAAATTTCCACCCAAAACGGGACGAATAGCACAACTTTAACAGGGCTTTTATCTGTGTTTGTGTATGAGTGTGTTTGTGATCCTTTTTCCGATCTCTTTTGACAACTTCAGCTCCAGCATTTTTTTTTTGCGTGTATCCTGCTGTCCTGATAGTATACGGTAAGGTAGATCGGTCCATTCGACGCATCCATATTCATGAGCGATGATTTATGATCTAATTAAATGTTCCGCTTATGCTGTCTTTCGGGTCCGTCCACATCCGTCCCTACAAACACTCACAGACACAGGCACAGGTTGACCGGTTCATGTCTTCAGCTCGTATCCGACAGATGAATATCTCAAACCTGCTCCACTGGCACGAACTGCCGGAGCATAGCCGGAAGTGGTCCATGTAAACCAATTTGTCAATTAGTTTCGCGGCCTGTTTTCACTTTTTTTTCTGCCGCACAAAACTGCAAGAATGTGGCAATATTTCCATATCGGAGCTTTCACTTCCTGGTGTGTTTTACGATTTTTTTTTATTGTTTTGGGGTGTTGTTTTTTCTTCTTTCTTGTGCTCTCGTTTTCTCCTTCCATCACACTGAGTTTGCAGAAAAGTTTAATCTATTTTTCCTCCTTCTCGCCCTGTTGGGAGTTTGCTTTGTTTTTCGCTGGGTGAAGGGGGAACCCAGTACCATTAGTTTGGCAAAATGAATGATATCAATTTTTGCGTACAGCAATCAATCAACAAGCGGTAGGTCAGATAATGAAAGTAAGCACGAATACAAAAAAAAACACACGATTACAAAAATCTAATACCATAGATCGTAAACGTTGCAGCGATGTCTAAATTGTGGTGTCGGAGAAAAGTGTAGGGGCATTTAATGCGAGAGATCCAATAAGAAGCGATTTTAGCCTAGAGGTGTGTATCGTGTTGGATTCAGAACCTAAAGTACAATATTTTATTAATTTCTATTATTGTCTAGTGCAGGCTTCTATTCTTGTCGGTTTACCACCATTACATGACGATGCGGCCGACTCTGTAGCTGTCGGTTTTTAAGAATTTTTACCCAAAACATTCAAAAGCAGCTAGAGTGTAGAGGGGAAGACATTTGCTCGGTTGCTCCAGCAAAAACCCGCATGAGAGAAAGTTTTGCATGTCGATACGACATCATTCAACGTGCTGGTTCTCGATGCTCTATTGCTACCGCGTAACACCCAAGGGTATTTCGAGCACGAGTTCTGCGCCGGCTTTTATGAGCGGGCATTATTTTCACCCAATTGTTTCGTCAACCCCCCCTCTTACCACAAAGAGTGGGCACAGTGGTGGCGTTTTGTATGCTGTGACTGCTTACGCATTCATGAACGCATTCTTATGCACACGGCAACCGGCGATACGGAAGGCATTATTATTATGCAAGAGCATAGAATGGTGAATTGTTAACAGTAACGATAATACAAAGAAAAACACTCGACAGTGCCATTTACCTTGCGAATTAAACGTAGAAATGTAGCGCTATGAAGGTTCTACTTGTCTTACCTGTAAGAAGATAAAAATGAAATAAAGTTGTTAATATTTGATAAACTGGAATTTAACGATTAGAAATGAGTAATGTTTAAAAAGCTAGTTAAACATCATATAAGATTATTTAATGTTAAAATCTTTGAAGACTACTTATTTGGTTGATTGATAATAGACATTTTTTATAATTTTCACAAGTCCACAAATTACAGAAAAATTATATACCAAAACGATACAAATGAAAAACAAATTTATATATGTATAAATATTATCCAAGTTTATAAGCAAGAAAATTTTGTTACACAAATTATAGAAAACATAATAAAAAAGTATAAAATTGAAACGAGGACAAACAAGATAAATGAAGTTTATAAAACCGAAAAAAGAAAGTATTTATTGGTAATAAAAACACATAAATACATTTCAGCGTTACACAGTAGGAAAGGAAAAGTTCAAAATTAAAGAATAAAAACACAAAACAACATGAAATACAGTTCATAAATTCAGTACAATTTGGTAGAGAAAAGGAACAAATTTGGAAGATACCATGACTAAAATTACTACTGCAGTATAATTCTTTGGCAATGTTTCGGAAAGGACTAACAATTCCTTAAAAAGTGAGATTTAAAATTAATGCTAAATAATATTATTTAATTCTTTCTTAGAAAAGGAAGAAATAGGTTATACTCCCTCTGCGTCTTTCCTTGCGTACCAAGTTGTATAATGATTTGCTATAAAGCTTCTTTCGTTCTTTCTTTTATTTTTTTCTCTCATGGGATTTCTTAATTCATTGTTGTCAATATACCTTAAGTTCGTATAGTTATAAATTATTTAATAAATTATTGAACCCTTGAGACACTCAAGAAATTACATATGAAATGAAATGAAAACTAAAAAATTGTTTTTAAAACAATTGCATGGTATAAAACGTTACAAAAACATAGAACTTAAGATGTTTTTGTTCGATTTGTTTCGTAAAACTGGTCTTCTTTTTAAATATTTTTGAAAGATGCATTTTAAACTACTTGCATTTGATTGTAGCACTATCGGTATAACGTTCGATATAATTCGAAATAAACAGAAAACATAATAAAAGTGAAAGGAAAATATAACAAATGAAGACGACACGTATTAACAATAAATTTAGCTCACTAAAGCACAGTTTCCATCCAGCATTTGAAAAGTTTGTGGAAAACAATGAGTGAGTTGCTTAGTATTCTTCTAAGTATTTTATTATTATTCTCGACATAGCATTTTTATTCCAGCATTCACTGGAATTACGCCCATTTTACGAGGTTGACACAAAATAATAATTGTTTATTAGTATAAATTGAAAAAAACAAGCAATCATGATAATTCGATGTTAAAAAAATCCCCAAAAGATATGGTAACTGTTCAATAAGTATGATCCAATTAGTTATTGGGTTTAAATTTTTGAATAAAGAAAATAAATAATTCAAATAAACCGAAAACTCTACGACAGAAAAAAAAAACTTGACTAATGTGGTAATAGAAAATAATTGAATAAGAGTTATATAAAATAAGAACGAGTTTATATAAAATCATTCAAATTCCATTGTGAATGGTTGTTAACTTACGAAGAACAGACTTCCGTCGTTTGTACGTCGCCATTGTGCGCCACCCACATGGCACACTATTCACTACTTCCTGCCTTTCAATGGAACCCACATCATCCATAATCAACCTGATAAATTTTTAGTCAAGCTAACCCACCTAACCTTGCAAACGTGCTCCCCCATCTTTCGCAAACGCCATCCAACTCCCGCCCTACATGCGCGCGTAGTGGTGAAAAGCTGAATCGGTTTTTAGTTTAATTTGCTCACCATACAGCCATCCGAAGAACTCCAGCACCACGGTGAGGTTAAACCTTCGGGGCAAAACTTTAATCATTTCATTCCACCGTTCCATATATTTTTTTGTCCACCGGTTCCACCATTCATGCATTGGCATTGAAAAGCGAAGATTGAAAGGAAACTTGATACCGCGGTTGGATAATGGGTTTCGCCCCGCAATGGAGTCTGCCAATTCTTGGGCGGACATTCTGGAGCAATTCCTTGGAGGACCAACTTTCCTACCGTTTTGCGATGCGAGCACATGGTGTGTTGGACTTTTCCCCATTTTTGCTTACTTTTCCAACCGAGCGTTTTCTTTCGTGTGCGGTTTTGCGCTATTGTTCCACGCAAGGAACGATCATCTGCGGCCACACATTTGTTATGCGAGCAGGCGCGTTCGTTGCGTCGGCCACGAGTGTTTTTTATTTCGACTCGTGAAGCCCTCTCGTGGGGTGCCACTCTTATCGTTCTGTTGTGGATGTGGTTGAACGGTTGCATGTTTTATCCGCCCTTCTACAAATCAAGAACGGATAGGAGGGATCTCCTTGGCGTGCCGCCCGTATCCTGCGGGCATACTCAAACCCATGCTCCAACCCAACCATCCTCTCCCACCCGTGGCCGATTTGCCGGCGGCTCGATACACACATTATCGTCATAATAATCGCATCGCTTGTAGTACAAGCTCATATTTTCCGGCCGGCGGCATCGTCAGCCGCAGCGAAACGAGCGGAAGGTGTCCGGCCATCCATCTGTCCACCGAGTTTACTTCCTCCCCGGATGCTGTCCTACATCGGACCATGCGTAAAGTGTGGAGGACGAAAAAAGGAAATAAAGCACACAAAAAAGCATACAAAACGGGCGGTTTTTGTGTTCCCTTCGGTTGGCTGCATCGTCCTACGCATATTCCGCGCACGTTTCGCTATAAATAAACACTTTATGGGCAGCGATAAATCGCCTCATTAATTGGTTTTTAAACATGAAGAGAGATACTGATGATGCTAATGATGATGATCATGTTGATGCTACTTCCGATGTTGATGCTTCATGTGGCAGCTGATTTTTCGCTAGTGTATTCGCTAACAATGTGGATGAGTTTTACGGTACGCTGGGTTTCGGATTTGGGTTCCGTTTGATGGTGTGGAAAATTTAAAGGACAAGGGAGCGATAGTGTTTATGTTTTTTGTTTGTTTTTTGAAACAGAAATTGACATTTGGCAACCAATTACCAACACAGTTCCAAAACGGTCGGTTTGTTGTTCATGTTTGTCCATAGACTTTTAAATGTTCAGTTGCTATAGTAATATGATGAAAGGATGGATGGTTTGGAGCAACATTGCAGATGAGTCCGGAATGCCAAACTGTTCCCAAAATATGTTGTATAAAATCGAACAAAACAATACGATTAATTCAGTATTTTGGAATCTTTATCTAACGAAGCAAGCAACGAACTTTAAAGACATTTCCTCCGAACAGTGAAAGGGCATCTTATCCCGGGTGTACCCAAACGTATTGGTTGCATGTTACTCCGTCATTCAACAAAATGATATTTTTCTAGCGAGGAATTCTTAGTTCATATGCCGTTCATCCCAACGGTCTTGTTTCGTCCTTCTTTCTCCATTCTTGCTATTTTGGATTGACTTTTGCAGATCGTTCTTTAGCGGTTATATTGCGGCTATATTGTACGCACAATTTTCACGTATAACACTCGTTAATACTTGCATACACTCATTTATCTTCATACAAACAAGCGAGACATACCATACACCATAAAGACAAATACATTGGAGTGGAAAGGAAAAGACAACAGGAGCACAGTGAAAGGTCCGAGCAACCCAGCGGATCGCCAATTGATATAGATGTTTTTTTTATAATTTTCAAAATTCCACAAATTACAGATATACCAAAACGATACAAAATGAAAAACAAATTTAAAAATAATAAAATATTATCCAAGTTGTAAATGACAAATTAAAGAAAACATAATAAAAAAGAATAGAATTGAAACGAAGACAAACAAGATAAATGAAATTTATAAAACCGAAAAAAGAAAGTAATTATTGGTAATAAAAATATATAAACACATTTCAGCGTTACACAGAAGGAAAGGGAAAGTTCAAAATTAAGGAATATAAAAACAAAACAACTTGAGACACAGTTCATAAATCCAGTACAATTTGGTAAAGAAAAGGAACAAATATAGAATGCACCATAGCTAAAATTGTTACTGCAGTTTAATTATTTGACAATGTTTCGGAAAGGTTTATCAAAACCTTTAAAAGCCAAATTTTAAATTAATATGTAATAATATGATTTAATTCTTTCTTAGTCAAGCGGAAGAAATAGGTTATACTCTGTCTGCGTATTTCATTGCTTATCAAGTTGTATAATGATTTGCTATAAAGCTTCTTTCAAAACAATAAATTTGTTCTTTGAACAATTGCAGGGTACACAGAGTTGCAGCGTATAAAACATTACACAAACATCCACATCCACAAGGTCCAATTGATATTCTTGCAAAGAAAAAGAACTTGGTGCCTCGTACTTGTCGCAAGTCCATGGACCATCGTGGAATCCGACTGTCCTGTACACTGGAGATGTGCAACCAATGCTAAAAGGTAAGATCTAGGTCTAGACATCAGTCGAATGATGTCCAACTAGACACGATCTCCAAAGATGCAAGAGAAAACAAGGAAATACACAAGGAAGGTAGGAAAGGATAGTATCCTATCTTGTCACACTAACTAC
Source organism: Anopheles moucheti (assembly GCF_943734755.1). Classification (NCBI taxonomy): domain Eukaryota; kingdom Metazoa; phylum Arthropoda; class Insecta; order Diptera; family Culicidae; genus Anopheles; species Anopheles moucheti. The sequence continues at coordinate 75,415,187 of NC_069140.1, forward strand.
GGCACGAACGACCCTTTTCTTAAAGGTCTGTTGGCTTTCAATAACGCTTATCATCCTTTCGACTACAATGTCCCTCTGTCACGCTTTCGTGTTCGTCTCCGTGAATCTTCCTCCGTTTCCTTATAAGTCTGTTTTCTGTAACCCTTACCTTCCTATCTCTTAAGTTGTTTAAGATTAGTTTGTTATTGGTTTTTTTTTTGTTAAATCACTTTTGGCTTTAATAAAATAATAATAAAACATAACACAAGGAGTTATGGAATACAAAAACCTCCCGAGTTCATCCTTGTCCCACATACTAATTGTAGAAACTAACCGATTGGTGTAGGCAGTATCGTCAGGAGAAAAAAACAACGTCAAGATTTACCAGAAATTATATATCCCAAAGCCTGTTGAAATTTTAGGTTCGTAGTACAAGAAATTTTGCTGAAGAGAATTCTTCAAAATTCACAATATTGTCCTATTTTATCTTTTTTTATTTGTTGCCGTATTAAAAATAAAAAAGCAGTTAAAGTAAACATTTTAATTGTAATTAATATCCCAAAAAACTGTAAAAAAAATTAAAAAAATATTTGTTCGGTGTGTTTTAAATGCTACCAGATGATAATTTGTGACTTTAGTGTCAGTTAAACTTACTGAGACAATTTTTATTTGTAATATGTATTTTTTCATATTTTGTATTGTATTAGACCGTTGATAGGCAAATAAAAATAATGTCCTAGCTCCTCCATTTCAGGTCATTAAGATTTCTTCCCGTTGGGGTGTCATGAATTGAAATTTAATTTATTTCAAAAGTCACTGGTCAAAAGAATGAAATATAAATACTTTCTACGAAATTCATACGACAAAACGATATGCTTAAATCGAATCGAATGATTGAATATGCAATACCCGCCTGAACTCGATGTTTTTCTTCAGGTATCCCTGTGCAAACACATTCCCATAAGCACTGCAGGTGACCAACGCAATGCAGGCAAAAGACGATCCACCAACCGCAACAGCGGAAGTGCTTTTCTGCTCTTAACTATTCTGACGAAATCCTTTCCCTAGTACCGAGTAATGTCCTGCTGGTCGAGAAGTCCGTCCATAGTCCTCCCCACACACCGGTCGGTAACAGGAAAAACCTGTTGAGTTTTAATCTCTTCCTTCCCACACACAAGCTACAGAAAAAGGAACATGCAGCAAAGAATGTTCGATTCTGTGGGGGGTTGCTTTTTTGCTCCCATTCGAATTTGAAGGGACGAGTCGATTGCTTGGTTTCTGTTCCGGACCGCAGCAAATCGGTTGCCGAAACATCGGTTTAAAAAAGCAAACGCTGCAGGACAGCGTTCCAGCTACGAACTGGACATCGAGACACACACGAAAGCCTGGGGAGTATATGTTTTGCATATTTCTATGTTATGCACTAACCGACAGGCACAGGAATGGTGAAGTTTTCTTATGCTAAAGGAAGAATATGTTGCTGCAAGCGGGATTTCGTTTGATTCTATTCAACCCGTCGGAAATAAATCACCGTTCAAGAGAGGCTGGGTACGTATAACATTCACCACCCATTGTACGCCAATGGGGGTTTCCGTTTCCGGTCACTTCCGGACAATCTTTTTTTTTCCCCGGAAAATCCAACTTTCTCAAGGTACGTGCCACGTTTGGCAATTGTTGGCAGTATGTTTCTAATACCAGGGTCGAATGTTGGGTTGGTGGATGCAAATGAGATGATCACATCTTCAAACAAATAAGTAATTGATCGAAATTTACCGTGCGTTTACATGACGATTATAATTAATTTTTTTGACAGATTGAATTAATTTTTTCCTCCGAAAAATTAATATTTTCTCCGATAAATTAATTTTTTGCTCCGACAAATTAATCGTAAGTTTAAATTGGTAAGTTTAAAAACACGCAAAAACTTACCCAGAACGATTGGGTGTTGTGTTGTCGCTTTCCATTGCTAATAAATAATATTAAAACAGTTTTAAGTAAACATTTGGTAATTTTCACATTATTCTGATCCACAAATACATACAATTAAAGGGCGTACCAGAGCTTTAATCGATTTTGACAGTAGCAATTAATTTGTCGGAGCAAAAAAATAATTTGTCGGAGCAAAAATTAATTTTTCGGAGGAAAAAATTAATTCAATCTGTCAAAAAAATTAATTATAATCGCCCTCTAAACGCCCCATTAGGCTCAAAATTGAATCAATTTACAATTAATAATAAAAATAATAATTCTTAACCTTTGATGGAATATGGTTAAAATCCATAAAGTAAATTAATTTTCACACATGAATTGAAGACCCCCTTAGCCTTTACTACTTCCTCCGAAAAATAAGCTGCAAAACGCCGCCACAAACTACCATCGTGGGGTTTCATCCAGCGGGTAAGACGCCTTTTATAGCAACCCAACACCATCTCCTTTCTAAAACTACCCATACGTCACCCAAAACATCCTTACCGAGCTACTTATCCCATCCCAGAAGAAGCTGGTACCTTTTCACCTTTTCACACGCTCACTCTCTCACGCCTCTATTTACGATTTCGTAATAAAACTAAATACTGTTCATCTATGTAAATCTTCTTAACTGACGATATTCTTCAACTGGGAAGTGCCACCGTTAAAGCTGGAGGTAAATATACCCATTCCCATCGGCTGTGTGTGTAGCGAGTGCCTGTGCTGGAGTTATAAATTCGCTACGAAAAGGATCCAAAACCCTCCGACCGGACTACCGGATTCCCAAAACCCTTTACGCCCCTTTACGCTTTCGAACCAATGTCAATGGTTTAATTACAGCTTCCTCACACATGCTCACACATGTGTTTCTTGATTATGTATTCTTGCTGGACGTTTTGCGGGTGGTAGAGGGAGGGAGATGTTTTGATAGTGGTTAAGCTAAACAAGCCTGCTTAGATGAAGCCTCCTGGTTGGTATGAACCCTTGGTACAGGCAACTATTTTCCGGTGAACTGCGACCTGCTCCCGGTGAACATTTCAGGCAACAGAAGTGGTTTGACAGCAGAGAAAATCCTTTCCCTTTTAGCTAGATCTCTATCTCTCAATAGGTGTTTCTAGCTGCTTTGGATGGTAGTTTTCACAAGCAAAAGTAGCTTCTCTTTCTGTCTCACAATCTCCTTCACACTTCTCAACCCCTTCCTGAGGATGCTGTGTACATAGTTTAAAACATTGCATAGACGTGGCCATTAAACAACTGTCCCGTTTTTGTTGAGCGCTCTATACACAGACAGTGCTGCTGTTGCTTATTCCAAAAACCCGTAAACATCCTTCTAGCAAACGCAACCCCAGCATGTGCTCCTGGTTGTGTTTCGAAACCATGCCGATATTTCCATTCAAACACGAACATATTTCGAACGTTTACGATTGGAAACTGTTTCCCATCATCCTGTACAGCCTACCAGCAGCGTAGTATGCGTTCCCGTTGCTGAGCCGAGCACTCCCAAAAAAGCCAAAATTTTCCTTAAACTTTCCACCACCCAGATTTGTGTGTGTGTGTTTTGTTTTTTAAATAATTCATAATAATTATATTTTTCATTTAAATGTGACCAACATATAAATTGATCTATTTGAAATTAAAACACATCAGCATTCCAATGTGCATTGCCCCAGCGTAGTTGGCCGCACCGTTAGAGGCCAACCGAGCCCCTTAGGAGCTCATAATTCGGCAAAGCGTAACAGACGACCAGCTCGTTACACATGATTAACATATTATGTGCACTCACGCACCGAGTGCGTGCGAACGGGATGAAAAGGCGTGGAAAGGGGTTTTGAAAAAGTTTAGGCTAAAAACGTTTTAGTTTAGAAAATATCTAGCCAAAACTGTTTAGCATTGAACAGGGTAGCAGCACACCGAGCAGGTGTGCTCTCGCCCCAACCCGGTGTGCGTGTGTGTGTGTGTGTGAATGTGTGTTGCATCGAAACAAAGTAATCGATTTCGAAATTCGAGCAGTGGCGAACGTGTGAAAGGGTGAGGCAATGTGGGAGCCACCATCCACCTAAATCGTCCACTACCGTGTGCCAAATAGTTTTCCATCCCTTCCCCCAAACAAACACACACACAACATACTCAAATGGCAATGCTTTGTGTTCATCATAGATCTCTTTTCGGTATCTCACTCTCACTCGCGCGTTCCCATCGCGTACACGGCACCCAGAGAAGGACTTCCTTCTGCCCAAAAACCTAGGCATAATTCCTGCCCAACATACAACATAAATTGTTGGATCGTTATCATAAATAGCGTAGTTTTCGGGGTTCCTTCTAATGATGTGCTGCCACGCAGACTGAAGAAGCCGCCGTAATTCATTTTCTGTCTCGGTCGATGTGCGATCGTGTGTTTTTTTTTCTTCTCCTGAAGAAGGGTTTTATTATGGCACGACCCTACATAACCTCCCCTTCCATTTGTTTGTTGGCTTGTTCGCTGGCTTGCATTAATCTCATGCCAGGCGCGCAACAGGTTCGCAATCGATACCCCGGCAGCGGGTTCATTTTCTTTCCTTTAACTATTTCGACCCTACCAGTGAACAGGCGACCATGCTCCGGTGCTGGCGAGAGCCGGAGTTTCTAGTTTGCTCTAAAAAACAGGCTTGCCGGCTAAAACTTGGGCACGTGCTGTATACTACGTGCCGGCGCTGTACATAAAAGCCACAGTTGCAAAACGGTCCCTGTGTTAGTGTGAGTGTATAGTTTCGTGCTAAGAACCGTACAGCGCACTCCGCACTTCGGAGCGTTTCCGGGGGGCCAATCGAGTCGAATGAAAATTTTGCTTCCCACCCTTAAACAACACGGCGGTGTGTATGAAATAAGAGGTGAAAATTCATCCCACCCAAATAAGGGGAGATAAATGAACAAAAATAAATTTCTAAACACAACAATGAAGCCAACGCCGCTTGACTTTACATTCCGTGCCCCATACACTCGGTAGTTTTGCGTGCGTTTACGGGATTGCATAACTTACAGGCGCACATCAAATGATATTTTATTCAAGCACATATTTATTACAGGCAATGGGTAGGCAATGGCTGCTCGGATGGGTAAACAACGGTTTCGAAACCTTGGCCACGGTCACATAAACAAGAAACACAATCGTTTGTATTTTGTGTGTGCTTGTTACACTTTGTAGCGAATAAAGCAAATCCGGAGGATGGTGGTGGAAATGGTGAGATCAATTTATAATGCTTCCGATATATCGCATTTCCGGGCAATTGTTAGTTGGGGCGGGGCGCTGTACCAGAGAAATCATCCTGCACAGTCTGCATCTGAATGATTGAAGAAGCCGTACAACATGTTTACACATTGTTTAGATAGAGGCATCGTTCGCATACTTGAGGTTATCTAAGGAAACAATTTGCAATCCGAATTAATCGTTTGAGTTTAGTTTGAATATTATGTTATTTTGATCAGGGAATTCTAAATGTTTAAACTCACTAGACGACCTTTAGACTCAGCTCTTTCGATGAGTATTTTTTCTTGGAGTTTAATGAAACAATGCGTCAACTCCCGGTGCCAAAGGACAATACATCCCGCAGCGGTGCTCTTCCTCCATCACGTCAAATAGTTTTCCACGCTTCATTACGATCTTTCCTTTAAAGAGGGGAGAACCACAATCCCTCATTGCCGTTGCCAACTACCCTCCATCCCACAGACGGCGGAACAGCGTGACGAAAAACTCTGCCCGACAACTCCACTCGTAAAGCGTGAAGGATGACGAGTGCCGAGGACCCCGACAAACAGTAATAAAATGCGTAACAAGTATTTTGGCGCCACAGCGTCCGGATATGTCCCCGCGTCGCTTACACACCCCTCCTCCCGGCCTCGATAACTTCCCATCCGGCCGGTATCTACTTCGTATGTAGATGAGCGATACCAATTACTTGTCAGCATACTCGTTTCAAATACTATTCCGTACATTGTTCGCGCTCGCAAAGGGGGGGTTGGGTCGATGTGGTGAAGGACACTAACGAACATGTTTAAAGCACGACACACCCACACACGGACGTTCGGAAGCACTATCATTTGCATTTTATGAAGCTTTCCAACTGCAGCGCGATTTTCACTCCACCCCCCCGGCGGTTTGAGATTCTTCCGGACGATGTAGAAGGACACCGTCCGGGTTCAGGGGATCAAAATGGGATAGGTACCACTATTCCACATCCTTTCTCTTCTTTTAGACCCCCCCCCTCCGCCAATGCTGGTAGAAGTGGTGGAAAAATGGGAACGGTGAAGGCGCATTTTTCACTTTCTTTTCATTAAACGCAAAATCAAACAAACGAACCACGACGCAGCCGGCCGGGTGCACGATGACGACGCACTTTATGCTTCAACGTGAATAGATAACTTCATTAGTTTGGCCGGCGTTTGACGCACGCTGCCCATCCCAGAGACGAACCCGGATTGATCGGAAGAGTTTGTGCTGTGGGGCGATTAAAAATTGTCGCTTTGTTTCTACAGGCGGAAGACAATTTTTCTCATCGGCAACGTTTGATCGAATGTGCACCGGCATCGGTGTTGTGATTCATCCAAAAGGCGATGAATTTGTTTTTTCCTCTTTTGCCCTGGAGGTAGAAAAACAGGTGGAAAGGATTTTATGACAAGGATGTCCCGTGCGTTCATTGCAGGGTTCGTCCTGCTTGAACGCGGATTATTAGTCAAAGAGAGTTTTCTAATATTTCGCAGCTCGGCAATCCGTATCGTGTATCGTATATGTGTCTTTTATCATTTTTAAAAGCTATGGTGCTTGAAAAACGATTTAAATATATCGTTAGAAAATAATTATATTTCTTCATGAGTTTCACCCAAGCCAGAGCCAAGCTGTTTGCACTACTACTGGCTTTGCATTCGTTGTAAATCAACAACATAACAAACAAACAAACAAAATTGATAGGATTCAAATTCTGGGAACCACAATCAACTCCTACAAAGTTTTTTTTCTAAAAAGTCGCCTAAATCATTCAGAAGACCTGTTCAGCTCAAAATTCCATAACTTTTAGTTCATCGTCCTGGTGGTAGAAGCAGTCTTCCTCTAAAGAAGACCTCTTTATGTTGATTCCTTCGAGGGTCAGAAGGTCTACACCATGCGCATTTTAAAGTGGATATGCACAGTTTAAAGTGAAAACAGACTTGAATATCAATACATAATAAGTCCATGATACATATCCAATAACGATAAAAATGTGGATTTGAACTTATTGAACACCCTGTATATAACCTGCCTGGTATTATCTACAGAAAATCCACAGTATCGCAAGAAAGAATTTTAGACCTTTTGAATTAACCTAGCCATCCAATCTATAATAATGAATACTTTACCAAAGACTACAAACCCGCTCCACGTGTCTGAGATGTGATCATCACAAAGTTTTTGTAACCTTGAACAGAATATCTTCACGAATAGCTTTGAGGCCGTTGGAGTGGATCTAATTGCTATTAAATAATCTACGATCGGCCTCATATTCCATGACACATTCATGAGATATTTAATTTTTCTTGTTTTGTTTTGTCCATTGTCGTTTTAAATCATGCGTGTGTTTTGAACGGAAGAAGCTTAACTAACTGGTTTATTATCTACGACTTAATATATCAGTATTTAATTAATTTTGACTGAAAGTAAAAATACTAAAATATTATAGTTATTTTACAATTAACAAAAAACCAACAACGACGAGGCAGAAGCTCTTATCGTAACAATATGTAACAATTTTAACCAAATAAATGCCAAAGATCCATGCACATTTTTTTTGTACTGTCTAACATAAATCCTTCGCATGATTTAAAATTTGCCTAGCAAACCCTGCAAATAAAATCTCTTTACTACCAAGAACCCAAAAAAAAAAAATCAAACTAAAAACACATCGCAAGCCGCCTTTTCTCCCACTACGTCTCGGCATCGGTAGCGTGCTCATGCAGCGAACACAGCCCAGAAGGGGCGTACTCATTATTCGATTACATTCGACCACCTACCGGGCTGGCGTCCCAGTGCTTTGCGTTTTATCGACAGGAAACTTTATACGTCGACTACAACACGATGGCGACGGCCAAGACGACGGCTTGCTGTGCTGTTCCGTGCTGTAACCATCACCCGATAAGGAGGGAGGCAAACAACCACTCACAGTTTCCCAGCCTCGTCCATAACACCCTTACTTCACTCGAGAGCGATACGAACTGCCCCAAACAAAAAATGTGTGTGTGCGCGTGTGTTGCGACAAAGGGCCAGCGAACGTCGATCCCATATGGGATTCCCGGTACAGTTCGAACTAAGTAGGCGGAAATGGCGTGCCTACCGATAGCCACTTCCAAAGGCAAATGGTGGTCATTTGATACTACGGTCTCCGCTCATCATCATTCCCCTTACTCCCGAGATGGACTTCCTTTCGTTTAGTCTCACAAAACAAAGAACCGCTACTAAATTCCTGCCCAGCCGAAGTAAATATTCCAAGGGCCGGAAGTTGTCAATCCATCCATCACGTCGCACGATTCGTTGAATGTGTGTGTGCACCATCCGTCAGGATGAGTTTCCTTACGGATATATATTTTCATCGTGCCTATTAAACACTTCGGTCCACTAATGGCACCATCGCTGCTATCGACGAGCACAAATGGATTAAAGTGCGACTGCCGTACGCTTTGGGTGCAATTCACAGCGGAAGGATAATATTTCATCCGTTGTTTGGTTTTTGTTTGAGTACGAACTAAAAGCACACGTCCATATCCCGTTCGAGATGCTTCGTTCGCTCAAGAGATAGGTTTTCATTCTCTAAAACTAAAATACTCAATTAGAATTGGATTTTTTCGTTTAGGCGTTTGGGAAGGCATCTCAATAATTTAGCGATTTTAATTAACCATGAGTACATTTTGGATCATTATTAATCTGAAAATGTTTGTACACTTCATTTAGTCTAAAAAGCATTGAAAAGAAGTTAGTTCAGTGCTTAAAACGAATCATTCCTTAAACAGATTGCATAGATTTAGGCGTTTAGATTACAAGATTATTTCAACCGAGCATGCCCAGGATAAGGCAAAAGCCAAGCAGGAAATGCCTTGAGAAGTTTATATTCTCCTCAGCTAATATATTGTTGATAATACGGCAAAGAGCCGTCAAAATGTAACAATCAATAAATAAATAAATAAATAAATAAATAAATAAATAAATAAATAAATAAATAAATAAATAAATAAATAATTAAATAAATAAGATTATTTGATTGAACCAGTATTCGGACAATTCTTCCATGTAAATCAAGAGAGTAATAGAACATAAAATTAATAGAAATAGAATAAAAATAGATATTTTACAGGATTCACACCTTGCAAAGGAGTCAGCCTAGTTATCAACGAGCTTAATTTCTTATATAGATTGCATAGATTTAGGCGCATAGAATTTTTTTTTGCATAAGTGTTTGGCGGATTCTACGCTGTAAATAAAGACTATTAATAACATACAATTAGTGTTAACTATGATAAAGTTTACAGCATTCACCTTTAACCGCCTTCTTATCGTCCATGTTTATGGCTTCATAAAATTGGACAGGATGGCTCTTGTAAAATGTCAGCTAAAAAGGAATCTAAATTGCACTACGCTACCGATAGTAAACCCCCCCCCACACACACACACACATGTATACACAGCCACAATTAATCATCCCGGCCGTGGATACGTTTAGGGTGACATACTTTATTTTATTTCCCCATCTAATTCATATCCCCAGACGGTGAGTGTGTTCACAGCGCAATATCCTTAATTGAGTTGTATCGCACTTGTAGTAAATGGAAATGGTCGCCCACCATTTGTACCCCATGCCGTCGGCTCGCTTGGCACTTTTATTGCCATTGTTGTGAAAATTTTTCCTGCCATAATTCTTTAATCCCACCATCTTCACACACACACACACCGGCGGACTATCAGCCATCGCAATAGATCATCAACGCCCGGGCCCGGGCGTCACTGGGCTATGCGCTTGTTGCTCCACAGACGGTTCCGGGAAGAGGCATTTCTACTGTCCGTTTTTTTTTTGTTGTACTTTGCCCGTACTATTTGCTTTCGATAACAAAAGTCAAAATGCACGGTGGTGGTGGTGGTGGTGGTGGGCGGCAGCACAATCACTCTTCGCTCTCACACACCATTTGTCTTCAGGTTGATTTTTGCGTTTTTGCGTCCTAACATTGCAGACCTGTGGTGTGGCTGTGTATGTGCAAGGACGTGTGTTTTAGATCCTTCTTCAAGCGCGCTGTCGATATTAATCCTTCCCATATGCGTAGCTCGAAATTGAAATTTATCGCCGGCACTTGAGTTTTCCTGTTTGACCTTTTCCCAACGGGGTCCCTCTCCACGCAACATCTCGGGTTTGGTGGTAGCCTGGATGTGGGTCTTTAAAATAATTGTCCCAAAAACCGTCGGAAAAACACATAAACAACTATTTGTAATAAAATACGAAGGAGATTTTCCCCGAAACTTCGAATGTATTTTTGTAGTTGAGCACCTCCCACCCCGGCCAAAAAAAGGATTAGCACCTTGATGTGCCATAAATTTTACTTTTCCTCGTGCTTTGGGGGGGCCTAGTAAATGGGTTGGCTTTCTTCGGTCCTCCCGATTAGAAGTCGGCGTAGGTGGACCTGTGTGTTATTGTTGCCGTGTGACACAATGGAAGATAGGCGCCAAGGACTTTTCAGGCTTTCCTCGGTTTGACGAGGGTCACCGAGAAGGGAAAATCGTTCACAACAACCGCCGGAAAATCAACGTTGAACCAATGGACACGGGGACGCGATATTGTCCTATACGAGGGGCCGTAGTGTCGAAGACTCCTTTCTTAAGCCTATGGGGTGACAGCATTGGCATTGCAACGAAATATTCCCACCCGCTGTGTGAATGATTTTACATTTTCAAATAAACGCTTGTCCGGATAACCCTTGGACGGTTTGCGATGATTTTTTGTAATAAATATTGTCCACCGATTCCGTTCCCTGTCCTTGTCCATTTTCATCCATGGCCTATCTGCCAATAGTGATCCCCGGGTGACGCGACATCCAATTGTTCGAATGTCGTGTTGAGGCCGTTTTTTTTTTTGGGGGGGCTCATATTCAGTAGCTCCTCAATTATTTATCCTTCTGGGTGTGACATACACACACACACTATAAAGGCATGGACAGCATGAAACAGCAACACAAAAAAATTGAACCATCAAGATACATTGCGAGAATACTCCTCAATTCCTTCACCTAACCTCGCTTTCAGCGTACGTCCTGAACGTGACAAGATGTCCTGGAATGAGGAAGACATGTTTTGACAGCTAATCCCTCATCATCCTCACCACCATTGCATACCCCTCAGGCGCACTGTTTTGTAACAACGTGAATGTAACGTGTGGGGGTTGGGGTGGGCTTTTTTCCAACTATTTTCCTTTTCACTGCATTTTTATTATTGCCCGTTGTGTATGTGTGTGTGTGTGTGTTTGTGAGTTCGCCCATCACCCCATTTGCTTGTTTCGCTTCAATCTTCGCGCAGCAATTATTGTCAGCCGCAAAAGAAACATGTCTTCGCTTTCAGCAACCATTCCGCGACACATTGGCGTTGGTGGGCGTGTGTGGTGGCCTTACCATCTTGACAATTTTTCCACGAAGTGGTTCTCCACCTCCGTCAGGTGAGCAACATCCAAACCTGTACCACACAAAGTGCCCCATCATTCAAGGACGAATCTTACCAACACACAACACAACAATGCTTACCTTGGTGGTTTTTTTCTATAGTGTGTGAGTGTGTGTGTGGAATGTCTTCATTTTTCCAGGATTTTTGCCAGGGTGCCCTTTTTATCCGCCCCCAGGATAAAGAACATATTCGCTCCATTTTCCCCCAATGGGTTTCACATTTTGGCAGAGGCTTTGCTGCGCGCTTAAATCTCTTTCTATGAAAACACACGATGGAAAAATCTTTTCCAAATAAAAACTATTTCGAAACCGGTTGGCAAAATGTCACTCGAAACTTCACCTTCCAACTCCGGTGAACTCCAACTACTCCTCCCCCGGAAAGCACTATACATTTCCGGCTACCAAGCGCAACGGTGGTCCGGCGGGAAAGCATTGTTACCCCCGAAAAACAAGAAACAACCAGACAGCACAGCCAGAAGGTAAAACTTTACCGCCACTACATGTTCTGCATGTTCAGCATAAGGTTGTGTTTCCTTTTTTTTGCTCTTCTGGGGGCCATCTCTTCTTGTTTGAAAGGATGGTGGTGACTACCATTTTCACACCTTTTTCTTCCCAACAGCAAGTGAGTTGTGTTTCCTCATCACTCAGGCAAAACGATGGTGTGTGAGTGTGTCGGAGTTAAGTGCACAGGAGTAACTTTTCATCCGTTGAGAAAGGTGAAGGAGTACGGGATGAACAAAAAAAAAACCCCAAACCACAAATCATGTGGAGTGCAACTTTCAGCGGTACAATTGAAACTTTCGTAATGCCGCATGTCCTTAAATGCTGATTTCCTACACGTTAATGAACTGCTGACGATGCGGAACATCACTAAATTCCAACTGAATAGTGTTGGTTAACGAATACTTGCTTAAATGGATAAACACTTCAAATCTGCAATGGTTTATTGTCGCTCTTTTTATTGCTCTTACCAATCCCTTGCATTTGCAGCAGTTTGGTCGATGAAACAATTCATTATCGCTGTAACCCGGAAGGCTCCATATTGTTTTATTGCACCAAATCAACTCCACCGTTAGCGTACAGCATCTTTACTCTGGGGTTTTCTTAAATTTAACGACAAAGACCCAAATCTCTTTGCCCCGGCAATGCCGTGTCGTGCGATCCCGCCTCGAACCCTCCCACCCACCAGCATGATCATCACGAGCCCGGTCGATAATGATGATGATAACGATGAAAATTCTAATGAAATACTTTCCCTCCCGAAAGAGTCATAACGCTAACGGAGCGTTACGGAACAGTGTGCGTTACCCGCCCGCATCCACATTGCAGCCATTTAGGCGCAAACACAACGATGATAGCCGCTCGTTTGAACGTTGCCGGGCGGCAACGACGAATGGCGGTTGATGTGGGCGAACTTGGTAGTAAATTACAATATGCATATACATATTTCTTGTCATTTCGCCCCCCACCCCCCTGTCCGCCATCTTATATCGCCCTGCACCGCATCTTATCAACGCTGTTTAACATTATATTTTATTATTATTTTTTATTACAATCTGTTTTGCACGCTCTCACACTAGCGTTCAACCGTTGTTGCCATCAGTAAAGGCACACTGTTTGTTGAAAAAGGTTCCCGTCGTTCGAGAGTGTTTCTTTTCAACGTTACACAAAACACTCACTCTCGACACAGTGTAGACATAATTTTCATCCAATGAAGGAAACGAACCCATGATCAAAAAGTGGGCGTACGAATGTACCGAGGAATGAATGAATGATTGTTGTCGGTGGATCTCCTTGTGCTCCACTGTAATGTTGTCGATTACAGGGCGGCCAAAGAACGGTTCAATTTGAAGCGATCAGTGCTGACTTTTGCCATACGACGCTATTACTCCGCTGGTGACTCCTCGGTTTCAATGACCGCGTAGCAAAATGGTTAAAATCAAAGACGGTTCCTTAATGTAACTATCCCTGCCGCGGACAAGGAAGATCCGGCTGAGCGGCAAAAAACACACTTAAGCGCCCGTCTCTATCCGTTTGTGATTCATCAACATGCACGCTCGCGCAGAGATTGGGGCGCGATGCCGGTCGTACCGGGCCAGTATCTGCGGCGCGATAATATGCTCTCTGGCATCATTATCATTAGCGCAAAGGAGCGTTCGTCGTCTTTGCTGTTTGTCGGTGTTTGTGGTGCGCTACGGGCCGTGTCTGGCAAAGTCGTGATGACAATGATGACAACAACTTTCCCGGGTTCCCGGACAACACACATACACAACCTTCTAAAAGCAAAAAAGGAAAGATGGTTAAAGGATGCACCACCGTGATCAACTACCCTCCCCTCTGTCCAGCAGCTCATCAAGCTTACCGTTTATGGCGTAACCTTTCGTACAGAACCGGCAAAGTCGCACGCCAGCTCAACGATGACGCCGGTATTAATCTTCGCATTCGCTTCGGCCGGATCAACGCCCACTAGAGCAGGCGGGGACGCCATCAACCGCTGCGGATCAGCGGTAATGTTTGGTGGCATTAAACGGCGGGCCAGGCATCATTTGGCTTCGGGAACGATTTGCATGCTAAAGCGTGTACCCCACGTTTATGGTGCGAACCACCGCTCGGCGCCGTTGCAGCATTTCGTCAGTATGAAGCGCCAACATTTTATGCACATCAGCCGGGGTCGCCGGGGTGTATCCAGCATATACAGGAAACTATACCCCATTTGCTCATCCGATCCGATGCGCTGTTTTATTTATTTTGCTCGGAAGGCGAATTTTGATTACTGGCGGACCCCGCGTGTGCCGGTTCCTTCGGGGCATCATCGTCATGTAATGCAAAAACATTATCCATTTCTTTGAGGTCATGTAAAGTTTCTGCCGGTCTTTGAGTACATGCAGTTTTGCATTTATAATTTGCAATTTGCTAACATAATCTCTCTAATCTCGATATAATAGATTTAGTCTAGTTTTAAAATAATCACATTAAAGGAAAGTTTCATGAACATGTTATTCTTCATAATAATAAAACAAATTTAACAATTTAGTTAATTTAACTCATTATATGAGATATTTGTAATGTGTTACGGTTATAACTTCTATTCTTGTAATCAAATCTCCTCGACTTCATCATTTCTTCCAAAGGTCGATTGTTTGAAGATTTGTTTTACGTTGTAGAACGAGATTGTACCACATTTTTGACGAATTTTTATTATGGTTTTATTTTAAAAAATTGAAACAAAAAAAAAAATATTGTTCTTCACCCAAATTATTTGTTGAAAGGCCCCCATGTATCGCAAATTTAAAGCAAAATTCTCCTTTTTATTATAATTTAAATTTTTTCTTGTATTTCCTGATTTTTCAACTACTTTAAAGATTGTATATTGTAAATTTAACTTGTTTCCAACTTGTTTTGTAAATCAACCTGTTTGATTTTGCCCTCTTTATATAATAAAATAATATTTTACTTGTATTTCCTGATTTGTCAACTACTTTAAAGATTGTATATTTAAAAATTTAGTTATTTCCAACTTGTTTTTTTTTAATTAATATACTTATTTGTAACCCTTTCCTAACAAGCTCCCGCAATGACCACTTTTAGCTCATAAAAATCAATGAGCTATGTCTTATTGGCGTAAACTCGTCTAAAAAGGTTTTCCCATATAATTACGCCTTTGTTTAGACCGGAACGAGCTTTTTTAATAGCTGTATTTATCAAACTAGGACGTTCAGCTTGTTTTTAATGATATAAAAATATAATTCAAGTGTTTCAACCACTTCCAAGGTCAATTTTGGTCGACTATGTTGTGTTTTGAGACAAAAACTTGTATGAGTGGGGCGCTTAACAATTTGTTACAAAGGACTAGTTTTTTGAAATGTAAAAAGTAGCATTAAAAGGATTTTAAGTTGACACCATAATTATTTACAACTTTAAGCTTATCGTTTTGCGCACATTTCAAAGCAAATATCGAAAAAGTAAAAGTATTACATGGAAAATTTTTATTTGGATTGCTCAGATCGCCAAATCGTCAGATCAGATCAGAAGTCGAGCTTCTGAAGATGATAAAACGCAAAAAATGGTTTGGTGGTCAAACGTTGGTACTGGAATAATTTCCATTAGAATTACACACATAAATTTCGTACACATAATTAGATGATTTTACTAAACTTACTTAGTAAATTAAATTACTTCGAACATTATGTTGCGTAACAGTTTAAAAGCATAAGAAGCATGATTTAACCTGGGGTCAAAAATGCAATAATGAAAACTGCTGTGCAATGACAGCGGTCGAGTGGCGTTGCCCGAAGCTTTGATGAAAAAAACAATTAACTCGTCTATTCCCTTTTCTAAGCGAGTCAAATTGCAATCATACAAAATAGGATGATTTTGATAAAAAATGTTGATTACAAATAGCTCAAAAATTGTCCCAAGAAAGTTCCCTAAATAAAGAAAGCAATAAATAAATGACTACATCTTTAAAATAAGAGGTAAAACTGCAAACTAGATGAATAGTTTGTAAATAGAAAAGAAGAAAGAGGCAAACAGAACGATTAAATGGAATTGAATAGACGGTAAAGTAAAACGAGAAGATGAAAATCGGCAGCAGAATAATATCAAAGAAAAGAAGAAAATAATAATGGGTAGAACGAACATAATCAATAATTAAAATCTTTACAAAACATAACCTCAAATATAGATATTTATTTATCATTTAACTGTTACCGTGCGAGAAGAAAGATAGTTTCAATGGTTAGCTTACGCTCTACCGTGTTATAATGAAGAATGCTACCAAAAAACGGTTCCACGTACCATGCAACAAAGTAAGTCAAATAATTTTTTGACACCTAAATGCGGCTAAACACGCGAGGAAACAGCAAATTACACTCGAAATAGTGCCAAATAAGAAGCCGCAAAAAAAAAATCGCGAATCTTAATGGGGACGCCTGGTGGTTAAGTTTAACACCGCGCGTTCGAATTGCATCGTAAATGATCTCGTTGATTTTAAGCACCAGCACCATTGACCCCCTTTGTGTGTGTGTGTGTTGAAACATTAGCTTTTGCTAGCCCGCACTCGGCAAAAAGCTACCACCTTCTGCTGCTGCTGCTGCTGCTGCTAATGGTTTTTTCGTCCCGCCAGACGCCCAACGCTCCGAAGTCGGACACGGAACGTACTGCTGCGATCAGTCGTTTGGTATTTTTTTTGTTTCATTTTTCTCCAGTTTCCTGGTAACTCGTGTACGTTTTCCACTAAAAGGGCACAAAACCCCCCGTTTCCGCCACCTCCCCCCCATGGGTACAAGGGACCGGAAAATGAAACCGACCGAGTAATGGTATCACGTCTGGGAGATTAATAAAAGCAAATAACACACCGACGCGCTACAACTACTTCGTGGTTGGGAAGCTTTCGGTGCGTTTCGATGGGTCTGGGGGCGAGGTGTGTGTGGTCAATAAAACAAAACCAAAAAAAACCCTCCCATGCTAGGCAAAGTGTCATGAAGGTGACCGACATCGAACGGAAATGGATAGTTTTCCCACCGAGAAAACAAGCTCACACACAGGCAAATTGAGTGTGTGTGTGTGAGAGCTTTTGCTGAAGGAAATCAAACTGCTAAAAGTCTGCCTGGAGCTTTGCTAGTGCAACAGCCACGGCACACAGTTCTTTTCCGTTGTTTTTCCCCCTTGGTGTGGGGTGTGCCCACGATTGATGGGATAAGAACTCTGTACAAACAATCGGTTTTGGTTTCCTTTTTCTCGCTTTACCACTCTTTGCGAGGAAGGAAAACACGGCAACAATGGCAAAGTGTGTGATGAAATTAAAAGGATTGACATTTACCATTAGGGGACACATAGGGGCGAGGGGGTCCAAGGAACGGACGGGACGAGGGTTGAAGTTTAGAAAAAGGGTGGTCAGTGTGAAACTTGTACACAATCGTAAAAGATATAAATTTCCCACCACCCTTCTTCGGCTGCGAGCGATGGGACAACACAGGATATCCTTTACAGTCCTTTACAGTGCGGTCATAGTAACACCGAACGCGGAGCAATGAGGAAAATGTGTTTAAATTATCCACCCTCCAAACACGTGGAAGAAAAAGGAGCAAAACAGAAAGGTTAATTGTACGCCCCCTGAAGTGACGGGCGCGACCTCACAACATGGTAACGTAAGGGACCCATAAATCCTGCACTCATGTCATCGCTCGGATGTGCCTCGTGTGTTTCGGAGGATTCCACGTTTCCCCCCGTCCCAAAACGGACGATCCGAACCATTTTCCGTAAATCTAATAAAATGAAAATCCATCTAATGCCTCCCGGAATGGGTTAGGTCATCGAGTGGCACCAACTCTCCCACACCAACTCCCACGGCACGGGCCGGAAAATGTCACCCCATCGAACGACATGCTTTTCTTTTCCGATTTTGACCTTAGCCGAGGGTTCGGGTGTTCCATTTTCCATTTCCCACCTGTTGCGTTTGCTTTCTTGATTGAAAATGGGGAAAGGATGGGGAAGATAGGGGGGTCACACCCCCGGGGTGAATGTGGGGATCCATCGATCCATTAGGCCACTCATCAACCATTTTGCTAAAAGGTGAGTAACGGTTTTGTAAGTGGAAGAGTGAAGAATGCGTGGTTTGGTCCGTCGTTTCAGGGAGGAAGGGATATCCATTTTTTTTTAACAATTCCTTGCCTTGTTTGTTGCGTTTATATAAAATGCGATGCAGGCGTATCGCGAAACCGTGTGCTATGGCCACGTTTCCCTCAGTGCCGAGTTTGTGATCGGCACAAATTTAACCTGCGCTTGACAGTGATTGGATTAGAAATGGGGCGCTTGTTATTCAACAAGTTGTAGCACTGCTCTCGTTCGGTTTTAATCAATGTCGACCGGTTTTACAAGGTATAAATATGGACATAGCTAGAATCTAACTCCTCGTTGGTGTGTTGATAGGGGCAACGGTCTTTTACACGACAGGATCAGTAACAAACCCCATGCAACTATTCCCTCTCAACGTTTTTAAACAAACAGAACTTTTAATTAACAAATGTATTTAAACAAATTGACCAATTTTGAATGATTGCATAAATAAATACCTATTGAATTAACACGTTCCGTACCGGGTCACCCAAATATGGGTGACGACTATGTTTCCTAGGGACCCGCGTCACCCAAAATTGGGTGACGGGTATGCTTTAGCGAAACCGCACCAAGTGACGCTCAAGTGCACGTTGGGTAAAAATTGCAATTTTACATGAGTTAATAAATAGTATTCAACAAAGCAGAGCAAATCTATGCTTTATTAAGAGATTTCCTATATTTTATGTGATTTTTTTTTTACAATAAATCCGTGTGATATTTGCTCTGCTCAAATCAAATCTGCAAATATATCAAATAGCAAAATTTTAGTAAAAAAAAATAGTCAGAATAAAAACAGTGCTTCGCTACCTTCCGGTTAGAAAGAACAAGATGACAATAACTATATCTCTTTCTCTCCAACGGACCAAAGAATGGATCGGTCCCACACACAGTACGAACGATTTTATTCGTATCATTATCTAGCAGAATTAGCGTTTTTTAGGCCCGCAGGAAACTATACCGTTTTGTGCTTGGTACGGAACGTGTTAAATAAATTAAATAAATGGATGCAATAAAAAAACTTTTTAACAATGATAAGCAATTAATGAATCTGTTATAAATTCCTCCTACCTCGAGGTATCCTGGGTCGTATTTGGGGATACGCTAACTAACCAAAACCTTACGTTAATGCTACCTAAAACAAAATATATTAGCATTTTTCATAAACTTTTTCGTGTCCATGGCTGTAACGGTCTCTAAATTCTATGGTTGGTTTTGACTTTCTGTCGGATTTTTGCTCTAAAAAATTATAAATTTGACTGATCTTGACAAACACTTTTTTAAAATTAGGTTCAGGAACTTAATCTCTATTTAGACGATTGCTCCACCGTCTAGGAGGAACGCAAGGACTACTTTGCCTTCGATTTTCATCTTTAGATTCTGCTGCACTTTACGCTAATTTCTGGTGTGGCCAGCACAGGACTTCTGCTTGGAAAACTGGCTTTTCTCTAGATGGAACGTTTTATTAAAGATACCATAACGTAGATCAGTTGTCTCCAAAGGCCAGTCAAATTGATCACATTGGTTGAAACTACTGTAGTTGGGGGCCATTTACACATTAACTTGCGGGGCCTTTTGCACAGATGATGGAAGCTTGCGAGCCCCGAGCAATTGGATATTAAATGATTAGTTTTGCTTTATTTTCCCGAGAAGAAACCATGACAAAATAAATGCGATAGCTTAAAAAACGAGCCAGGGATGAGTTTTCTTGCACAGTTGGTAGGAAACTCGTATTAAAAATCGCTTAAATTTGTCTAGTGGATTAATTTAATTTAGATCATACGTTACTCCAATTTTCTGGTGTAATTATTAGCTTATTTATTGATATGGGGCATGTCACCAAGTCCTTCAAAATTGTAATGTCTAATGTAAGCATATCAATTCACATCAATAGGATAAGAAAATATAGTAAGTATGGTTGGGAAAGAGTCAACATGGAAGCTATGTTTTCCCCGTTTTTATCTTACATTTATAAAATATAATCAAACTCGACAATTGCTACCGACCAGATACAAATCGCGAACGTTCAATTCCATATATTCCCAGTATTAAAGATAGTTCCTCATCATAGCCGTTCGATACAAAAATATTACAAAGTAGTCTGTCCAAGAAGTGAGTCCCCAAAAAATCACACCCCTCTGTACCTGTAAGGGGTGTGTTCGCAGAGGACGGTCCTGGATGTAAGCGAGTTTCAATGAGGCAGCAAAATGCTTTCAACGAATGCTACAGAAAGCAATTAAAGCATTTTCCCAGGGGCAGCTCCCTGGACACGCCCGACCCGCCAGACCACTAGACTACCCCGGCCCCGGCCCGGACATCAATATAGGAAGGTCGAATCCCATCATTCTTGGTTTCCTGCCTCAGCTGCTTCCCTTGGCAAGGCGGCTGCTAGCAAAGATTGGCCCCACGAGAGTAATGCTAAACCCATGCCAGAGAGTCGGCGAAGAAAAGCTGA